>NC_092054.1:7257565-7568059 GCF_003086295.3 Arachis hypogaea | reverse complement strand
ATATTTTTTTAAATTAGTATAATTATGAATTATTCATTAAATGCTAAGTATAATATTGTTATATAATTATAATTAAGATAATTTTCTGAAATAAATTTAAAAGAGATTAGTATAATTATAATAAAGAGATTATCTTAAATTAGTATAATTATGTATCATGTATTCATTAAATACTAATTATAATATAATTATATCAATTAAAGATCATTTTTAAAAATAAATTTAAAAGAGAGAAATAGTGCAATCATTTTGGAAGGAAAATGGATTCACGAGAAAATGATACCTCACCATCATAAGTTGGGGAAAAACCCAGTTTTAGTATATTAAAGAGATTGGTATAAATTATAATAAATTATATAATATTTAAAAAGAAAATAAAATGAATAAGAAGAAAATAAAAATAAATAGAATAGATAGAAGACTACAATAAAATAAATTGAATGTGAGAGTTTTTTTTTGTACATTTCATATTACATCCGTTTCAATAATAATAATAATAATAAATAAAAATACGTCAACTTGATATCTAAGAAAAAATGATGAGATAAAATCATAATACAGTTCTAAAGTAAAAGCTTAAATTAGAACATAATATCATTATACAACACATATTGAAAGTAATTTCACACTACAATATGCCACAAACAGGTAAATGACTTAAATTTAAATACAAAACATTTTTTATTTATGCATACATGATAACACCATGGTCTATAAATACTTCATAGATAACATATCTATATAGCTCCGAATGATGAGCACGAAAGTTGGAGAGTGTGGTAGTTTGTGTCCACGATAGTTACCTTCTTGCAATGACGCTTAATAGGAAGAAAAAGAATTGTTGTAAAAGCTATCAAATGAAAGAGTAATTAGTAAACGAATGATATTTTCTTCTAGCATATATGATCTTTTATAGTGGTAAAATAAAATGGAAGGAATTAAATTTTATATTTTTATATTAGGAATAGAATTTGATATTTATCATAATAAAATTATTATTATTATCATCAATATAAACGGGTTAACAACTTGCCACTAATAAAATCATTGGATAATTAATAAGAATTAGAAGGATATAAATATAATTAAAATAATATAATTAAAATGTTTAAAAATGTTTTTGATTGATAATTAGTTTAATAATGTATTAAATATTGATTTTATATAATTATAATAAATATATTTTCTTAAATTAGTATAATTATGTATTATTTATTAAAATAATTAAAAATATTTTTGATTAATAATTGATAAGTAGTTTAATAATGCATTAAATATTGATTTTATATAATTATAATAAAGATATTTTCCTAAATTAGTATAATTATGCATTATTCATTAAATACATTCATTTTGGAGGGAAAATGGGTTCACGAGAAAGTGACACCTCACTTTCATTAGTTGGGGGAAAACCCAGTTTTAATATATTAAGTAGATATTTATTATTGAATTTGATAAGTATGTTGATTGATGAATGCACGATAAAATCTATATATACCGGTACTTCATCAAAATTAAAATATGAAATTTAAGAAATAATTAGTTAAAAGTAGTTTAAATTTATAGTATTTAACATTTACTAATTATTGCTATAATTAAAAATATTAAATAAGATAAATTTAAACAATTTATTTTTTATTACTTAACACTATCGAAGCTAAATTTTAGAAAAATTGTCAATTATAGAAATAGGATTGAATCTAAAGCCTTATGATATTTTATTACTTCCCTCCCATTCCCATTCCCTTTATTATTTTTTTCGTGTGGGTCCTTAAAAAATAATTATGATCATGAAGTTACCTCTCTGACTACAGCATTAGCAATATAATCAATAGCCCAAAGTTGAGGAAAAGAACTTTACCTTGTTTTTTTTTCGTGTGGGTCTGAAGAAGTGAGTTTTGAAATTGCACAACTATAATGAAAGTGGTTTGGAGAAAAGTTTTTTTTATAAAATATTTTGGCAGTTTTATTTTAGAGCAATACTAAGGGGCCAGCAATATTTGTGATTGGTAGCCATCAACTAACCATCAATGATGATTTGATGCTGTGAGATTGGTGTAAGATTTCATCCAATGGTTCACATTTCTCTGCTAGTTACATGCTGGCCAAAATGTAATAAAATTGTTGGCCCCTAGACTTTTCCTTTATTTTATGTATAGAAGATCTGTTCAATGGTTTTTTGATGGTTCTCCTAGCAGGGACTTTTAAAACTCCACTTTTTCGCTTTCTTCTCGTTAAGGACTTTTGAAATTCCGTTCTTGTTGTGGTGGCATGTTTTGGACTTTCAAGTTTCAATAGTACGTACCAAATGAAAACCCCATATTACCCTTTGCTTCTTTTAAATTACATTGAAATTTTGTTTGTCTTTATCTTGTTCCAGTCGACTAGCTGTTATAGGCTTGTTTGGGTGAGCTTTTAAAAGTAGATTTTTTTTGAGTTATTTTTTTTTAAAAGATCTTATAGAGAAGTAAAATTAATTTTATGTTTGGATATCTCATGTAAAAAGGTCTTTTTATCAATCAATTATATTTGGGTATAACAATATAAAAGTACTTTTTTGTTTATTTATTACATGAAAAACATCTTTTTTTTAAGAAAAAAAGATCTTTTAAAAAAAGATGTAAATTACAACTTCTCAAAAAAGATCTTTTTTTTATTTTACTAGTGCTTTTACTTTTACTACTAGAAATTTGCCAAACACGTTAAAAAATAAAAAAAGATCTTTTTTCATTGAAAAAAGATCTTTTTTTAACAAAATAATGGCGCCCAAACATGCACATAGTTGTTCTTTCACTCTCAACCGTCACTATATATTAATTGGCGATTTTTTTTTTAATCAAAAATAGAGATATTCGAATCCGCAACCTCTTAAATAAGTATGGAGAGATTATGTCATTTGAACCGTAACTCATTGGCATTAATTGGTGATCTTACTTACACGATTATGCACAGATTTATGAGCATTAATATTCCATGAACGTACTATATATTAATTTCTTAATGAACTTAAAATGTAAAAAGCGAGGATTATTTTAAAATGGATGGTATTTTTTAATTATATATAAATTTATTTCAAATATTTTTTAGAATAAATTACTATTTTTAATTATAAAAATTTGAAATATTGACAAATTTAATCATAAATAATCGAAAATTAATTTTGTACTTATAAAAGATAATTTTTATATAATAAAAGTATTCAGATATTAATTTTATTTATGCATAAATTTATCATTATTTCAAATTTTCATAGACAGAGAAATGATCATTTTTTGTCTTTTAAAAGTTAAATTTAAAGTTAGTTTCATTTATTTATTAATGAATTTATTAATATTCTAAACTTTTTTTAATAGAAATAATATTTTATTCTTTTTTAATGTTTTTATATCACCTGCTTATTTTTTATTTAATAATTTTTTTTCTTTAAAATTATTAAACCTTCTAATATTTTACAACAAACCAGACTTAGTATTTAACTATTTTAAATAGTCTATAACAAATACAAGCTAAATTTAGACCATTAAATTTTATTACAGATAAGACATATGGATTAGTGAGAGGTTAATTGTATAATTGTAAATATTAAATTAAATAAAATCATTTTAGTTATTGTTCGTATAACATTACCCAAATTATAATGGTTTATGTGTATCTCCTTTCTGTCAATTTATATGTGTCTTACTTTTAGTACTAATACATTGCAACATGTTTTTGCTTTAAATAGCTGCATATAAATTACGAGTTAAATCTCAATTTGGCCTTTGAAATTTAGTCTGATGTTCAGAATGATTCTTATAATTTTATTGGCCCTAATTAGAATCCCCAAATTTATAATTGTGGCTCTAACTTGCTCCTGCGATCATCTTCATCAGCAGAATGCTGATTTGAAGCAATTACATAACATGGTGGACACTATTTAAATACGGTGCATTGGTTTCGCGCCCAAATCTTTTGGAAACCATGTTGTTTCAGTTTTTTGTGGGTTAAAACTCTCTTTCTTTCCTCTAGAACGATCATTACACTACGTAGTTTCCAAAGGGTTTGGGTGCGAAACCAATGCGCCGTCGTTTAATAAGTAGTATCCACCATGTCATGCAATTACACTAGATCAGTATTTCAATAACGGATATGATCACAGGAGCAAGTTAGATCTACAATTATAAATTTGAGGATTCTAATTAGGACCAACGAAATTATAGAAATCATTTTGAGTATCAGGCCAAATTTGAGAGATTAAATTGAAATTTAACTCTATAAATTGCACTAGCCCAAAAAAATTTAATATTTTCCATAACAAATAAATCACAATGGAAACAAAAAATTTTAAAAGAAAATACAAGGAAGTGTTTTTATCTTTTGGTTTTATTTTAACGTCTTCGGTTTTAAAATTTTGTAACAATAAAAGAGAAAACGGAATGTGAAAATAGAAAATAAAATTTTCTTTTTCCAAAATAAAAAGACAAAAAAATATTAAAAATAAAAATAGAATATTAAAATACAAACTGGACTTTACTCTAAATTTTTGAGATCCGCTGCAATTTAAAGATTCTGGCTGGTGGTTTTGATGTATTAGTGCATTGGAAAATTATTGTTTACTTTTTAAGCATTCATGAAAATTATTGTTTATTAAAAAAATTATCAAAAAACAAAAGTTAAACTTTAATATAATAATTCTATATTTACTAAAATAAAAAATTTAAAAATTTCTATTGATAATAATAAAAATTTAACTAATATATATTTTAAAGACACCTGATAAAATTATCAATAATAAAAAAATTAATTTTTTAATAAATATAAAATTAAATATATTATAAATTAATTTTTTTTATATTTTTAATAAAAAAATTTTAATTTATAATCTCGACGCGTAATTTTAGGACGACACAAGAAAACAAAATCCTAATAATAAAACCAGTGTCACGCACACAGTAGACACTAGAAAGTATCATGTGCATATTTTCTTCAACAATTAATTCTGAGTTGAAGGGTAGTTGAAGAAGCATTAATTAATGCAATAGTTTATTTGTCTTCATTATGCTACATCTTATTAATAACTTGATGAATTAATTAATGCAATCATGTGCCGGCTGCTGCGGGGGCTGGTGAGACTCTGGTTTTGGACGTTTGTCTTCCTTCTTCGGCTTCTTTTACCATGCTTATCATGGGTTTTGAGAAAAATATTATTTTTGTCGTGAAATAAGTTTTATTTGTGTCTTTAATATTTAAATAGTTTTATTTATATTTTTAATATTTATAAAAGTAATTTAAATGTTATTTTATCTTCAATTATATTAATAGATAAAATTGTATTTTTTAATTATTTTTATTTTATTTAATGTATTTATTTTTAATTAGGTCTTATTTATTTATTTATATATATATATATATATATATATATATTTAATTTTAATATTATACTTATTATTTATGTTTAAATTCAATTATGTCCCTAAAAAAATTAAATTATGTAAATATTACGACAAATAATTAGTTTTAACTTTTCATTACATATTATCCGAAGTGGATCATCAGTTCTATCTCAAATATTTATATTCTAACTTCAAGAAGAAATTTTCATAATTCCAACTAAAGCTCATGATGTATAATTTACGATAAAATAATATTGAATTACTTTTACAAACATTTAGAGATATAAATAGAACGCAATTTAAACATTAGGAATACAAATAAGATCACTTATCCCAAACGTTGGAGACAAAAATTATACTTAATTTGTAGATTTTTTAAAGAGAGAGATTTTTTTTTTATATTTGGATACTTACTGTTAATTTTAAAAATATTTATTACAAAAACTTTTATTTTGTATGCTAATAAAGTAATAATTGTTTATTATTTAAAATTATTATTATTAATAAATTTTTTAAATTGTTATTTTAATAAATATATAACAAACATATTAAAAACTCAATTTTTAAAAAATTTTTGTAAACATTTTTTTTTGTCTAGAATAAACCCTAAGAGACCGGACATAACGTTTTCTATCTTAAAATTTAATCAAGATCAATTTTAATATTTATATCTCTGAAATGACTAATCATACAAAAAATAAAGATATATGTGATTTAGACATAGGAAAGTCAAACAAAGATATATGAAACAGTCTTAACATAACTAAATATAGTTTGTATTAATTTATATGAGATATAAATTTATTGGGAAATATCTACACGAGCTAAAAGCTTCATCACATTACTCTAATTGTAGCTTCATGGACAATAATAATAAATACTGCATTGCATTAAAATATGTTTTTATTTATTTATCTGGTGGCCAACAGACAAAGTTTAAATAATATAATTTTTTCGTTTTCATTTAAAGATTTTATATCCGAATCTCATTCCTAATTAAAAAAAAAAAAAAGAAAGTCCAAACCCTAATTTTGGAACTACTCAGCTTGCATGTGCTAACATTCGTTGTTAAGATTTTTTTTTTCCTTTTATAGAATTCGTTGTTAAGATCTTACTAAAACGATTCATAGAATCTTGGGCAGCATGCCATGCAAGTGCAATTTTTTTTTCTCTATATATTAATCTTTCAATAAATTTAAAACGTAAAAGCGACCGCTATTTTAAAACAGACGACATTTTTTTAATTATATATATAAATTTATTTTAATTTTTTTAGAATGAATTATTTTTTTATTATAAAAATTTAAATATTGACAAATTTAATCATAAATGATCAAAAAAAAATTTTGTATTCATAAAAAATAATTTTCATATAATAAAAATATTCAAATATTAATTTTATTTATATATAAATTTGTTAATATTTTAAATTTTTATAAATAAAAAAATGTTAATTTTTTGTCTTTTACAGGATAAGTACGAAAGTAGTTTTATGAGTTAAATTTTAAAGTAGTTTCTAAACTTACACTCGGATTTCAAAGTGACCCTTAAAGTTAATAATTACTCAATTTCGTTTTTGAAATTGTCTTCTGGGACTCAGTAGTCCTTAAAATAATTTCGTCCATCCTTGCCGTTGGAGAGGACTGAAACCTCCCCTTCCCCAATCCTTCCCCAATTCTCTTGTCCCTTTCCCTTCCACGCTCCTCTTTCCTTTTTTCAATCTAACTCTAGTTTCCTTTTCCCTTCTCCTTTTTCAATATGGAGTCCTTCCTCTTTCCTTTCTCCTTCCCTTTCTCCAACCTGAGGCCTTTTTTCTTCCCTTTCCCCATTCCCCCTCCTCCTCTTTTCCTAACCTCTACTGTTCTGTTAATTTTTCGTTATTATTATGGCGCTGCACTTAGTGCCTTCTATTTTTCAGCTACACTGAGAGTTGTTACCATCGTCGATCTTAGCTACCAGAACCGACTGGTGTCTTCTACTCCAATTCGCGACTCTTGACTCCAACAAGTCAACGCGTCGCCGATACCGTCTCTCTACTTTTCCTTCTACACCAGCTACGCCACTATGTCGTCGTTCTGCTGTCATAGCTGTTCTTGAACTCGACCGATGCAGAAGTGACAAGAGTAGCAGTGGAGTTTGCCATTCTCAACCTTCTGATGTCAAATCACAGGTTCAATTTCGGTGATCACTTTTTCAGGAGCACAATTTTTTTTCTTTTTTTTATTTTTAGCTTTTATTGACTGAAAATCGATGAGTAATGAGAATGTTTAGTTAAGTCATCTGTAGAAATTGATGGTTGGTTGTGTATGAAGAAAAATAAAATGAGGTAATGAAAGAATTAATTTTAGGATAAGAGAGGCTGAGGGAGATTTAGAGGAGACAAGAGAAGAGGGAGAGGTAGAGAGAGATAGAGAGGAGAGAAAAGTGTATGAGACTAGGTTGAAAAACGGGGAGTGTTCGGCGCGGCGCGACATCATGACGGATGCCGGCGAAAAGCGGTAGTAGAGAGAAAGGGGAAGGGAAAGGGGAAGGGACTCGGATTGGGGAAGTAGAGGCTTGGGTTTTCTTTTTTTTTTTTTTTAATAAATACACAACGACGTCGTTTCAATCTTCTCCAATAGCAAGAATGGACGGAAATTATTTTAGGGACTACTATGAGTCCCGGAAAGTAATTTTCTAAATAAATTTGAGTAATTATTAACTTTAGGGATCATTTTGAAATTCAAATAATTAAAAGAATAATTTACTAGTGCAAATTTAGGGACTACTTTAAAATGTAATTCTTGTTCTATTCTTTTATTAATAGATTTGTTAATATTTTAAAATTTGTTTGAGAAATGATAGTTATTCTATTTTTAATTTTTTTATATCATTTGTTTGTGTTTTATTTAATAACTTTTTATTTTTTAAAATTATCAAACCTTCTAATATTTTACAACCAAAAATAGTCCATAACAAGTACAAGCTAAATTTAGACCAGTAAATTTTATTGCAAATTGGGTAGAGCCTAATCTAATCTGAGCTATTTTTATTTCCACATTAAAAATATTAAAATAAGACATGGATTTGTTAGAGGTCAATTTCCTCGATGTTGTAAAATGCATGATTGATGCGAATCTTTGATGAGCTTATTCTTCAATCTTCACTACACTGTTAAATGCTAAAAAGTCAATTTGTTTTCTATTCACTTAACCATTTAAGGAGAGAGATGACACGGATCTCTAACAAAATATTTCACAATATTAAAAAGATAATATTTAAAATTATTTTATATAACATAATATTTATAATTTTATATATATAATGTTTTTAATTATTATTTATTAATTTAAAATTATAAAATTATCAATAATTAATAAATATAAAATAAAATAATTTTAAAATATTTTAACTGAATCTTTATTATTTTTCAAATATTATTACAAAATAAAAAGATAACAAGGCTATTAATTTTAGTTTTGCTTAAGTCTTTTCGATTAACTAGTCTTTAAAAAAAATTGTACTAAATTATTTTTAAAATCTTTGTAAAAATATATTTTTTATATTTAATTATTTTTATCAAACTAATATTATTTATTAATTTTGTCATTTACAATTTTTAAGAATTATTTTTATCACCTTTTAAATCTTTAAGATGTACTTTTATTTTGATAATCTAATTACTTAGCCTTTTTAATTTTTATTACTGAAACTAAAAGTATTTCTACCAAACAAAAAGAATCCATCTCATTCCCCCCCCCCTTCCCATTTCCGTTCCTCTCCCTATTCCAATTTTCATGCACATAACACGTTTGTAATAATTTATTAATTTATTTTCACTGGCCTTCAAAGAATCCCTTTACAACCGCATGGACCCTATCACCCTATATTCATCTCCATTTTATTCACAACAACCATAGGTAGAATGGGTAGGGAGGCAACCTACACTCTATTCACAGGTATTCAATCCGATTCTATTCGATTGAGTAGGATTATTAATTCGATTCGCAACGAATAGGATAAGATGCGGATAGAGCTTTTGTGTGGATCGGATAAGGTGCGAATTGACCCTTAATTTTATCCGACTAATTCGTACTTTATATATGTATATATTATATACTTATATAAAAATATTTCAAGTGGACGTTGAATTAAAGACCTCTTACTAAATACAAAAAAATTTTAGTCACTAAAAAAGATCATCAATTAATAATTTAATAACTTTTTTTTACATAAAAATCAATTTTATTTTAAATTATCATCAAGTTATATAATAATACTGCATCTTTTTTGTAACCCGCAGATTAAGAATGAGGAGGGTTAGAATTGAAATATTCTCAACCCTTGAATAAGATAAGATTAAGTTTATATAAAAATCACAATCCACAAGTAGAATTAGAATTGAGTCCAAACCTTACCCTACCCTTTCTATTACCGCTCTTGCCTATCCATATGAAAATTTTTTTATTAACCCACATCCACGGTTCACGAATGTAAACAATTTTAACAGCAAACATAAAATATATATCACATAACAATAAAATAATTTTTATAATAATTTAATATAGTGGCATAATAAAGATAAATAAATATCATTATTATATACTACTCCCAAATTTTTTGAATTTTAGTGAAGGCACTTACTCCTTGTTACAGATATCTGTTCCTATGTACGATATACGCATGCATGCATGCATATATATATGAAAGAAAAGTCAAACATATATCAAACTTAGAGATTATTAGTGGGGTACAGATATTTTTTTCCGAAAATTTAAGTTCATTTATTGAAGCTGAGGTTGAAGTGTTGTGAAAGTGAGAAGTCAATCTGTGAGGCTATACTACACAAAATGGCATGCTTTGGAATCACAAGAGGTACAACTCCTACACAAAACAACTTTCTTTGAAGACAAAGTCTTAGTTTGAATTCCTAGTAATATGATTCGGACCAAAAGAAGAAAAGGAAAAAAACAAAAAAAATTCTGTTTTGTGCTTCTTAGATGCATTATGATGTTCTTGAAACAAGACTCATCATTGGAAAATGATTTTATTCTGAGTGGAAATAAATATACAATAGTATTATTTTATACTGAACATTTATTTTATGTCAAACTTCAATTGCAAAGATAAATGTTATTTCATTCATTGATTTTCTTTTTTTTTTTTTCTGCTTTGTATAATGCAGATGACTTCTCAGGAACATGTCTTGGAAATTTCAATTGGACTTCAATTTCCACTCAAGGGACTATAATAGACACAACCAACCTAATTTTTCTATGTATTTTCTATATATCTTTGCTCATAAATTTGATAATGAGAATCCCTTGTGGTAGCTCAAGAAAGGGGTGGCTTCATTTAGTTACTTCATTCTGTTGTGCTTTTTTGAGCATTACCTGTTTGGTTAATGGCTTCTGGAATCTCATAGCCAAATCTAATGGTTCCAATCAGCTGAGTTTGATTTACTTTATAAGATCACTGGTTTGGATTTCCTTAACTGTTTCTTTGCTTGTTCAGAAATCCCAGTGGACTAAAATTTTAACCACTATTTGGTGGGTGTGTTCATGTGCATTGGTCTCAACACTAAACATTGAAATTCTAGTTAGAGAGCAAAAGCTTGAGATTTATGACATGATGATATGGCCAGTACATATTCTACTTGTAATCTATAATTTCCATAACCATGGCTATTTTGTTCAACAAAAAGCCTCAGATTCTAGTTTATCTGATCCTCTACTAGCTCATAAGGTTGAGCATAATCAAGAAACAGAGTTAGGCCATGACAACATTCTCAATAGAATGACATTCTCTTGGATCAATTTGTTACTGAAATTGGGTTACTCAAAGCCACTAACACTTGAAGACATCCCTTCCCTTGCTTCTGAAGATGAAGCTGAGATTGGTTATCAAAAGTTTGCTCATGAATTGGACTCCCTTTTGAGGGAGAGGAGCAAGAATGATTCTACAAACTTGGTTCTTTGGTCGATTGTGCGAGTTTACTTTAAAGAAAACATATTTATAGCCATTTGTGCTGTTCTCAGGACAGTTTGTGCTGTGGCTTCTCCCTTACTTGTCTATTCCTTTGTGAAATATTCCAATTCCATTGAGCAAGACTTGAAATGGGGACTAACCATAGTGGCATGTCTAGTACTCGCCAAGGTGGTTGAGTCTATGTCTCAGAGGCATTGGTTTTTCAACTCAAGGAGGTCAGGGATGAAAATGAGATCAACTTTAATGGCAGCAGTATATCAGAAGCAGTTAAAGCTTTCTGTTTGGGGTAGGAGAAGGCATTCAACTGGTGAGATAGTGAATTATATTGTGGTTGATGCATATCGAATGGGAGAATTTCCATGGTGGTTTCATATAGCCTGGAGTTCTGCATTGCAAGTTTTTCTGGCTGTTTGTGTTCTTTTTGGTGTTGTTGGTCTTGGTGCACTTCCTGGTTTAGTCCCTCTTCTCATTTGTGGAATCATCAATGTTCCATTTGCAAAGATCCTACAAAGATGTCGTTCTGAGTTTATGGTTGCACAGGATGAGCGTCTGAGATCAACTTCAGAGATTCTAAGTAGCATGAAAATCATAAAGTTACAATCATGGGAGGAAAAGTTCAAGAAACTAGTCGAATCGCTTCGCGCTAGAGAGTTCAAATGCTTGACTAAGGCACAGTTAATGAGAGCTTTTGGGGCATTCATTTATTGGATGTCTCCTACCATAATCTCTTCTGTTATCTTCACGGGGTGTGTTCTTTTCCAAAGTGCACCTTTGAATGCTGAAACCATCTTCACAATTCTTGCAGTATTGAAAAGCATGGGAGAACCTGTTAATCTGATTCCAGAGGCACTATCTGTTCTTATCCAAGTCAAAGTCTCCTTCGATCGCCTCAACGCATTTTTGCTGGATGATGAGATAAAAGTTGATGATGGTAGAAGAAATGCAACACTGAGTTCTTGTAACAGTGTTGAAATTATTGCAGGAAATTTCACCTGGAATGAGGAATCATTGCATCCAACCCTGAGAGATGTGAATCTAGATATAAAATGGGGTCAGAAAATAGCAGTTTGTGGACCAGTTGGAGCTGGAAAAACAGCTCTCTTATATGCAATTCTTGGAGAGATACCAAAAGTTTCAGGAACAGTAAGTTATATATTGATGATTACACTTTAGTTTATGAACATAGTACTTGAATTTCAACAATATTATAATTTTTTTTCTTATGCTTTGCTTGTGATAATGGAAAAACAGGTTAGTGTTGGTGGAACTTTTGCATATGTTTCCCAAATTCCTTGGATCCAAAGTGGTACCATTCGCGATAATATCCTCTATGGAAAGCCTATGGAGAAAACCAGATATGAATATTGCATTAAGGTATGTGCCTTGGATAAGGATATTGATGGATTCAGCCATGGTGATCTCACAGAAATTGGTCAGCGAGGGATCAACATGAGTGGAGGACAAAAGCAAAGGATTCAACTCGCTCGAGCCGTCTATAGTGATGCAGATATCTATCTCCTTGATGACCCTTTTAGTGCTGTAGATGCTCATACTGCTTCCATTCTGTTCAATGTAACTTACTAACTTCAACCGCTTTTTATAATCTATAAAAAACATGAAACAAGTGGTTTATATTCCAAGACATGTTTCTAATTCTTGTTGTGTAATTTCAGGATTGTGTGAAGACTGCTTTAAGAAGCAAAACTGTTATTCTAGTGACTCATCAAGTTGAATTTCTCTCAGAAGTTGATCAAATTCTGGTATTGTATCCCATTGTCAAATTTGATATCTTGATTTTCTATCTCATAAATATGAGAATATATTTATATCACTCTAGGTGATGGAGAGAGGAGAAATAACTCAATCAGGAAGTTATAAAGATCTTTTGATTGCTGGAACAGCCTTTGAACAACTATTGAATGCTCACAGAGATGCAATCATAGGGATGAAGAAAAGGAATGAGAAGGAGAGAGTTCTTGAAAATATAGTTGCAGTTCATCAAGAGGATTCACATGGTTTGAATCTCGCAAACCGTGGAAGTGAAGCTGACATTTCCTCCAAAGTTCAACTTACACAAGAGGAAGAAAAGGAGTTTGGTGATATTGGATGGAAGACATTCTGTGATTATATTCTATTCCCCAAGGGATCATGGCTTCTATGCTGTTGCATATTGGCAAAATGCTTATTTATTGGTCTGCAAGCTGCATCAACTTTTTGGCTCGCACTAGCAATTGAGATACCAAAAGTAACAAGTAGCATCTTGATTGGAGTTTATGCTGTGATTTCCTTTTTAAGTGTTGTATTTTCATATCTAAAGTCTTTCTTTGGTGCACATCTTGGTTTGAAAGCTTCTAAGGCTTTCTTCTCTGCTTTCAATGATGCCATCTTCAGTGCTCCTATGTTGTTCCTTGACTCAACACCTGTAGGGAGGATTCTAACCAGAGTAAGATTCATTATTCTTTTCCAGATTGAAATGATCCCATTATTTATTCCACAAATTAATGTCAATATGTTTATCTTTCATGCAGGCTTCATCAGATTTTAGTTTTTTGGATTTCGATATGGCTTTCGCAACCTTCTTTGTAATAGGCGAAATAATTGAACTTTCAACAATGATTGGGATCATGGTTTCAGTCACATGGCAGGTTCTCATTGTTGCCATTCTTGCACTGGCGGCTTCAAAATATCTTCAGGTTTGTCAATTTTTCTCTTGTCTCATGCTCAAATGGAGGCCACATTGTTACTTTCTTAATGTTATATTCTTATTTTTTTCTGTTTTGGTTATAAGGGTTATTATCAAGTTTCTGCAAGGGAACTTATGAGAATCAATGGAACTACAAAAGCTCCTCTTATGAATTTTACAGCTGAGACATCACTTGGTGTGATTACTATAAGGGCTACCAAGATGATGGACAGATTTTTCAAAAGCTACCTAAAACTTGTTGACACAGATGCCACACTGTTCTTTCATTCTAATGCTGCCACAGAATGGTTAATTTTAAGGATTGAAGCCTTACAGAACTTGACACTCTTCACTGCAGCTTTGTTGCTTATTTTACTTCCAAAGGGATATGTGGCCCCTGGTATTGTTAGATACAAAAAAATCAACTTCTCATGTTAATATTGTTAATAACATTTTTAGATATAAAACATCATCTTATTATGTCAACATTATGCTTGACTCATTTCAGGTCTTGTCGGAGTTTCGCTATCTTATGCATTTTCATTGACAGCCACCCAAGTTTTTCTGACCAAGTGGTTCTGCAACTTATCAAACTATTTGATCTCTCTTGAAAGAATCAAGCAATTTATTAACATACCATCCGAGCCTAGTGCAATTGTGGAGGACTTAAGGCCACCATCTTCTTGGCCGTCGAGGGGTCGGATTGATCTCCAATCTCTGGAGGTAACAATCAAGCCTGTTATATGAATTAAGATTCACAACAAATGAATTCAATAGTGATTATGTCTCCATTAATTTCAGATTAGATATCGTCCAAATGCTCCATTAGTCCTTAAGGGCATATCTTGTACATTTAAAGAAGGGAGTAGAGTGGGAGTGGTAGGAAGAACTGGAAGTGGAAAAACTACACTTATAAGCGCTTTATTCC
This sequence comes from Arachis hypogaea, assembly GCF_003086295.3. Lineage (NCBI taxonomy): Eukaryota > Viridiplantae > Streptophyta > Magnoliopsida > Fabales > Fabaceae > Arachis > Arachis hypogaea. Next base: position 7,553,109 of record NC_092054.1, on the reverse strand, counting down.
GCTTAGTTGAGCCTGCAGGGGGTGATATTCTTATAGATGGGATCAACATATGCTCAATAGGGCTGAAAGATTTGAGAATGAAGCTAAGCATCATTCCTCAAGAACCAACACTTTTCAGGGGCAGCATTAGAACAAACTTGGACCCTTTAGGTCTCTACACTGATCATGAAATATGGAAGGTATGTGAAGTGGGTCTGTGATTGCAGAACTAGATGCAATAAAAGGGTTTCTTTTTTCTAAGAAAAATTCATGGCAATTTTTTTGTACAGGCTCTAGAGAAATGTCAGCTTAAGGAAACAATTAGTTGTCTACCAAATCTCTTGGACTCTTCTGGTGAGTTAAATCTGTGAACTTTTTAGCTTACAATATGAAATGGAGGTAGCAGCCACCAAATATTACATCACCATTCACTAGTAATAATTTTCAAATGAAAATATTTGTGAAATGTTATTGTTGATTTATATCATTCAAGATTTGACAAATATATGCATTGCATCCATTGATTCATTTGACTGAAATAGTCTAAACTAAATTTACCAATTTTAACAGTGAGTGATGAAGGTGAAAACTGGAGTGTAGGGCAGCGCCAACTGTTTTGTCTAGGAAGAGTACTTCTTAAGAGGAACAGAATTCTTGTGCTGGATGAAGCTACTGCCTCCATTGATTCCACCACGGACGCCATTTTACAACGAGTTATCAGAGAAGAATTCTCAGAATGCACAGTTATAACGGTGGCTCACAGAGTTCCAACTGTAATAGATAGTGACATGGTCATGGTCCTGTCTTATGGTAAGTTCTAATAGTTGTTACAATCATTATTTATGGTATGTTACTTTTCCCGGTTCTTCTTTATAAAGTTTCCTTAGATATAGTACTTCTTTAGTCATATCCATTTTCTTTTTTATGTGTTCTTCTTCCTTATGTGTGATCTGGTCATTGTAGGGAAACTGATTGAATATGATGAGCCTTCAAAGCTTATGGAGAGAGCCTCTTCATTCTATAAGCTGGTGTCAGAATATTGGTCCAACTGTAATAGGAATATTCTCCAAAATGACTAATACTGAAAAGAAGGATTTGTCTATGCTGGTAAAAATATAAACAGGTTCTTTAAGAATCAAGGGGAATGTGCCATTTTTGTGGCTTTGATGATTTTTTTTCACTAACTTTTAATATTATATGGATGGCTTCTAACTTCTTAGTAAAATTATAATGAATGAATTAGAAGATGGCCCAATAATGCTCGTAATTTTACTGTATAAATTTAGTGGAAAAAATATAGACTTATTTGTGATAAACATATATTTAGTAAAATTAATTTATTATATATATATATAAGTAAATATCAAATTTAAATAAAAAAGTAATAAGTCTTCTCTATTTTTTATATTGATAAAAAAATTGGTATTAATTTTGTTTGCTTTGCTTTATTAGTACCAAAAAATATATATATAATTAATTCAAATATTTCAACAAAATTATTAACAAAAGTAAATATCAAATTTGGAAGTCTTTTCTACAAACTGTGTAATTTGTATATGAAGAATAGTAAAGAGTTGGTAGATTTTTTTATGTTTAGTTAGCAGTTAGCTGTTAATATTTAAAATTGTGAACTAAAAATATGTTGTTAGATTACTAAATTAAAAGAACTAAGCTTATGACTAAAAATATTGGTTAAAAATTATAAATTCTGGTGGTTCTTAAATTTTTTCTTTGTATTTATTCAAACTAATTAGTAGATAAATATTAGTAACTACATAGGTTATGAGTAATACAAATATTAAAAATATAGTATTATTATTTAATTGCTCTAGTTATTATTCGTATAATATAATGCTATTAGTTATTATTAAGTAAATATAGTCAAGTCTTTAATTGTTTTTAATATATTTAAAATGAAAAAAATTTTAACCTTTCTATGTTATTAAATTTATATAGTAATTAAAAATAAAGAGATTGCACATATGTCGATTACGGTCTAATTTTAGTCCTTCTAAAATTAATAAAATAAAAATATATTAGCTAAATTTGCACTCTTAATATAAAACTTAAATGTTCACACAAATAAATATATATATAAAAACATACATTTACATATACAAGTATATGAGTCATAAATGAATGAAATTTTATTTAAATTAAAACGGATTGAAAAAACGATAAGGACGATCACCATAAATATTTTTATAAAATTTAAATTTTTTACTTAACAATTTCCTATAACTATTGTAATTATTATATTTGTATAAAGTTTAAAAATTTTAATTGTTACTTTTTATAATGGTATAACTAAGATAACGAATAAGATTAAAAATAATGAGCATCAAAAAAATTTTTGAACTTTATAAAAAAAATTAGTTGCAATTATTAATTTGGTTGTACTCATTATTTTAGTTTTATTGATTATTAAGATTCAAATATGCATTTATAGTTATTGTAATCAATTTTATAGAATTTAAAAGTTTTTATTGTACTAATAATTACAGCTAAAATAATGAGTAAATTAATTTTTTATTTAATTATGTGAATTTAACGGATTTTTTTAAACGAAATTAATTGACAAATTAAAAGAAGGTATTTGAAATTTAAATACATGATTAACTATGATGTTTTAATACTATTTATATTTATAATTAGAATTGTGCATATCAATTTAAGTTAAATAGTATTTAATTGTTAGTTATAATTTAGTAAATTTTTTAGAAATGGTAAATAAGTAATAGTTAATTAAAATTATTTGTGGCTGAAGGAGTTACTAAATTATTTTAGTCTTGTAAAAATAAATATATAAATATTTTTGTAGTACTAAGGTAAAAAAGTTTTTATTTTGTACCATAATAAATAAATTTTTTATAAATTAGATAGAAATATTTAATTTTTCGATGATAATAATAATAATAATAATACCAATATAACTAAAAGATAGAAAGAGTACATGCCAAAAGATAATAATAATAATATTGAAATGTAAGCACTAGTAGTAATTTTTTAATTTATATTTTAAATATTAAAAGGAGTACATGTCAAAAGCATAAAATCTAGGTCAATGACAAAAATATTGGTATAAAGTAAATAACTTACGTATACGGGACAAAACCAATAATAACCAGTGTGATCACAAAAAGAATTAAAAATTTGTCATTAGCCCAATTATTCAAGTCGAAAAGTATGGTAGGATACCTTGCGTAGTAGGTGATCCACATAAAATAGCACCTATACGATGACTACTGACATAAGAGATAGAAATGCCACAGAGCGAAGGATAACAACCGTTGGATCTATTTCGGGTATACTAAATATCCAAGGCATAGCCATCATACTGGAACCGACTATGTTTCAAAATAACTGCACACGAAGGATGAAGGGAGTATACTTAATATCAAGGCATAGCCATCATGCGAGAACCAACTATGTTTCAAAATAACTGCACATGAAGGGTGAAGGAAGATGAAATTTTGGGTATGATATATTTTTTTGGTAGTGTTTATTTTGATATACATGTCCATTAAAATATAAATACGAGAGTACATGAGAGTACATATATGTGTTTGTTTATTAAAACAAATTATGAAAAATTTAAAAATATGTATTTTGTATTTTTCTAAAATATTGAGACGCACATTTTTAATTTGAAACACTAATTTTTTATAATTTTTTATTTTGTCTAACTTATTAAACACAATATAAAATTAATGTCTTCTTATATTTACGTACTCTTGTGTCTAACTTATAATTATGTATTTTTATTGTTCCACCAACTGTTATTACATATATATATATATATATATATATATATATATATATATATATATATATATATATATATTTTATTTATTTATTAAAGACAGAAGTAAGCATGAATAACCAACAAGTAGCCATATTTTTTGTTCTTATATATATATATATGCAAATTATTTTATATATATATATGATCAAATAATTTATTTTTATTTAATTTATTCATTTATTTTTTAATTAATTATATTTTATTTAACAATAATTATAAATTCATTTTTTTATAATTATATAATATTTATTAATATTATTTTTTTAATAAATACTTATAATATATAAATTAATAATAAATATAAATTAATTATTAAATTATTAAATTTTAAAATAATAATTATTTTAATATAAAAATAAAATAAAAATACTTATGATAAAATAAAAATAATAAAATATTTATTATTTTTTATCTATATTGTTTTAGAATAATTTAATTATTTTTAAAATATTAGTGAATATATATTTTAAATTTTAATTTTAAATTTTTATTATTTTATATTTTTTATTTCATAAAATTAAATCAATTGGTTCAACTAATAATTCACCAATTAAATTAATAACCTAATAATTTAGTAGCTTAATTAATTTGATCATCGATTTGATTCGGACAACTATACCTTATAAGGTGTTTGAAAGGATAATGTTTTGGAACGTCTCCAAAAAAACTCAGCGTTGTCTAGTGAGTTAAATGAATTGAGATTAATTGGATTATTAAAATCATCATCTTCAATTACATTCTTCCCTATCCCTCCTTGGCCCACCTTCCACCATTTCATTTAACCCACTGAGTTAAATGACTTGGGATAATTGAATATTTGAAATCATCTTCTTCAGTTAAGTTCTTCTCTGTTCCTCTTTAGTCCACCTCCCACCATTTCGTTTAGCCAGTAGCTCAATCATTATTCATTTCCATCGATTTCATAGAATAATTTCAAATAGAATGATTGGTTCTCATAATAAACACAAGTTAATAAAAATTGACACAAAGATAAAACCTCATTCAAATTTAGGGATAGCAAGAAGTATGGCCAAAATAACAAAATACTATTTATAAACCAAAATAAATATTTCAAGGAACTCATCCCATGAAAATCTGCTAAATTCCTTGATTTTATTTATACAAACACCTAAAATTAGAATTATAATTATTAATAATTTTGTTAATATGAGATCAAAATAATACTACCATAAAAGTGTGCTTGACAATATATAAAAAATCTTCTGTAAAATAAAATCCAATAAAGATTTAATTTCTATTTTAGCAGCAAGAAAATTTTAACAAAAATTTTAGAGCAGCACAAAATCAATTATTTAATTTTTATTCATCCATTTACAATTTTACATTCAAAAATCAGCAAACAGGACATAAAAGAAAGAGAAGAATCAAAGTTCTCTTAAATCTCTCCACACGTTAATTGCATTAGGCAAGGTTTCATTATCGATGCCCATGCACAATTTGAGCATCTTTCTCAATTTCATTGAATGATTTTATGTGGTAATTAGCCATAGCAACAAAATCATATTATACAAGATAAGTAAAAATTTAAAACGCAGCACTACAGAAAGAAAAAAAAAAAAATTAACACTCAGTTGTAGTGCATGTAACTAGATTTATGATTTTTGTCTATTCAAAAGGAGATTTGTTTAAATCTATAGGCTTCTTTATTGAAATAAATAGATTATTGAGATATACTCATTGAACATTGAGGAGTGAATATATGTCCTAAATCTTAGCCTATAAAATATGTCACTTTTTATTTTCTTTTAGTTTTTGTGTTGAAGAGTGAATGTGTCGTCATTTATTTTAACTATAATCCAATTATAATAAAACTTACGAATTCAAATCAAAGTTTCAATTCATGCTTTAATTATATTATAATCAACATTTTAAATTATATTACAAAATCTGATTATAATTAAACGTGTTCAAAGTAATAACCAAACTCAAAAATCGTCCAAATCAAAGTTTAAACGCATATTATAATTAGAGTATAATCAAACACATTCTGAAATTATATTATAAAATCTAGTTATAATCAAATGCAATCAAGATAATAATTAAACTTAACATTCAAACTTATGGTATATAATCAGAATATAATCAAACACGCTCTAAATCATAATACAAAATCTGGTTATAATCAAACACGCTTATGGTAATAATCAAATTCAATAATCGAAATCAAAATTTAATACTATAATCAGATTATAATCAAGCCTGCTCTAAATTATAGTACAAAATCTTGTTACATTGAACTGCCACAGAAAAAATTAAATATCATAAGGGAACTAATGATTCAAATGATTGATACGTCACGAGTAGCTACAAGCCTACAAGTCTCTACAAATTCTTCGATAAACAGAGGATAATTAGAGACAGGACAACATGTGAATGACTTAAGAAATTCATTTCTTCATTCATTCAATTTCCTTGGTTAATGTTTTATTTATCTCAGTTATTATAATCATAGAGTTCAAACTCTTTACTGAGAGTTGACAGATTTCTTATTGACTAATAATTACTGTTACATGTATTTAAATCAAACCCAATATCCATTCAACTAGCACCCTAGGGTAGTAGGTGTCCGAAATCAAAGTATAATAAATACATTGTTAATTACTATGATAGTTGTAGTTCAAAGGAAACTCTATTACTATATTCATCTTGAGAATATTCTATTGACAAATATGCGGTAATTATAACAATAAGGAATTCTCAAAGTGGGTCAGTTCAATGGCCATATCTCTATATGGACCATCTATATATATAATTTAATAAATGAAATCTATTAATTTTCATCAAATGAAGACCATTATATATATATTGATATTTTTGGATTATTAATGTTCTTTTTAATAATCTTATGACTAAGAATAATTCAGATTAATTATAAAATATTTATCTCTCAATATTATGATCACTGTCACAATGATAAATTTATAAATTTAATCAATGACCTCATTATATTAACATTTTAATATAATAACAATAATAAATTATTTGACGCAAGATTGATTAGATTTGGTCATACTACTAATTTCCAACACAAAAATATATATTTGTACAATTCAAATATAAAAAACTTATGTTTTTTTTTAAATAAATGAATTCAGATTCCTAAAGACAATAATCTATAATCCAATTTATATTATATTTTTGTTAAATAATTATATGAAATTATGTATAAATTATCAAATAAATATTTTGTAATTTTTTTTTTATAAAATACTTTAAATTTTTAAGGGTTAATTACGATTTTGATCTATAAGGTATATGTCGAAATTTTTTTCGTCCCTAACTTTTTTTTGCATACAAAAACATCCGTGAGATTTAACTTGGTTTTCAAATCGTCTTTTTTACTTAAATTTTAAATTTTATTACCAAATTATTTCTAACTAAAAAAATTATAAAATAAAAAAAGAAAAAAGACAGAAAACGGATGAGAGCGAGAAGGGAATCACGCGAGGGGGGAGGGAAGAAGAAGGGGGAAGGGAAGGGGGGAGAAGGGAATCATGCGAGGAGGAGAGGAAAGAAGAAGAAGGGAGAAGGGAGGGTGGCAACGACGCTGGCAAGAGAGGACGGAGTCAACGCCAGTAGATCAGGGAGGAGGACGTCCACCGCATGCCATTCTGCTCATCCTCCTCGCTAGCTCGTCGGTCGCCGCTGCTGCTCCTTGCATGTCGCCGCTGCTCCTCGCCGTTGGTCCTCCCTAGGGTTTCGATTTTGTTTCTGATTTGTTGATTTTGTTAATTAAGTTGACTATTCTGCTTCTGTTTCTTTTGTTAATTACATTGTTAGTTTTGTTTCTTTTGTTAATTACATTGTCGATATTGACTCTGATTTCATTTTGATTGAGTGCATTGTTCTTCTGTTTCTGTTTTTTCTGTTTCTGATTCTATTCCATTTTTCTACTTCTGATATTTACTAGTTGAAATTCTGTTTTGATTTTTTGATATTTATTAGTTGAAATTCTGTTATTGCTGCTGTTGAAGATGAAGAAAAAGAAGAATAGATGCTGCTGTGATGGAGAATGAAAAAGAAAAAGAAGAATAGAAACTGAGTATTTTGTGAAAAAGGAGAAAGGTATTTTAGTAAGAATGATGATTTTAAAATCAAGTTAAACCTTATGGACGATTTTATATGCAAAAAAAGGTTGGGGACGAAAAAAATTTTCGGCCTATACCTTAAAAATCAAAATTGTACTTAACCCTAAATTTAACATTAATATACATATTATCTAATCAATCTTTAAAAAATATTAGAATATAGGATATAATTAATTTATTTCCCTGCGTATAGCGCATGTCTCATTCTAGTTTAATATAAAGTTTGGTTGCGAGCAAAGGTAGAAGCATGTGTTACAGACATTAGTATTCTTATGGTGATTCTTGGGTTTGAAGGTAAGAGAATTTCATTTCTCCATGATTGTGTAACTATTTTGTTTCTTTGTTCTGAATTAATGTTCTTGTTTTCTGCCAAAAACGACTCACCTCCTTGATGAGTTCTTTTGAACAAGTTTTGATGCAATCTATTATCAAAAAGGCAAATAAAAATTTGATGCAATCTATTATCAAACTAAATGAGAAGTACGCACCACCATAAAAAAAATTTACAAAAGTTTATAACCACAAAGTTAACCTTTTTTTATTGCTTTCTCTTTCTTGATTTCTAGAAGTGCAGATGGTATTCGTATAAAACATGAAAGATATAAGGATTTTTCCAAAGCTAAATTCGAAAGATAATATAAGAGTAAAGTTAGCAATGGGTAGGGTAGCATAGGGTTTGGACTCTATTCTAATCTTATCTGCGAGTTGAAAATTTTTTTAAAATTCTGTCCTACTCTATTCGCGAGTTGAGAATCTCTCAACCCTAACCCTAACCCTAACCCTACTCGCATCCTAAAGTTTTAAACCCTACCCAATCCGACCCTATCCGCAGAACAATAAAAAATTTTCAAGCAAATATAAAATTTAAACATTCCAAATTTCATACATATTAATAAAATAGAAAATAAAAAACTAAGTTCAAATTAAAATTAAAAACAATAAAATCTTAAAGAAATCCAACATAAATTACAAATAATATGATCATCAACTAACTTAGTGATTATTTTAGATTTTTATAAGAGGAAGATTGTGAGTTTAATACTCACTTTCTTTACTGCATACATAACTTTTACATATATATTATATAATATATTAGGAGTGCGGGTAGAGTAGGATAGGGTATGATAGCACTACAAGAAAAATCACTTTTAGCGGCCATTTATTTTGCTTTTAGCGGCAATAAAAATAGCCGCTAATACATTTACCGGCAATTAGACATTAGCTATCTTATGCTTCGCCGCTAAAAGGTTTTAGTGGCAATTATAACATTTGCCGGTAAAGACCTTTTTAATGGCCGCAAAAAGTATATAACTATTAGCGGCCATTTTCTTGGCAATTTATATGGCCACCAAAAGTAATCATAAGATTACAATGTTATTCACTTTTAGTGGCCATTACTATTGCCGCCAAAATCCATTTTACCGGAAATTTATATAGCCACTAAAAATAATTTTAAAATTATAATGTTATCCACTTTTAGTTGCCATTACTATTGCCACTAAAATCTTATGACTTTTGTTAGTTATATTATACTCGTTTTCTTAGAAGCACCAAACTATCTTTTTTCCAGAATCAAATATATATTTTTGCCAACAATAATTATTATGCATAATATAAATATACTGAATTAATTATTATAAAATGAGATATTTTATTAAACTCAAAATATTGATACACAAATTTCTCTGAAAAATAATAAACCATGTTACAAATCTAAACAGAAAAAAATACTACAAATTACAAATCTCCACAAGATCTAGATGCTATTCTTTCTCCTATCTTCAAAGATTAGCAACTAAGCACTCCCAAACACAAAACAGAACAACAAAATACAAACCTAAGAAAAGTTTATCCTTTATACAAATTAAATTAAAGTTTTATTTTTATTTCAATCTCTGCCTTCCACTCTATACCAAACAAAATACTAAAACTTATTTCAGTCTATGTCTCTCGATCTCAGTATTTGTGTCTATCTATCTTCCCACGCTTTTCCGATCATCAAGTGCCCACATATTTTGAAAATTTCGTAAGCCCATTCCTTTATAAGTTCATCCTGAAAATTATTTGGAACAAAAAATGTCAATAAAATAAGAATCCGTAATATATATATTCTTGTCAAGGACCAACATATACATTTAGTCATGTATTATTATATCAGCAAAAGCTTTTTGCAGCCAAAAAGTAAATACATCAACAAAACCTTAGAAGGGTATATTAGAATCTGAATTCCTTCATGGATACTACAAATGAAAAAGGTGCTAACAATACAGATCTTGATAAAGTAGATCTTGTTGTGCATTTAGCTCACTGCTTCAACTCTTTATAGTGTTAAAGTAGATACTTATATGGTGTCAATGTTGAAGTAGAAGCTCTGAAATTTTTAGAAAGAAAGATATGAAAGATAGCACAAACCTTTTTAACTTTCTTAGCCTTCGAGATAAAGATCTCCGATTCTTGCATGAATTGATCCCACACCTTTTTGCATGAGCGAGGTCCAATCAATGTCCGACAGGATGGAATCTACATAGAAAAACTTGGCCACCATGAGTATCCATACCAAAGGTGCAAAAATTTGCCATGTCATAATAATAATAATAATAATAAAAACTATGCAGAAAAGTGAAAAACTTGAAACAACACTGGGAACTAAAATATGGTTTGATGAGGGTATATGATCAGCACTAGATAAAATCATTCTCGGGGCTTCAAATGAGATATAAGATCACTCATCCAGCAGAATAAGTGTAAAATTTGATATCCCATCGAATAGAATCATCTTATTTTTTGTTGAATCATATCTAAGAGACAAAGCACTCGAAATATGTATTTAATGTGTTTTGGGTCATAATACCAAAATGTGTAAAATTGTTTATATCAGTAAATATTCTATGCATTATGAATTTCAATTTATAAAAAACTATAGTTTCAATTTAGTTTTTTACCTAAAAGAAACTAATTTATTTAAAGCAGTTTTAGTTCAGTTCGTTTTGGTTATACTGGATTTTTTGAAACCCCCTAGAATCAAGCAACAATAAAACGAACCTGTTCCCAACTATCAGAAGCTAGCCACACTGGATCAAACTTTGCGCTACTGCTGCTTGATGAATCCAATAATTCAGCTTCTAATTTTTCCTTAATGTCATCAGTATCATCATCATCATCATCCAAACGAATTGCAGCCAAAATAGATAGTAATGTCAAACACTACATAGGATTAAGACATTGGTTAAGAACATATAATAAGAATACAACATGAACTCAACATTTAAAGAAATATTATTCATGGCCATACATAACGGCGAGCAGAGTTGGTGGCTTTTGGAATGTCATCTTTGCCCATACAAAGACAGTTCAGAAACCTGCTTTCAAAACATATCTTCATTCGCATCACAACATTTTCAGCTTCACCCCTAACCTTTTCTTCTACAACCACTCTTGCGTAGTCCTCTAATCTCTCAATCATTTGGTTCCTTGTGTATCCATCTATGTCAAGCCCATTAAGTGCCTCAAATAATTGTCCAACAGTTGATTGCACCTTATTCGTGACAACTTCCCTTATTGATTTCCAAGGATGATCTTTAATAACTTCACCAAACAGTTCTTTTTCAATGGATCTGGTCAAGGCTTCTTTTTAGTTTTTCCTGCAGTGGCAATACCGTCAGAAAACTTTCTAAGGATAGCAATACTTTTTCAAGTTTTTCACAAGTTACGAAATATTGTAGAAGTTTTCAACCTTTTGTTTTTAAGCTACAAATAAAATTTCCGACTTACCTACTAAAGGTTGTGTACTATAAACAACTTTTAATGGTTGTTAAGATTCATGGTTACTCGGTAAAAATATTAGAATAATGTGTATAGAGGGTTATTTTGTTGAACTCTATCAGGTAACTAACATCCAACTAGTCAACTACTTAGTAATCTTGATTTTTCAAATTATCATTAACAAGTAATTATTTAAATTTTATTTTTTAAAAGATATAAAATTAATAAATATTAATTGCACTTATTTAAAATTAACTGATTAAAAATTATTTATCTATATTTTTTTTATTTTGTTATATATATATATATATATAAAGAGTAATAAATATAGAGTACTTAATCAACTACTTTTCATTAATGCACCATCTAAATTAATCTCTATCTAACAATAATATCTATTGTCATATTACAACACTTCCGCGTCAAGTATGAACATGTAAATAGCATGCATCAAGCTTGGACACAAGCAATTTATAAAAAGTATTATTTGATATGTTGAAATGTCAAAGGATAATCACTTTATTTCTAGAACTCGATCTCAAACTAAGGCTTACTAAGCTTTAAGCTTGTTTTAATTTAAGGCTGAAGATAGCAGAAATCTCATAGACATGCAATAAGAGGACGCAACGCAAAGAACTAAAAGACTACTCAGCAAAGCCATCAAATGGATTAACTGAAACTATATCATCATAGTTTAAATTGCTAAATTAAAGAAATTGAGTTGATAATTAAAATAATAGTAAAAAATAATAAATTTGTTGACTCTTTAGTATTTTTAAATATATAAAAAGAAGAGTAATAAATATAAAACGATTAACTATTCTCTATTAATCACTGTCGAAACTACTTATTAAAAAAAAATCTTCTAATTTCAACAACAATTAAACAAATAACAATTCTATAATAAAAAGGTAGTCTTTGGACCATAGAAACAAACCAACTGGCGTAAAAAATCTCTTAAACAACTTACCTGTTATTGTAACAGTTGCTAAGCAGGAGAAATAATATCTTTTATTTTCACTTTTGATATGTGGTTATTAATTATTTGAAAGAAGTGTCAACGATATTTTCATTAACCTATTTCTTATACTTGGATGATTCTATTACTAATGGCACTTAAGCTAAGTTTCAACTTCCAAAGCCTAATAAGAATATGAAACTGAGATGGATTTTTCTTCCATGAACATATATAACTAATTACTGAGTTAAAGATAGTCAGGACAGGAACACTAAGACATGATTGATCAATACCTGACACGATGAAGTAACCATATCACACAGCAATACCTTCCTTACTCCAATTTTGTGCTCATTTGTCATTTCAACGACAACATTTGCAACTGCAACGTTAATGTATTTAACTCCCCAACTCACTTGAAATCATAATTGCATGAAAATTTCAAAAGCTAAATTAGGAGAGATTTATAAAGTTTAACATCTCAAACAGTGCTCAAAAGCTAGCAACCATGTACTCCAATTTTAGGATAATGATAATTTTGAGATATGATTATGTTTTAAAAAAAATAAATTTCATAAAATAGAGTAAGTTATGGTTATAGTTTAAAATAGAGATGATCATAAAATAAATTATTGTCACAATTTTAAAATAGGATGATCATAAATATTATGGACATATTAAAACTGTGACTATAAATTAGACTATTGTCACGGCTTTACAAAAAAGTAACCAAAAAATAAGTTATAGTCATAATTTTTACACGTAACCATAAAATAATCTATGACCACAGTAAAAAATGTGATCTAAAGTGTCAAAATTTAAATACTGTGATAATAAAAACTGTTATCATAAATAAAAGAAAAATCGTGATCATCATAAATCTATAGCCACGCTAAATGATCATAAATAAAATATCTTTTATTATTATTTAAAGATACTAAAAAACACAAGTCAATATTGTTGTATATTTTCTTTTATTTTTTCTTTTTGAACAATATATTAAATTATATACAAATTATAAATATTTTTTACAAACAAATTTTTAAATTTAATATTAATTTATATATTATCTAATTAATTTTTAAATAATAAAACACTTTTAAAATATATACTATATAATATAATTTGTTAATTAATTTAGTTTTTCGCACAATAAGCTAGTTTTAATCTAGTTATTAATAATAATAATAATAATAATAATAATAATAATAATAATAATAAAAGAATTGTGCACCTGGACAGGGTTTGTCGAAGTTAGACAAAGAAGCCTCAATGCAACTAGCAACTGCATAAAAATCCTCCACTTGATTCAATAATGCGTTTTGAAATGTTTGCTTGAAGTCGTCCAAAATCATAGATCGTATAAGCTCGAAGGCAGAAACCAGTGCTGGTTTAAAAAGCTGACCATTCAAAAGGACATTATGAACTTCATGAGTTGGGACTTCATGAACAAAATGAATTGGCCAAACAATAACTTAATATTTGAATTGGTTCCTAAATTTATATATTAGTGTCTTAATTTGATTATCAAAACTTCAATTTATTTAATTTGGTCTCTCAATTTAGCACTCAGTAATTTAGATTTGTTTCTAACTTTATTTTATCATAAAATTGTTAACAATATGCTTATTTTTAATAAATATTTGATGTAACAATTAAAATTTATTTATCTTAATTTTCTTCCAGCAAAATCTTTAAAATTTTAATTCAAATTTCACTTAAAGTAATAGTCATTAGTCTATCTTACCACGTCGTTACTCTACGGACTAATATGCATAGTAATTACGCCAATAATAATCATTAATATATCATCCATTTCTGCTTTTCTTTCAACAGTCATCAGTTAATTAACAATGACGAAAAAAAAAAGGTTAAATTAACATAATTGCAAGAAAAGTAAAAATAATGTACCCGATCAAGCAATTTTTCTTTAAGTTCATTTTTGAATGTAGATCTTGGACCTTCATGATAATAAATAGTTTCAGCATCATACCTAGATTAATGTGAAAACAATAAATCTTAGGATATTGCAACTAAAGTGGGAGAAAAGTATGAAGCCTTCTTTTTCTAACACATAGAACAATCAAAACCATTGCTATTACTAGCAGTCTAATATGAACAAAGAATTTAATGTTATGGTGTCATAAAAAGTCAATTATACTCACTCTGACAAACAAGTATCAATTTGTGAACTAAACCTGTTCAAAAATTCAGTAGAGTTACATTTCATATCCTCTTCCAGTTGATGTAATTTCTGATATGAAAGAAACTTCCCTAGCATTAGTAATTACGAATGCAGAAATAATTAGAATTAATTAGGTTCATATATAGATCAAGGATATAAACAATAATTAATTTCATTATTATGAAATTTTAAACAACATTAGCAGTTATATATATCTTTATGTTAGTAGATTGAATTAAATCAATCAATTAATTCAGTCAAATATGAGTCCTTTTTTTTCAAGTGCTCTTAATACCTTCTTTGCAGCTTTATACTTCTCTCGGGCAATTTCTTCACATCGGACAATAGCAAGCATAACCTACAAGTTGATCAAGCAACAACTTTGGTTGTTCAAATAATAAAGCTTCAACAGAGATTAGTCCTTGAAAAGAAATTTGCTGAGATTTACCTTATGAGAAGGAAGGTCGAGGTCCTTATCTGCCTTAATCATTTCCCAAATTTCCTGACAACTGTAAAGAAAGTCTGACGCAAGAACTACTCCATTGGAGTCCCAACCAATATCGCAGATTTTTTCTCGCAATTCCGCAACCTACAATGAAAATAATCCAAAAGAAGTAGAAAAGTGATGTAAATTATCAAATATGAGAGATAATCATAATTTCATATGAGGCGCATTCGACCACACGTCTTAAAATCGTCAGCAGGTCATAAGCCCAAGAGTTATTCCCATAGACTAAACTTTAGGGAGGGACAAAAAATAATTTTGTAATATAAAAGATACTAAACTAAATATTTTAAAGGACTTAAATTGAAATTTCTATATAATTTATAAAAAAAAAAAAAAACTAAAATGCCCCCCCTTTAATTTTTTTACATGAGGCTCTGCCTCTGGTTATCCCACGGTTCATACCTCCTCCTTAAATTGCTCTTTTTGATAATCAAAATTTGAAAGAGCAACGACCTCAACCTGGAATTGTTTCCAAATACAAATATAGTTATTACGACATACGAACTGCCAGTAGATTATGCTAAGAAAAGAAGCGCTCAGTAAGTTTAGCAATGATGATCTTACACTGAAAAAATCAGTGAGTGCGACCTCATTGTTAGAGTCTGATTTACATTTTGTAACACTTTCCCACATCTGTAGAGAAAAGAGTAAATTGACAAAGCCATAAAGGATAACGGAAATTATAAAACAATTCAGTGACATTATATGAAGCTAAAACTGGATTAATTACCTCCTCCATATCTGTTACCAAAAGCTCTTTTAAGCGTTCAAATGGCGTCTATAAAAAGAAAGCTCATCATATTAACATTTAAAAAAAATGCACAGTTGCTTTAAAACCGAATTAACTCAATATTTTTCTTAGGCACCTGTGTTTTATCGCGAATGACAAAAAACAGTGTTATTTTGCGTCCAGCAAACAATTTCATCACGACCTGAAAAAATGAGCATGCAATTCAATAAACGATTAATTTTCAGGATTCAAGTGAGTTATCTGTAGTTGATAAGCTTCCAAATTATACCTGAAAGATAGTTTTCAAAAGTGGCCTATTCGCTGCATTGTGGCGGCCAATGTCATGGCACCACCTTCACAATCATTGCATAGCAAAGAAGAATATCATTAGTTAAGTGTCCAAAAGTTTTGGTTTAATTAGACGGTTGGTAATTATAGTTTTATTAAATTTTTAATTAGTTTTTTATATATATATTTTTAATTAAATTTTAATATTATTTTTAATTTTATAATTAAATTTTTTAATATTAAAAATATTAGAATTAATTGAATATTTTTTTATAAATTAAAATATTTATAATTAAAAATTTAATTAGATCTTTAATTACATATTTTTTTAAAAAAAATATTTTATTTATTTTAATATTTTTTATATAAAAAAATTTAATTATAAAATTAAAAATAGTATATAAACCTAACTAAAAAAATAAATAAATAATTCTAATTATAAATTTAATAAAATAATAAAAAATAAAAGAATAATTAAACCAAAAGTTTTTTATATTATTAATTTATTAAAATTAAATAAAAAGAGAACTCACATGTTTATAAGAACTATATCTGAGATTGCTAGAGCAAATAGAGCACTCTGACCTTCGAATGAAATATCATCCTGCAATAAAAATAATTTCAGTACAAGGAAACAATCAAAGCAGAATTATTAACCCTTAACTATGTTATAAATTTTGGAAAAGTATAGGTAAACAATAAAAATATTAAATAATATAATATGAATAATTGATATATCGAATGTTTAATTTACTAGGTGTGCGGATAGTTATCCTAATATTAAGATTTAGGTGGATAATTTGAAAATATAGTGTGTTTTTATTTTATTGGCCTATTTTAAAGTCCATTGTTCACATTGTTCACAAAAATCATTATCTACCTAATAAAGTCTTATAATTTTTTACCAAGGACAAACTCGTACGTTAAAATAATAAAAAAAATTTAAATATTAACTGCTCCCTACTAGAGTGCAAATTTTAAACAATTCTCCACACCTAATTTTTCAATTTTAATTTTATAATTGAAATATCTATTAGTTTTGTGGATATTTTAGTGTGTTTTATGCATGGTAATTAACCATTATATATAAGTTTCGCTATTTTGAGAGAGAGAACCTGTTCTGCGAGTTCCTTTCCATCAGTTCCTTCCAAATCCAACACAAGTGTGCAAGGTTCAATGCGTGCACTCCGAGAAATCCAGATTCCTTTGGTTGTTTGAGACCTAAAAAGAAGCAAAAATACCATCATGTCATGTCAAGTAACTTTGTATAGAGGAAATGGGAATTACAAGAACTACTTGCCTTCCATCTTTAGCGTTCATCTCTTTGAAATCGGTATCAAACAAATGATTTAAGAGTGTGCTCTTCCCTGCCCAAAGTGAAGAGAACAGTAAGTTTGATTGGCTATGGGTATCAAAATACCTTTATTCACCTTATTTAAATGGTTCAATTCATGTTATGAGATTAAATTACATATAAAAGAATACACTAAAACTTGTTTATACTAACTTCTATCTTTAAAAATAGATAAATATATAATCCGTGATTAAAAAAAAGGTAAACACTAAATTCGGTTCTTATTTATTTTTTTAAAAGACAAGGCAATTTTTGAAAAATAAAAGACATTTTAACCTCTAACAAAATTATTTTGGAATAATACGACATTTTTGTTAAAAAATTCATTAATTAATAAAAAAATTAATTTTGTAAAAGTTTTATTTATAATTTATGTAAATTTTAAAATTATTCTCTTCTCTTATTTTTTGTATTATATTATTTTTTTAAAAAATTTTTATATTATAAGTTTTTTTTGTGATACCACTTCTGATAATTCATAATTGTCCTTAGCTTCTCCACTTAATCCCCACTAATGAAAAATTGTTTAAAGATAAATTTATAATAGTTTGTGGAGTTTATAACCCTTACAAATTTTAAATAAAAGTTCCACAATATATACTAATTTTCGTTACTATTTAGCAATTTTTTTTTACAAAAGAATTGTATTGTCCAAAAATAATTTTATTAAAGCTGTGTGTTCCTTTGTTTTAGATAGAGATAACTTTGTCTTTCGAAAAAAATAGACAAAATTGAATTGGGTATTTCTTACTAAAACTTGTTTATAACTTCTATTGGTAAAAAAAAATATTATTTATATATTAAAAATAATTATTAAAATTAAAATTAGTTATTATATATTTAAATATAATATATATTATTTAACTTATATTTAAATTAGTGATGACTAATTTTAATGATGTATACCTAACATAAGTATTATAAAAAATTTTAAAATAGATAAATAAATAGACAGTGATAAAAAAATATGTTTGTTATAGTGTTCAAAAAATATTGTCTAATTGTTAAAATAAGTTAAATAATTAATTTTAAATTTAAAAATATAAAAATTAAAAAATTTTAAATATTTTAAAGTTACTATAAAAAATAATTTAAACAAAAATTAAACACTAAATAAAAAATACCATAATTAGCCCCCAAAAAATGGCATTGTAGAGGAAAGCAAGAAAGCATACCGCTACTTTGGGGACCCATGATAGAAACCACAGCATACGATTGTTCACATTTATCTATTTTCATCTCGTGAACAAACTTTTCAGTCTCAGCAACTTTGAATACTTTGTTATCTCTATCAATAATAAGCTGAGTTGGATAACATTGTACTGGTGACCCCGCAGAGTAGGGTTCATTCCCGAGTGAGCATTCTCCCAATTCACCTGAAATTTGGCAAATAAAGAAGTGAATTTGATAAAATTTCTCTGTTTTTACTTTTAATTATATGGAGAATTGTTTCTCTTTTTATTGTATTTTACATCTTTGTGACAGATATTCAAAGTGTCAAGTATAAAAGAGTAGCGCGTAGCGCCTATAAATTGGCGCCTAACTCCTAACGTCTGTGAATTAGCATTTACGTTAAACGTCAATTTGCAGGGATTAGGAATTACTCTTTTGTACTTGACACAAAGAATTATGCAATGTAATAAAATGATATCGACCATATAATATTAATACTAAACCAATGGCCTACAGATTTTTATTAACCGTTTAGAGTAGTGTTATATAGAGTAGAATGAACAAATTATTGTAGCAGTTGTATTCCTAAAATAAAAATGTCAAAATCCCCATCCCCCCAAAATTGACATTCAGCTCATCCACCTTCTTAAGATGGTCCCACTTCATTCATTCAAAGCAACGCCAATATTAATAATAAATAAATTGGATAGTGCAGTAGTGTTAGGTAACTAAAAAAAGAGGGTTCAAATTTGTTTTATTTAATATTTATTTATTTTAATAATAATTAATAAATATTAAATATTTTTGTAAATAAATAAATAAATTGAGCTGCAAACAAACGAATAAACACTACTACAAGTTTTGATTTTTACACTTCAGTGAATGTTAATGCATGCATTTGTGAGCTAACATTTTCTCATGAGTTTTTTTTAATCGTTTTCAATTTTGTTTAGCATATTTTGCAATAAGATTATGCTTTTAGTAATGTTAATATATGTATTTGTTCATGATAATAATATATTCAATTTATTTAGGTGTCATCAAACTATTAAAAAAATTATTTTTTAATAAAAAATAATTTTTTATTCTTTAATATATTTAGCAAAATTTTAATAATAAAAAAAATTAAAAATAAAAAAATTAGAACTTATAAAATATATTAGGTATACAAAAAATAGTCGCCAAATCAACTATTTATATAGAATACATATTAAAATATAAATAATAGAAAAAGACTCATATATATTAAAGATTCAAAGATTATAATAAATATGCATAAATTATAATGAATTACTGATGTCAATGGTACGATTAACAAAATTAAAGTTTAAATATAATAAAAATAGATGCACAATTAGGAAATTCTCACTTTAACGTTTAAGGCCATTACACTTGTTTAATGAGAAATAGTTGGAAAGAAATTAAAGTGAATAATAATAATAAGAAGAAGATTAATCTAGGAAATTATTTTTTAGAGTTTATGATTTAGGATGTAAGATTAAAGGTTTATGATTTAGAGTATAGAATTTAAGATAAATAATCTAAAAAATTAGATAATATTTGCTGATAAATATAATTTTCTAGCATTACTTTAACAACAGTAACAACAATATTAACAATAATAATAATAATAATAATAATAATACAAGTCTAGTATGTTAATTCAGCTGTGAAGAAAATAGATTTTTTCGTGGACGCTAATTTAATCATTTATATATTGATAAAAAAAAGTTTGTATGATATTCGATGTTAATTAGATATAAATTGTATAGAATAATTTAATCATTTATATATTGATAAAAAAAAGAAGTTTGTATGATATTCGATGTTAATTAGATATAAATTGTATGGAATAATGCATGAAATTGGATACAAAGATCAAAATAATAACGGAATAGAAATTGAAAATAACGTACTCATAACTTTTCTTCTTTTCTTTGTGTTCGAGATAGAGGGGAACTATAGTATTTAATTGAGGAAATGGTTCGGCAGCAGTTAACAAGAAAGAAAATACTCTGTTCTAATGTTACTTAATGACTTACAGGGTATATATACATATATAAGCAGCAAATAAATTCCCAAAATAAGGATAAGGATATAATCAATGCACCAGATGACTAGACCAAAAAAAATATATTATACTCAATGAAGTCTTCGTCTACGTTAACAAAGAAGTTAGTGTATCAGTATGAGTTTAAGTCTAATTTTATTTTAGGGATAAATATTATTTTGGTCTTTAATATTGAGAGCCAAAATCAAAACCGTCCCAATGTAATTTTAGATTTAGAATAATCTTTAACATTTTTTTCGTATTAAAATTATTTTTTTAATTTTTTTTGGACAAAAATATTCTCCACTGCCATTCATTATATCACTTCATAATTTCTTTAAAGTTAGAATTTAAACACAACTAGTGATACAAAATCTGAAGTCACTTTGTGAAAAAGAACTTCTCCATCATATTTACTATGACATGAATTGAAATCACAGAAGCCCATTTAATTACCTAAAAAAATTGAAATCAATTTAATTGGAATCACTTGATGCCAGGCACCAAGAACAGAACTCAATTTAAAACGGATGACGTGGTAAGTACCTTCTAATTTGTGCTCTATCCTTAGTAGGGAGGACTGAAGGAGGAAGCAACTTCTCCCACAAATCAAAAAATCGTAGCATTGGCTTAGGATCCCGTGCTCATATCATAAACCTTTTTGAAAATGCTACTTAATTTTATTTCTGATTAAAAGCAAGAAAGTAAAAACAAAAGCAGAATTGGAAATTGGGAAGCAAGAAGCAAGAAGTAGAAGCAGCAGAAGTAAAAAGCAAGAAGAAGAAAGCAAGAAGCAGAAGCAAGAAGCAAAATCAGAAAAGCAGAAACAAAATGCAAAAGCAGAAAGCGAGGCGGCGAAGGGGTGCAGCAGCAAGGTCAGCGGCGCGGCAGTGGCTCGCGTCTCCTCTCTCCTTCGCGATTCTCAATGGCGACGGCCACGACGACGACTCCAAACTTTGCCGCCGCCGTCCCTCTCCCCCACTTCCCCTTCCCCCTCCCCCTCCCCGCGTCCTTTCCTTTCTCTTCCTCTTCCACGTTCTTTTATTTATTTTTTTTAAATTTTATAATTTTTTATTAAAGTAAGAGTAGTTTAGGAATAAAATTAAAAATTTTATTAAGAAAGACAGATTTTAATATAAAAAAAACGTTAAGAATGATTCTAAATCCAAAATTACTTTGGGGACGATTTCGATTTTGACCCTCAACGTTAGAGATCAAAACAATACTTATCCCTTTATCTTATAAATCTCCATTTTTAATATATATTAGTGTATTTTATAAAAAAATACTAATATTTATTTTTGTACAAAAATAAATTTAGATGTATTGATACAATAAAAAATTAAACAAATAAAAATATAACATATAGACTATATTGTTCACATTAATATTTTTTTAAAATATATTATATCATTATTTTTATTAAAATATTCTTATAATTAATTGATAAATAATAAAAATATCTTTTATTTATTTTAAAAAATAAATTAAACATTTTATTGTTGTTTTTGACAAAATTACTGTTTTAAATTTAATAAACATTAAAATTTAATTAACCTTATTTTTTAATTTCATATTTTAAATAATTTAAGAAAAAAAATAGAAAAATAAAAAAAAATTTGTGCTCTATCTTGACATCTCCTCTCATTCTCCCATCCAAAAGATACAAGTACAAGGCTATGTATAGTATGTAGTTGGTGGAAATTAAAAAAATTTTTACAAGAAATAAATTAATTAATTATTTATTTCGTTTAATTTGATTTATATAGAATGCAGCAGAAATGGATCCTCTCCAATTTTTTTTACCGAAAAAATAAAATATAAGTGGGACTAGAAATTAATAAAAGAGAACAACGAATAATAAAATTAAATATTAGACACTATCCATTTTTTTTTCCATAAAAAAAAAAAAAAAATCTACTCCCACGCATAGACATTCTTAAAAAGAGTTTACTGAAACATTGGTTTCTTGAAAAGAGAGTAACCCAAAAAATCAGAACAAAGACATAAAGAATGAAGCGTAATTTTTTTTGTATATTGCTCAAGAGAGTAAAATTTAATTGATTGAGTACTATCACTATTATTAGGGGTGAGCACAATTTAGTTCGGTCTGAAAATTTAATCTGAGTTCAAAAGATTTTGGATTATAAAGATTCGGGTTTGAAGTGACTCAGATTTGACTTGGGGAGAAGAAATAAAATATAGAAAGTGAGTGAAATCGAGATCGGATCTGGTCCGGTGGTCATTTAAGTATTGTAAATCTTAATATTTTGTATTATTAGTGATGGATGATGGTTATTCTGATGTAGAATTTAAGTATTGTAAACCTTAATATTTTGTGTTATTAATTATTATAAGATTATAAGTTAATATTTTATATTTAGAATACATAAGACTTTAAACTAATGTATAATATTGTATTATTTGTATTGATTTAAATATTTGGTGTTATTAGACAATATTAATATTGATTGTAGTTATACTTTAATTTTGAAGAAGGGTTGGTTCTTGTTATATTTTCCTAAGTAAATTTTATCATGTCAAATAATGGTTGGAGCTTTGGAAATTTTGATATTTTCACATGCTAGCTTACAACAAAATATCAAGATAATGTAATGTTAATGATTCGATTTTTATCCAGTTTTTATCCGGTATAATCGTAGCCCGAAAGTGTGTGGATTTCATCGAGTCTAAGATCGAATTCGGGTCTAACAAATAAGTCCAGTATATATTTCAAGCTGAATTTAGATCACATTAAATTTGATTTCATCCGACCCATAAACACTCATAACTACGACTATCGTCTATCGTTAATAACTCTCGGTCTATAATTCTTAAAAAGACTTTGTCAATATTTTATTATTATTTGTATTATTAATGTTAACAAGAACTTGATAATGATATCCAATTTAATATGTTAGTGTATTTTGTAAAAAGAATTATATGTATATTATGAGTTTGTAAGTATTGAACATACTTTTTCTGCTTTCTGCTTTCTATAATCCTTCCAAATGACTTAGTCAATATTTTATTATTATTTGTATTATTAATTAAAAAAAACTGATGATAAATTGATATTTGAGTGATTCGTAACTTTTAACATGAATTTAATTATGATTTTATTTTTTTTAATTTTAATATAGACTTAACTTATTAATTTTTATATTATTAATATATATATTTATTAAATATTATATAATTAAAAATAAATTCTATTTATTTTTTTAAATAAAAAATAAGTTATTTTTTTATATGTCTAATAATGATTGAATAAAATTAATTGACTTATCATAGTCAACATTTTACACTAATTATCTATTCAGGTTTTTTCTATTAAAAATATCTTTTATTTTTGTCGCTGCGATTTCATTAATTAAAAGAATATTTTTACGGTAAATATTATAAAAAATATCCACTTCGTAATTAGAAAAAAATAACTTTCAAACGATAGACTTTTAAAATTTTTATTGATTTAGATAGATGAGTAGTATGTATGTTTTGAAACTACATAAGAAAACTTATATGCAAATAGCTCAAAATTAAAATATAATATTTATCATTGAGTTAGATGAGCATGTTGATTGATGAATGCACGATGAAATCTATATACCAGTCCTTCATCAAAATTAAAATATGAAATTTAAGAATTATTTGTAAATTTTTTTAAAAAATCAATTCTTTACGTTTCAAATAAAATATTAGTAAATTATTACTCAAGTTACCGGAGTCAGGTATATTGGGTATACTACTACAAGTCTACAAGAACCGAAAATCTTATTACGCTTTATTATTGCAGCGATAATAATGGTCAAAATTAAATCAGATTGATTCTATTATACGTAAATAATACTTTTATACATCATATTATAAATTAGTTAATTTTATTTAATAATCATTATATATATATATATATATATATATATATATATATATATATATAAGATAATTATCGTTTATTTTAGAAAAAGTTAAATAAAATTAACAATAATTAAATAATGTGTTTTTAAAAATAATTGTTTTTTTTTAAGATAGAGTCTAAATATAGTATAATCCAGTATAAAATTTTAGGAAAGATAAAATTTTCATTGAGAAATTTTTAAACTTTTAAGTTAAATCGAAAATATTTAGTAACAAAAATAATTAGTTAAAAGTAGCCTAAATTTTTATTATTTAATATTTATTAATTATCGTTATAATTAAAAATATTAAATGAAACAAATTTATACAATTTAATTTTGATTATTTAACACTACCGAAGCTAAATTTTAGAAAAATTCTCAATTTGCATATAGAAATAGGGTTGAATCTAAAGCCTATATGGTATATCATTATTTCCCTCACATTCCCTTTGGTACGTATAAAGATGGATAAGAGAGAAAATGCATGTACAAAAGAACCTTCCATTCAATTTGGTTGGGTGTGCTTTGCTACCTTCATTAATTTTCCGAGTGGGTCCTTAAAAAATAATTATGAGTCTTGCAATTGCATAGCTATAATGATGAAGGTGGGTGGTTTGGAGAAAAGCTTTTTTATAAAATATTTTGGCGGTTATGTACACAAGATCGGCCGGCTGTATCTGTTCAATGGTTTTTTTTATTGTTCTCCAAGGACTTTTAAAAAACCATTTTTCCGCTTTTTTCTCGTTAGGGACTTCTGAAATTCCGTTCGTGTTGTGGTGCATGTTTTGGACTTTCAATAGTACGTACCAAATGAAAACCCCATATTACCCTTTGCTTCTTTCAAATTACATTGAAGCTTTATTTGTCTTTATCTTGTTCTAGTTGACTAGCTGTTCTAGTTGTTCTTCCACTCTCAACCGTCACCAGAGCCATCTAAACGAGTTGTGACGGAGTCACGAAGAATTGATTCGGACAGCTCCTTAAAAATAAATGAATCAAGTAAGTAAAGTCACAATTTATTTATAAGTAGATTAATTTAACTCAACTTGTATATTTGCGAGTTAAATGAATTTGGGTGAAACGGGTATGAATTATTTCAGTTGACTCATTTTTTTTTTATTTTATTTTATATTAATGTATGATAAATTTATTTTATGTGTATGAATATCAAATAAAAAAATTATAAATGAAGCTACTAATTATAAATACTATAATATTTGAAAAACAATAAAAATTATCAATCTAACTAATTTAAATTTATTCTATTTAATATTTATTAATTATTGCTAAAATATATAATTGTACAATTTTAAATGTAATAAATATGTAATAAATACAAATACTATATAGAAAAAGTATAAATACTATATCATATAAAATAACTTTAAATATTATTTCTCTAGTATTATTACCGTATAAACACTATAAACTAAACAAAAATTAGAAATAGATAAATGTAATTTATGTGAGTATTATAAAAAATGAATTCTCTCAATTATTAAAATATATTAAAAGAGTAAAGTGTGCTTTCTAACTTGTTATTGATCTCTCTCATATTTTTTTTGTTCTATTTATAAAATTAATAATAAAAAATTACATTTTATTTTTTTACTATTAAAAAAAATTGAGAGAATTCATTCCCACTATTATACGAGCTAAGTTTCATAAAAATATAACCTTTGCTCACATAATCGTTTATTCAGGTTGAATAGATACGATAAATCATGAAAAATATAAATAAAATAAAATAAAATGTTGAAAAAGAAGAATGGTCAGTAATATATTCTTATCAGCACCATCATATATACATTCAATTCATATCATCATCCATACAAAACATATTCATGCGTCATGAGTATTCAGCAAAATTAAATTGTTTTTTATTCAAATTAAATTTTCTGTTAAAATATTTTTTTTTTGTTTTTTTACAATAAATATATATACTAAAAATATCATAATAATAATTATAAAAAATTTTATTTACAAATATTTAAATTTCAAAACTTATACATAGTCTATAAAACTCTTATTACTATATTATTATTTGACCTATCTTTTTTTATTATTATTTTATTTTTTAATCTCATATAAATTGCTAAAAATTTTGCCAAACAAATTTAAATTTGATGTATCTCTTTTATTAAATATATTTAAATATATAATAATTATAAACTCAATTTATAATTTATTATTTTTTGGTGTGTTCATTCTTATTTATTTTTTATATATTTTTTAAATTATTTAGAAGCTAAAAAATGCCACACGAGAAGAAAAAACATGATAACTAAAACATTTTAAATTTAACATTAATTTACATATTATCCAATTAATTTTTAAACAATTTAATGCTTATTATATAATATAATTAATTTATTTTCTCGCACACCATATAAATTTCAGTTTAATTTAAAATAATAAATAAATTCAGATATTAATACCGTACTGTCAAATGTCAAATTCATGAGTAGTATCACTACCAAAAAGAAGGGGTTTAGCCACGGAAAAATCCGTGGCTAAACTCCAAAAAAACTGTGGCAATTATGCTTTTGCAACAAATGAACATCCGTGGCTAGGGAGGGCGATGCGTTTTTAGTTAACTACGCTTTTTACTCCAATAGCCACGGTTTTAACACCCGTGGAGATATTTGGTTAGCCACAATTTTAGCATGTTTAGACACACTCTTTTCCGTGGCAAAATAAAACATTTACCTGTGATAAAATTGACCAGGCCGGGCTTTTTTGCCATACTCTTTTTTCTGTGGCTAACGATAGAAGTTAAATTAAAAAAAAATATCATAATAAAAATGCTCTTTAATATAAAATTACATCATATAATATTAAAAAAATTAATCACATTCCTATACGTATTATTCATAGTATAAAAATATAAAATTAACAAATACTTAGTATTGAAAAGCAAATATCCTAGATTAATGGATTTAATGTTAAAAAAATATTCAAATAAAACTATTACAAAATAAATATAAAACTTTGCTAAAATGATACAAATCTTGAAAGTATCAAAATAATGAATTTATCAAACTCTCCATTTCTTGTTATAGAGACAATCCACATACAAAAATATTTTCAGGTAAATAGTAAAAAATACACATAATTTCGGCCACTAAATTATACACCCTGTCGATACTCCAATTGCTTTGTGTACTCCAATAAAATCTGTTAAGCAAAATAGAGATCAAGAATTAAGCTAAAAAATTAATAGGTCATGATTTGACTCCTTCGAAGATGATAAAAAATTAAGGTACAATACTTACTTTTCGGATGTAATTTGCAGCTGCTTTGCGGCCTTCAATTGTCAGTTGCATAACATCTTTCAAAATGCCAATTGGTGATTTAGAATCTATCTACAACCAGTAACAAAAGAAATGCATGTTGGAATAAAAAAATAAAAAATAAAAAAAAAAATCTAAAATTAACTTTCATTGTTAACTAAAAGAAATATAAAAAACAAAATGATGTCATGAAAATCTTCTTCGCGATTCGGGTTTACAGATAGAATTCTGATTCCACCGATTTTGCTTGCTTCTTCGGCGACTCAAACTGACGGTACTCGAACTGCAAATCATGGTCCCTACTCTTTCACAGAACGTCCGGTGTGATCGTACCTAGAACCTAAACAGGAACGTCTTGAGCGAATTGCTCTGAAGGTTAGCTAACAAATAGGGATTTTGGAAATAGTGGAAGGAAGTTATTGTTAAGACTGGGTGAGTGGGCTACTTAATAAAAGTTGTGCTTAACATTACAGCTCAAAATTTCATTCATCTTATTATAGATGTTAATTTGAATTTTGTTTAGTGAACTAACTATAACTTTTTTAATTTAGAGTAAAATTTAATTTTAATAAAAAAATATCAAATTGTAAAATTTACAACTTTAAATTATATTAAAAAATTTCACATATTAATTAGAATTTAAAATTTTTACCCGTTAAATTTAAAAAAAATGGCATCAGTAAAAATTAAAATAAATAAACTTAAAACTTAAGAATTTGATACTTTTAAATTGAAGAAAAAAAAATTTTGTACATAATTAAAAAATGAACTCCCATAAAAATAATTTTAATTTATTTTTTAAATTAAATTAATAAAATATAAGTATAAAATTAATATTCTGAATTTTAAAAATTAAAATTCTGTTTATTAATGTTGCCATAAATTAAGAGTGAGTAATTAAATAATGAATAATTAAATTAGTTATTATTTCAATAAAATCATAGTTAGTATCTTTTACTTTCTAAAATTAGTTAGAATTATTTTATCAAAGATAAATATGTACTCTTTTTATAAGTACTCTTTTTTATAATTTTAACATTTATTTTCAATTGAATCATTTTATTCTATCACCAAAGTCTCTAATTTAAACTACATTTGACCAAAAAGAACACGCACAAAAAATGTAACAACTAAAATATAAATATTGAAATTGTATGTATATAATTTAGTCTTTTTGGTTACATTACAATCTGATTTAGTAACAAGTAATGAATAATACAACCACATTAAAAAACTACATTTAAATCAAAAAGAAAAAATTAATCAAATCAGCGCCTAGCTAATACTAAGTAAAAAAATACATGATTTAGAGATATGGCCGAATTCAAGGATCATACGAAGTGAGAAAATTGCACATCATCAACAACATCTAAAATCAAACCATTAGCATACTTTATTAATTTTTCATGGCAGCACTCAAAAGGAGGGAGAAGAATTCAACAATTGAAGAATTGGAAAAGCCTGCACATGATAAATCGAATTTACCTTTAAGTTACTGTTTAAATTTTGAAAAAGTAAAAACTGCATAAAAATATTTTGAGATGGATGGAGGACAAAACCAAAGTAAAAGCGGTTCGATTTTGCTACGGTAATCATTGAGTCTGTGGTCATTGAGAGAATTCATCTCAAGTTAGCCACAAACAAACAAAATCGTCGAAAAATTTCACAAAATTTGGCCACAGAAATACAAGACGTTGCAAGTGATTACCACGATCATATAAATTTGCCACTCTTTTTAGTTCGTGGGTATCTTCCCGTTGGTAATGTCCGTATTTCTGGTAGTGTATTATTTTATTATATTTAGATTTAATTTAAGATATTTAAAAAAATAAAAAATATTATTTGTATAATAAAATAAATTATTATATATTTATGTATAAATATATATATATATATAGTTTAATTTATTTTTAATATATATTTTATATTCTAATATATATTTTATTTTGTATTCTAATATTTATTTTTAATGTATATTTTATATTCTAATGTATATTTTACAAAAATCCTCATGAGAATAGAACAATATTTAAAAAAAAAAATTAAATATATCAAAAATATCAATGTTTAAATTATTTTAACCGAGTTAATTTCAATTAATATATATTTTATATATTTTTTATAATTTAGATAAACGGTTAAATATCAAATTCTTTTTGAGTTGTCTAACTGCTCATATCATTTAAGCAAACTCTACAGTGAGTGAAGAGATTAGTTAAACAGTGGCAGCTGGCCTAAATACTTATCATGCATAACAGATTCTGATCACTTCTAGAGTAGAGACGTAGAGTTATCGAACTGCCCCTGCAGCCACACTATATATTCTGCAGGTGCAGTGTACTTCATGACTTAGTTAAACATAATAACACAACCAGTGAGTCATAATCTGTCTCACGCTAGATTCTTTTGAACTCTATTTATAATATCAAAGCCTCAAACATGGATTCCCAAGGGTCAGCAGTTTAAATCAATTCAATAAAAACATGGTTTTATCTGGGTACCGAGATGATCAAGACAAGTTGAAAATAAAATGAAACACAATGACAAAAAAAAGAAAAGAAAAATACAGCAAACAAACACTAGTAAATAATCTGTCTCATGTATTCCAAACTTTTTTTTGTAGTTGGGCTTTAGGCTTTGGACTTCCCAGTCTTCTCTAGCTTAAAAGGCTTAGGTCTTTCACGTACTTGGCCCTTTACACAAACAGTGCCGCCATTCCCGCCAACATTGGTAATAACGCCTCAGGACCTAATATTGCGGTGGCTACACCCGCCGCACCTCCGGTCAAACATAAAGTGGCAGCAGAGCCAACAGCGACAACTTTATAAATTGTGGACAATTTTGAGGACCTGACCTGAAAATGATTGAATAAAAAATGTCAATAAAATAAGAATTGGTAATAATGAAAATACTTAAGACATCTTCCCATGAAGATATTATGGAGAACTACTAGACACAACCCTCGTACCAAAGAATGAACATTGGAGTGCAAAATTTGCAGGATTGATATAAATATATTTGAACTTGGCTAAACTAATAAACACATGATAAGCTATCATACTATAGATTGAGAGGCTTAACTCAACCTCAAAAGTCAAGGGGTAATTAAGGATTGTAAATCACTTATAGAAGCTATCATGGCGATATCCCAAAATAGTATGGGACTTCAAGTGAGTACATTATTCCAGTCCTAAAAGGGTATATTAGAATCTGAATCCTTTCATGGACACTACAAAAGTACAAATGGAAGAGGTGCTAACAACAGAGATCTTGTTGTACATTTACGTCACTGCTTCAACTCTTTATAGTGTTAAAATACGGAAAATTCTTTTGCATAATAATCCTTCAAGTCTCTAACTCCTCCCCACCATCTTATTCTAAGGTATTCAAACATAGTGGTTCATGAATGCTCTCAATAATAGGGGGTTCACGAGTCGGTAATGTGATAATAAAGATCATGATCATTGATGCAATTTGAGTGGTGGCGGCAGTGGTGATGATTCAGAATCATATTAAACATGAAGTCAAAGCTGTGAAATCTTTAGAAAAATATTAAACATGGTACAAACCTGTTCAAGTGCCTTCGAGATAATGATCTCCGTTTCTTGCATGAATTGATCCCACACCGTTTTGCATGAGCGAGGTCCAATCAGTGTCCGACAGGATGGAATCTACATAGGAAACTTGGTCACGATGAGTAATTCATACCGAAGGTGAAAAATCTTGCCATGCCATATATAGTAACAAAACTATGCAGAAAACTTGAGAACTAAAATATGTTTTGATCAGAGTATATGTCAGCAGGATAAGTGCAAAATTTGATATCCCGTGGAATAGAATCAATCAGTAAAGCGTACCTGTTCCCAACTGTCAGGAGCTATGTGCAGTGGATCAAACTCCACACTGCTGCTTTCATTGGCAGCACTATTGCTTGATGATACGAATAATTCAGCTTCTAATATTTCTTTAATGTCATCAATATCATCTTCATTCAAACGAATTGCAGCCAAAATAGATAGTAATTCCAAAGACTGCATAGGATTAAGACTTTGGTTAAGAACATATAAGAATACATTATGGACTCAACATTTAAAGAAAAATTAACAGAGTCATACATAACCGCGAGCAGACTTCGCGGCAGTTGGAATGTCATCTTTGCCTATGAAAAGACGGTTCACAAACCTCCTTTCGAAACACATCTTCATTCGCATCAGAACACTTTTAGCTTCACCCCTAACCTTTTCTTCTACAACACCCTTTGCATAATCCCCTACACTCTCAATCATTTTCTCCCTTGTGTCTCCATCTATTCCAAGCCCAGTAAGTGCAGTAAATAACCGGAAAACAGTTGATTCCACCTCATTCCTGAGAAGTTCCCGTATTGATCTCCAAGTATCTATAATAACTTCACCAAAGAGTTCTTTTTCAATGGATCCAGTCAATGCTTCTTTCAGTTTTTCCTGCAATGCCACTAGGCCATCAGAAAACCTTCTAAGATAGTCAATAGGGGGCAGGGAACACAAGACATGATTGATCAATACCTCACAAGATGAAGTAACCACCGAGACAATGTCAAACTGTAATTTCCTCCTTACTCTAATTTTGTGCTTATTTGTCATTTCAATCACAACATCTGCAACTGCAAGGTTAATGTATTTAACTCTGCAACTCTCTTGAGATCATAATTGCATGAAAATTTCAAAAACTAAATGAGGAGAGATTTATAGAATTTAACATCTCAAACAGTACTCAGAAGCTAGCAACCCTATACTCCAATACCTACTTAAATAATTGTACAATAGACAAAGCTAGCCATCTATGCTCATTCGCTCAACCCCAAATTAATAATTTGTCACAAAATATATAGTTCACGTTTCAATCTCTTTCAAGTTTCTTTTTCCGGACTTAACACTTCCATAATGATTTCAACTTCAATTTATTGTTGTCTAGAATAACAAAAATATTATTTATATAACAAAATCAACTATTAATCTATTTATATATAAATATATATTATTTAATTTATTTTTAATATATATTTATATTTTAATATATATTTTATATTAATAACTAATTTTGATATATATCTAATGACTAATATGGTTGGTTTAATGAATATTCACTTTTTTTTTTAAATAAATGTGACTTATAATTTGTTACATTCAAAAATCATTGTTTATGGTTATATTGATTTTTATATGTACCAATTAGATATTTAGTTTGAAACATAGGACATCTTAATAAAAATAAATATAGGAATTAATTTTTAGTCAATTAATATTAATTAATTTTAAACATTATTGGAAGATTTAACATCTAGTATTTATAATTTAAAATTTAGGATTAAAATGTTATGATTTAGAAATTAAAAAATGAGATAAACAAAAGAGAAAATAATTAAAAAAGATTAAAGTTAAAAAAAATTGGTTCACTAGCCTTACTCAAAAAAGAATTGTGTATCTCGACAGGTTTGGTCAAATTTAGACAAACAAGACTCAATGCAATTAGTAGCACGTGCATAAAAATTCTCCCCTCGATTCAATAATTTCGTTTGAAATGTGTGCTTGAACTCCTTCAAAATTGTAGATCCTATATGCTCCAATGCACATACCAGTGCTGGTTTAAAAAGCTGACCAATCAAAAGGACATTATGAACTTCAAGAGTCGGGACTATATTACAAACAAAATGAAGAAATCCAAAAATTTAAATAGTGACTTATATATTCAATAATCCAAAATTTAAATATATATATCACCCATTTCTGTTTCTATGTACAGTCATGGGTTAATTAACAATGACGAAAATAAAAGAAAAGGTTGAACTAACATAATTGCAAGAAAATTAAAAAATAATGTACCTGCAACAATTTTTTTTTAAGTTGATTTTGGTATGTAGATCTTGGACCTTCATTATAATAAGTGGTTTCAGCATCATACCTAGATTAAAATGAAATCAATATGTCAATATCCCTTCCATTTGCATCAGAACTGAATGTTACACGATATTTCAACATGCGATACAGGCACTCAAAACTTGTGAAAACTGTTTTAAAGATATTGCATTATTTGCATACACTAAGGTCTAAGATAGCACACATAAAACCACAGTAATAAAATCATAACACCATTATAAGTTGTTTTTATAGAGGTTGCATAAAAAACCTTAAAAGCTTAGGATGACATATTTTGCTGCACATGAAACTGCCGCAGAATGAAATTGGAAGAAAAATATGAACCGATCTTTTTCCAACACATTGAACAATCAAAACCATCGGCACTGCTAAGTGCTAACACCTACTTAAGCAAAACTCGATGCCAAAACATATTCTTTCACGAAGTGGGGGCAAATATGAAGAATAAAAATTTTGACATTCTACTTTCGTGAAGTCTAGGATCAAAGAATGACAAAATAAGTCAAAAAGTTACTAGTCTAAGTTTTTTATGCGACATCCAATAATTGAGCCACTATGTCATGGAAAATGAATTATACTCACTCTGACAAACAAGTATCAAGTTGTGAACTGAGCCATTTCACAAATTCAAGAGTGGTGCTACGATTCGTATCCTCTTTCCATTGATGCCATTCCTGATTCCAAACAAACTTCCCTGGCATTAGTAGATTATGAATGCAGAAATAATCTTAGGAGTAGTTTATGACCAAAATTATTTTTTTATTTCATTTTCGGATTGTTTATTGCTTTGTCTTCTGTTGGTATGTTTAATTTCTGTTTTCTTAGAGATTATGAGTAAAGCTTCACTTTGGTGTCAATAACTTTGTAAGCATGATAATGTAACTGATGAGTCTCATTTGAGCTATGTAAACATTACATGTACACATTCATAACCATGTGTGCCATCTTCGGCACACGTGAGATGTCACATGATATATTTTAAAAATGTTATTTAAATACTAAAATCAGTCCACTAAAATTAATTACTAATATATTTGTGTATAAATACATATGTGATTTAATTAATTTTTAATGTATATTTATATTCTGGTGACTTTAGTGATTAATCTTAGTGCACACTTAGCATAATCCGATATATTTAGTATATTTGGCATGCCACTTAGCCTGGTTAAAATTTTTATTTTTAAAAATTCTAAAATTTATATTTAGTAAATTAAATTAAAAATTAATTTAATATTTATAATTTTATATTTATAATATTTATAATTATATATTTATTATATTTAAAATTATTTATTTATTTTATTAATAATTAAAAATTATAAAATAAATAAAATTTAGGCTGATTTTTATTATTTCATAAATATTTTTATGAAATAAAATCAATCAATTAATTAAGTATAATATGATTATTATTCCTTTTTTCCATTTCAAGTGCTCTTAATAATATACCTCCTTTGCAGCTAATAATTCTGGTACTTCTCGCTGGCAATTTGTTCACATCGGACAGTAGCAACCATAACCTACAAGTTGATCAAGCCACAACAGATTAATACAAGAGATAATATACATACACTTCGGTTGTTGAAATAATAATGATTCAACAGAGATTAGTCCTTTAAAGAAAATCGGCTAACAGTCTAAGGTTAGGTTTGGTAAAGTTTTTTGAAGAAGTGCTTGTACTTTTTAAATGAACAAATACCTCATTTTACGTTTAGTAAATTAAAAAACCTAAGTGCTTTTGTTTGTGGCTTTTAAAAGTTACGGGTGCTTTTGAAAGCACCTAAGAGGGAGATTTTTAAAGTTGGCTTGTACTTATCAAAATTGAAAAAAAAATCTAATATAATAAATATTCAAAATTACCATTATTAATTATTAACACCAGATTTCATTTATTTTCCCAGATATATTTTTCGCCATTACATTGCCATTGAAATAGTCATATATATCTAATTTCTCAACCTAACCTTCACAAATTCTAACACAATCTTCGTATATTTTTTTATTTTTCAACCTAATCTTCACAATTTCAACACAAATATATCTCTATCATGTATTAGGTATGAAGTGTTGTGACTAGGAAAGGATAAGAATGGATGTCCATTTAATGGGCAACCCATTTTCTACGTTGAAGAGAACAAGTTCTTAGGATGAAAGAAATAAATGTAGTTTGAAAAGTAAACTTCTCTTTGCCTATAAAAGCATGATCTGAGGCAAGAGAATATGCACAGTGAAAAGCAATAAACAAGTTCATCTCTCTCTCACTTCTTACGAATACTTCTCTTTTATGCTGCAATCAAATACCCTTCTCTTTATATTTCTACTACAATTCTTTCTCTTCTTTTATTTTATAAGTATTTTAAATTCTATTTTCTATTACTCTTTACATATAATATTAATAGCATTATTAGTCATCCTTATTATATTGAGATTGTAACAATAAGCAAATGCGATTCTCCCTCTCTTTATTTTTAATACTCCTTTCTATCTTTGTATATATATACACATTACAACATATAATATTATTATATATATATATATAAATTATTATTGAGCTAATTATTTTAATATTAGAGTCTTCTATTTATACATCTCTATTATATATATCTTTTATTTCACAACACGTTATCAGCACGAGACTCTGATCAAATTTTTAGGAAGACTCAGGTAACAAATTTTCATTATGTCGAAACTCTCTCATCTTGAATTCAATGCTCTTGATATATCTGGAAACAATTATTTATCATGGATATTAGATGCTGAAATCCATCTTGATTCAATGGATCTTGGAGATACTATTAAGGCTGAAAATAATGCATCCCAGAAGGATAAAGCTAAAGCCATGATTTTTCTCTGTCGTCATCTTGACGAAGGGTTGAAAAATGAATATCTTACATTAAAAGATCCTGCAGATCTTTGGAAAGACCTTGAAGAAAGGTATAATCATCAGAAAACGGTGATACTTCCTCAGGCCCGATATGAATGGACACATTTGCGTTTACAAGATTTTAAATCTATAAATGAATATAATTCTGCAATGTTTCGGATCACCTCACGAATGAAATTGTGTGGGGAAAAAATAACTGATCATGATATGTTGGAGAAAACTTTCTCAACCTTCCATGCCTCGAATGTGCTCCTGCAGCAGCAGTATCGAGAGAAAGGGTTTAAAAAATATTCTGAGTTAATTTCTTGCCTTCTTGTTGCTGAACGCAACAATGAGTTGTTGTTGAAAAATCATGAAGCGCGTCCAGCTGGCGCTGCCCCATTTCCTGAAGTAA
This sequence comes from Arachis hypogaea, assembly GCF_003086295.3. NCBI lineage: Eukaryota > Viridiplantae > Streptophyta > Magnoliopsida > Fabales > Fabaceae > Arachis > Arachis hypogaea. The sequence goes on along the minus strand of NC_092054.1, from coordinate 7,515,823 downwards.
ATGTGGCAAATTACCCCAGAAGAGGTAAATGGCAAGGTTTTAATAATAAGAAAAATTATGGAAGGAAAAAGAATTATGTTCAAAAGAGAGGATCTCACCAGAAGTGGGACAAAGAAAGGAATATCGGGCAGAATAAATCATCCGAGGAGAAGTGTTTCCGTTGTGGTGGAAAGGGCCATTGGTCACGTACCTGTCGTACCCCAAGGCACCTAGTCGATCTTTACCAGGCATCTTTGAAAAAGAACGACAAAGGAAAGGAAACAAATTTTGTTTCAAATGATGCTGAGAACTCCACCACTCATTATGATGTATCTGATTTCTTTGAGGACCCTGAAGGAAATATTGGTCATTTGATCAATGATGGAATAGTTTAACATGTGGAATTGTGAAGTATATATGTAAATAAATAATGTAAAAAACTTATTGTTAAGTTTTATTTTCTATGTATTTAAGTTTCAAATGTGATGTACATAAATAATGAAATATTAATAAATTTTGAAATTATTAAATGTGTCAAATTTTAAAATAAAATTTTGGTATATGACATTATTTTATGTACAGTGTTTCTTAGAAAATAATTCTGATCAAGTATTCAATTCAATTGTGCATACTACTCATTTTATTATTATTTGTTTTTGAAGAGAATGGCAAGGATATGTAATGAAGATGTATGCCTTGCGGATAGTGCAAGTTCGCACACTATTCTCAAAAGTGATATATATTTTACCCATCTTGTGCCAAAAGAGGAATATGTTAACACTATTATTGGCTCAGGCAATGTGATAGAAGGCTCCGGAAGAGCTATAATTTTGTTTCCTGGAGGAACAAAATTTATAATAAATAATGCACTATTATCTACCAAGTCTCTGAGAAACTTGTTGAGTTTCAAAGATATTCGCCGAAATGGATATCATGTTGAGACGATGAATGAGGGAAATCATGAGTATTTATGTATAACAACTCATGATTCAAATAAGAAAGTTATATTAGAAAAATTACCCTCACTTTCATCTGGGTTGTATTATACCAAGATTAGTGCAATTGAATCACATGCCACTGTAAACCAGAAGTTTACTAGCTCAAATGAGTTCATAACTTGGCACGACCGATTGGGTCATCCGGGAACAACCATGATGAGGAGAATCATTGAAAACTCTCATGGACATTCACTAAAGAACCAGAAGATTCTTAAAACTAGTGAATTTTGTTGTGCTGCATGTTCTCAAGGGAAGTTAATTTTAAGGCCATCACCAGTAAAGATTGGATTTGAGTCTCCTGAATTCCTAGAAAGGATTCAAGGTGATATATGTGGACCTATTCATCCACCATGTGGATCTTTTAGATATTTTATGGTCCTGATAGACGCATCTTCGAGATGGTCACATGTGTGCTTATTATCTTCTCGCAACCTGGCGTTTGTGAGATTACTGGCTCAAATTATTCGATTAAAAGCACAATTTCCAGAAAATCCAATTAAAGCAATTCGTCTTGATAATGCTGGTGAATTTACTTCCCAAGCTTTTGATGCTTATTGTATGGCTAATGGAATAAGTGTTGAACATCCAGTAGCTTATGTTCACACACAAAATGGGTTAGCAGAATCACTTATTAAGCGCCTCCAATTAATTGCTAGACCCTTGCTTATGAGAACAAATCTCCCAACCTCGGTTTGGGGGCATGCTATTTTACATGCCGCAGCACTTATTCGTTTGAGGCCAACGAGTTATCATCAATTCTCTCCTATACAATTAGCTTTTGGCCAGCAGCCAAATATTTCCCATTTAAGAATATTTGGGTGTGCAATATATGTTCCCATTGCACCACCTAATCGCACCAAAATGGGACCCCAAAAAAAATTGGGGATATATGTTGGATATGATTCTCCCTCTATAGTGAGGTATCTTGAGATACAAACTGGTGATGTGTTTAAAGCCCGGTTTGCGGATTGTCATTTTGATGAATCAAAATTCCCAACATTAGGGGGAGAGAATAAGCTTCCTGAAAAGGAACTTAATTGGAATGCATCATCGTTGATGCATTTAGATCCTCGATCAGTGCTATACATTTGCAAAGAATAGCAAATGAATTGCCTGATGCATTTTCCGATACAAAGAGGATAACCAAATCTTATATACCAGCGAAAAATGCCCCAATTCGAATTGATGTCCCAGTAGGACAAATAGCCACTGAAGCAAATACACGCCAGAAGCGTGGCAGGCCTGTCGGTTCCAAAGACAAAATTCCTCGAAAGAGAAAAGAGGTAAATATGATTCCTGTTGAAAAAGACATAGTAAAGACACCTGCAGTTGTCCAAAATTCTGATATAACGCCAGAAGACGTTCAGGTACCTGAAAATTGTGAAAATGACGAGATCTCGATAAATTATGTCTTTACAGGAGAGAAATGGGACCGAAATAAGACAATTGTCAATGAAATATTTGCATATAATGTGGCATTAGATATCATGCATGAAAGTAAGGATCTTGAGCCAAGATCAGTCGAAGAATGTCGACAAAGAAATGATTGGCCAAAATGGGAAGCAGCCATGAAGGCTGAATTAGACTCACTTGCAAAACGTGAAGTCTTTGGACCTGTAGTCCGTACACCTGCAGATGTAAAACCTGTTGGATACAAATGGGTATTTGTGAGAAAACGAAATGAGAAAAATGAAGTTGTGCGCTATAAAGCCCGACTTGTGGCACAAGGTTTTTCACAAAGGCCCGGTATAGATTATGAAGAAACGTATTCCCCAGTAGTGGATGCGATAACATTGCGTTATTTGGTCAGTTTATCTGCATATCATAAACTGCATATGCATTTAATGGATGTGGTAACAGCCTATTTATACAGCTCATTAGATCGGGATATCTATATGAAAGTCCCCGAAGGACTAAAGATATCTAAACCATCCGATGAATATTCGCAAGGGTTATACTCAGTCAAATTGCAAAGATCTTTATATGGTCTAAAGCAATCTGGACGAATGTGGTATAATCGTCTTACTGAGTATCTGGCCAAAAACGGTTTCAAGAATGATGATATATGCCCGTGTGTTTTCATAAAGAAAACTGCTTCTGGATTCATTATAATTGCTGTGTACGTTGATGATTTAAATATCATTGGGACTCCTGAAGAGATTCCAACAATTATAAAAACTCTAAAGGAAGAGTTTGAGATGAAAGATCTTGGAAGAACTAAATTTTGTCTCGGCCTGCAGATCGAGCATATAAAAAGTGGAATCTTTATTCATCAAACAACATACACAGAAAAGATCTTGAAAAGATTTTACATGGATAAGTCACATCCATTAAGTACCCCAATGATTGTAAGATCTTTAGATGTGAAAAAGGATCAATTCCGTCCTATAGAAGAAAATGAAGATATCCTTGGTCCTGAAGTACCATATCTTAGTGCCATTGGAGCGCTAATGTATCTTGCTAATAATACGCGACTTGACATATCATTTGCTGTGAATTTACTAGCAAGATATAGTTCCTCTCCAACCAGAAGACATTGGAGTGGAATCAAACAAATCTTTCGATATCTTCATGGAACGGTTGATATGGGTTTGTTTTATCCCTATGGATCCAAGTCACAATTAGTTGGCTATGCAGATGCTGGATACTTGTCTGATCCACATAAAGGGAGATCTCAAACAGGATACCTGTTCACATATGGTGGTACAGCTATATCATGGAGGTCCACGAAACAGACGATTGCAGCAACCTCCTCTAATCATGCTGAAATACTGGCGATTCATGAAGCTAGTCGTGAGTGTTTTTGGCTGAGGAGTCTGATTCAATATATTCTGTCATCATGTGGACTGATTGATCATAAGATAGCTCCAACTGTCCTGTTTGAAGATAATACAGCATGCATTGCTCAACTTAAGGGTGGATACATCAAAGGTGATAGAACAAAGCATATTTCTCCCAAATTCTTCTTCACTCATGACCTTCAAAATCAAGGGACAATTGATGTCCAACAGATCCGTTCAAGTGACAATCTGGCAGATTTATTCACAAAGTCACTCCCAAAATCCTCCTTTGAAAGATTGGTACATAAGATTGGGATGCGCCGATTTCGAGACATTAAATGATGTCAGCAAGAGGGGGAGACTGTACTCTTTTTCCCTTGGTCAAGTTTTTTTCCCATTGGGTTTTTCTTGACAAAGTTTTTAATGAGGCAGTTCTCATCACAAAGGATTTTGTACTCTTTTTCCTTCACTAAAGTTTTTTTTTTCCCATTGGGTTTTTCTTTAGTAAGGTTTTAACGAGGCATAATCCTAAATGGACATCCAAGGGGGAGTGTTGTGACTAGGAAAGGATAAGAATGGATGTCCATTTAATGGGCAACCCATTTTCTACGTTGAAGAGAACAAGTTCTTAGGATGAAAGAAATAAATGTAGTTTGAAAAGTAAACTTCTCTTTGCCTATAAAAACATGATCTGAGGCAAGAGAATATGCACAGTGAAAAGCAATAAACAAGTTCATCTCTCTCTCACTTCTTACGAATACTTCTCTTTTATGCTGCAATCAAATACCATTCTCTTTATATTTCTACTACAATTCTTTCTCTTCTTTTATTTTATAAGTATTTTAAATTCTATTTTCTATTACTCTTTACATATAATATTAATAGCATTATTAGTCATCCTTATTATATAGAGATTGTAACAATAAGCAAATGCGATTCTCCCTCTCTTTATTTTTAATACTCCTTTCTATCTTTGTATATATATACACATTACAACATATAATATTATTATATATATATAAATTATTATTGAGCTAATTATTTTAATATTAGAGTCTTCTATTTATACATCTCTATTATATATATCTTTTATTTCACAACATGAAGTTCTATCTATTTATATTATTTTTTGTTTGTTGTTTTTGTATTTTTTAGTAGATGTTTGTTTTTCTCTATTCTTTAAAACGTGAAGAATGAAGGAGACCTGATTTATGGAAACTAATCATAAAATTTTCGTACACCAACTTCATGAACATTAGTCAAAATTATAATAACATATATATACATATGTAAATATAGATATATAATTTTACTTGAGATATGTGTCCCATTTTCTGTAATTTGTAAAGATGAGTCAATATATATAGATAGGTAATGGACGTATCAGTACTAACATTGGATTACATACAAGTTTTATTATTGACTAATGATAACTCTATTTATATTAATATAGAGAGTAAATCAAATAAATATTTAAATTATTAGTCTCTAAAATTTAAAAAAATAAATTATTCTTCGTTATAAATATGTTTATTATAATTTTTTTAATTTTTAAAAACTGTTTTACCAAACATAATTGCAGTGCTTGTGCTTATTAAAAGCTATTTTTAACGTGATTTTACCAAATGCAAGTGCTGCCGCTTTTAAAAAGTTGTCTTTTAAAAGATAGCTTTCATAAATTACTTTCGAAAAAATAAAAGCTTTACCAAACTAAGCCTAACACTTTTGATTTGGGAGCTAATTAAATATTTTGCAAGAATTTATTTTGAGCACACAAAGACAAGACACAAGAATTAACAATAGTTCCTGAAGCTTGTGAGGCCGTCGCAAAACAATCTAGATCTTGGTGGAGAATACCAAAACTGAAATAACCCCCTCTGCCCCTGCCGGTAATATTTTGCAAGAATTTACTAATTTTTTTTTTTAAATTTAGGAGTAAAACTCGCATACGCAACCTTTAGGTGAGTATATGAAAAGACTATGTCATTTGAGTTTGAGCTTGTTGGTAAGAATTTAATCATTTTATTAATGTTTATTTGTTAAATGTCATGCTATAAATGTCTGACGGAAGATTAATTCTGTTAAGTTTGAAAAACTAATTTTGTGATACCATTAATCAATTGTTTAAATAATATATTTGGTTAAGTGTGTAAAAAATAAAATGAAACAAGTTGGTCCAAGGAATAAACTAAGTCAATACTCTTTTTAGTCCATCATAACCAAGCTAAGCCCAATCACAAGCCTAAGAATCAAGTCTGATGAATTAAAGAAAGAAATCCAAAAAAACCACAAGCCTCATACGACTACTCTTACTCTTGGTATCTGAACTTCGAATTCAATTTAATTTAATTTTCTTAAAACTTCTACCGAAAGCCATCAATTCTCTCTCTTTTCTCTCCTCTCTCTTTGTTTCGGTCATATCACTCAATCAAAGAAGAAGAAACAAGAAAATAGAAACTACAGAAAAGATTGTTGCCAAAACAAAGCCAAAAAAAAGAGGAACTTCAGTCAAAAGCAAATCTCATCCGGTCAAACACCTCAAAATGTATCTTTTCTCATTTGTGTTACACCGATGAAAGCCTCCCCTCTCCTTCGATTGCTGGTACATCTGATTCCTACAAGTATTTATTTTCTGGAGTTGTTAAAGATGTCCTTCAGAAATTTGTTTCAATGACCAAGCAAATGGTCAAATCTAGTAAGGAGGCTCGAAAGCTTGCAGTGCAAAATGAAAAATCTTGGATGAAATCTCATGACAGGGTGGTTGTGCTTCTAAAACACCTGGACTCATTTGATGAGGATATAGCACCATTTGAAAAGGAAAATGGCTTTCAGGAATCTAAAGAAGAGGAATATGCCTAATTTTGCTCTTTACTGCCTCCGCATGACCTCTAAATTGTTGACTCTGGATTTGAAATTTTGATATTATTTCATTTTATCTTGAACTTTATTTTTTGTTGAATGACTGTAATAACGTTAACTTGGTACAATTTTCTTAGTTTGCATGTCTTAACATTTTGGCTGCATTATTTGATATTGTGTGTTTTTAAGTGTTTCTCCTTGATGTCCAAAGGAAAAGAAAGCTAAAATGAATTGAAACAGTTTTTTGTACTCTGTTTTAAGCATTGTTTTAAGATCTGATTCGGTTTTGAGCTCTGATTATTTTGATAAAATAATTTGCTCCAATTTATCTCTTTTATCTGTTGATTTATTCCTGGATTTGAGTAAAAACATGGGGTTGATTGGCTTATGGAGTTTTATGCTTCATTTTGGATTTAATTTGATTATTGGAATCAGTCTTTGATATATATATATATATATATATATATATATATATATATATATATATATATATATATATATATATATATATATATATATATATTTGGGAACATTCAGCTCTATTCTTAATTGGCTCTATGTGCGTTTACTTACTAAAATCTTGCTCTGTTCAAAGGTTCCATTTTTTGAAATTTTTTTAAATTAGGTCATCTTTTGTTCTAATAAGAAAAATCAAAGCACGCATTAAGAAGGAGCATGCTGATCAAGAAAAAGGGGAGCAATTCGTGAATCATCAAAGAGAAGTTTTTTCTACTAATTCTTTCAATTTATTTTAATAATATTTGGAAAACTAATTTTGTGATAAATAAACATTATACGCCATTAATCAATTGTTTGAATAATATATTTGGTTTTTTTTTTCTTTTGGGACTTGGTGAGAACCGGGCAACCTGACCACACCAAAGAGGAACCAAACCCAATGCCGACCCAAACCCACTCTCCCTAAAACAATTATGCCTCCCTGTTAGCTTCGATCATTTTCAAATTGTGCCCCCCGTTCACTATGCCCAATTCCATTCAATTTTTAATGTGCCTCCCGCATCAACTACACTCACTCTCCAAATTCTTTCACTCTCTCTCTATAGCTGATTCTGAAATGGTACCAATGGTGAATCATTGTTGTTCCGGCGATGATGAAAGGAGATGGGTGTTGCTGCTTTGGCTACTGTTGTGCATGATGAAGGAGATGGCTCACCTGTCAGGGAGAAGGAGGCAATTCCGAAAGTGATGCATTGCTTTGGTTAGGTACAAGGGTTCTCAGGTTCCAATGACAATCTAAACCCACGTATGAGCATTACAAGCTCATGGCTGCGAGTTCCCTCCTTGATTACAGAAAGATGCGACTGGAGAACTCTGTTTCCAACTCTGGTCTGTGGCTTCTGATCCCATCGCTGGGTTGCACTCAAAAGGATTGGACGGGACTAAAGTGGGGGATCCCCGACCTCTCTTTTTTGATGATGTCTGCTACCTGCGCTTGGGGATTAGTAGTCCATGAATTGAGAAGCTGGTTCTGGTGATGTAACTGTGCCAATGTGTACGCCAGCTTGTTTCCGTCACGAGGCGTCCAAGTAAAACCGCAATTTGACATTTTTCTTTGGATTGTTCTGATGTCCTAGATTATTGGGTCTACCTCCCAAATTGTACTTCCTATTTGAGAGTTTGAACTAGCACTTGATTGTCTAATTCAATGGTAACCTTTTGAAGTCCTAGGTTGTTGGCAAGGATTATAGCTTTTCTAATCGCTTGTGCTTCTGCTGACAGCGTTGATCGAGTTGTGATATTGTTGACTGTTCCTCCTAGCACGTTCCCTTGGTGGTCTCTGATCACTGCAGCTGCTGCACCTGTTTTGGTTACGTTTGAGAAGGCCGCATCTGTATTCAACTTGAGCCAGCCTTGTGGTGGAGGTCTCCATTTAACAGGTACTTTGCTTCTTGTGCTTGGTTCCATTATTTTTTTGTTGACTTCCTCTGTATGGCTACTGTACTCTTGTTCTAGTTTCCTTGCTTGGTTTATGACTAGTTCTGGGTTAGGTTCTATGTAGTTGTAGACTTGCATATTTCTCGCCTTCCATATTGACCATAAAATGATGCCAATTCTGCTCCAATTTTGAGTCGATTCTGCCCTGTTTGCCGTCTTACCATTTTTGTACATCTGCTGGAGCCAGTCCCCTATAGATTTGACGTTCTCCTTCGAGGGAATGCACTGTGACTGAGAACCAAACCACACTGTTCTTGTCCAGTCGCATAAAAACAGGGCATGTTCGTTGGTCTCTTCTTCCTGCAAGCAAATTGTGCAAATATTAGAATTAGTAATCTTTTTTTTCTTTAAGTTTGCCCTTACCGGTATTAGATTATGTGCAGCCTTCCAGAGAAACATTTTAATTTTCTAAGGAACCTTCATATTCTATATCCCTTGCCATAGTTCCTCCATTGAGTTGCTTGTTGAGGGGTTGTCTTTGGGTTTTTCTTCTTCCTCTTCTTGTTTTGCCGCATAGTACCCTGTTTTTGTTGAATATTCTCCATCCTTCCTGTACGGCCAAATAAGCTTATCTGAATCTGAGGTTTTGCTGACTGGAGTCTGAACTATCATATTTGCCACAATCGGGGGAAAACTCATATGAATTTTCGCTTTGTCCCATGATCTTAAGTTGGTGATAAACTCTTCCACTTTTTGGTTGTCATTGCATCCTTTTTTAAGGGGTTTGTTGATACTATGAATCCAATTGTCACCCCAGACTCTGACTTTGCTTCCTCTACCTAAGCTCCATTTTCCTTTATTTCCTAATAGATCTCTTCCCTGCAATATGCTATTCCACACCCAAGATCTATTCTGGTGCTTATGCGCTTCCCAAAATTCGCAATTTGGAAAGTATATGGCTTTAAGTATTTGCACCCAAGTGGCTTCCAGATTTTTTATTATTCTCCATGCTTGTTTCGCCAGCTGAGCAGTGTTTTGATGATGAAATTCCTTGAACCCCAAGCCTCCCTCTTTTTTTTCTCCTACATAATTTTGGCCAAGCTTTCCAATGCACTCCTCTTTCTTTTCCTTGGTTCCTCCACCAGAACTTCGCCACTTTAGCATTTAATTTATTGCAAAACGATTTCGAAAATCTGAGAATGCTCATGGCCTAGTTGGTATCGCTTGTATAACTGCTTTGATTAGGACCTCCTTTCCAGCTTGGTTTAAAAGACTTTCCTTCCACCCTTCAATCTTTTCTTTCACTTTCTCCATGATTCATTATAAGGACTTGCTTTTTGCTCTTTCCCATTGAGCCGGGAGCCCTAAATATTTACCTGGGTTGTCCCAAGATGGAATGTTCAAGATTTCTTCTATATTGACTCTAGTTTGTATTGGAATTTGGTTGCCAAAGGTTATTCCAGATTTTTCCAGGTTGATCACTTGACCGGAAGCCGAGGTGTATAGGTTAATGATTTGAATCAATTGGTAAATCTCATCCTCTTTAGCTCCTGAAAAGATGATGCAATCATCAGCAAACAATAAATGTGTTATGGTTGGTGCAGTAGGAGCTAATTTAATTCCTGAAATCTGTTTTTTATTTAAAGCATTATCCATCAAGATTGTAAAAACCTCAAATGCAATAATAAAAAGGTAAGGGGAAAGAGGGTCTCCCAGTCTTAAGCCTCTTTGTGGAACTATTTCTTTTGACAAAGTGCCATTAATCTTTATCTTGTATGTCACACTTTTGATGCATTCCATGGCGAGCTTGATCCACTTTTGGTGAAACCCGAACCTCTTGAGGATCTTTTCCATGAAACTCCACTCCATCCTATCGTATGCTTTGTTCATGTCGAGCTTGATGGCTAAGTCTTAAGATGCTTTTTTTCCTTTGCTTGTTAACCTGTGGATGATCCCTCTTAACCTGGCCACCATCACCTTGGCTATAATTTTGTAGATGTAGTTGCAACAGCTTATGGGCCTCAGCTGATTCAATGTCTCTGCTTGTTTGGTCTTTGGAATAAGAACTACCTGAGTTTCATTAATTTCCTTAGGGAGATAGCCCTCCTCAAAAAAATTCTTAACCACTACACAAACATCTTCCTGAATGATATTCCAATGCTTTTGGTAGAATTGACCATTTAGACCATCCAGACCTGGTGCTCTGGCCCCATCCATACTAAACGCTGCACTTTTGATTTCCTCCTTTGAGACTTCTTCCAGTAGCTTTTCGTTCATTTCCTCAGTCACTCTTTTGGGAATATCCTTAGTGCACTCGGTCATATTGGTGCTATCATTGGAGGTAAACAACTTGGTGTAGTGGTCCTCTATGAGCCTTGTAACCTCGTTTTGATCTTGCGTCCATCTCCCCTCGGTATTTCTCAATCTTTCTATGCGATTCTTGTCTCTCCTCTGTAAGGTAGTGGCATGAAAGAAGGCTGTGTTTCGATCTCCCCATTTGAGCCATTTGACTCTTGCTCTTTGAGCCCAATACTTCTCTTCCTGTTTCCATAGTTCTTTGATTTTTTTTTCTTGGCCTCCTCAATTAGTTGTTGTTGTCTCTGATTGTGGGAAAGATTTTGAAGGTGTTGAATCTTGAGTTGCCATTTCATAATTTCCTTGTCCGCTCTCTTAAAGCATCTCTTATTCCATTCCTTGAGTTCTTTAATACAATTGCTTCTTTTATTAACGAAAGTGCTCCAATATCCTCCTTCTTGGTCTTCAGTTCTCCATCCTTTTGATACCACTTCTTTACATTCCTTCTTGTCATCCCAGTATGCCTCATATTTGAATTGCCTTGGAACATTTCTATTCGGTTTCAGGTTGAGAATAAGAGGACAGTGGTCTGATGTAATTGCCAGTAAGGCCGTCAGGCTAGCATTGCTGAAGGCCTGCCTCCATTTCCAATTCACCATAGCTCTATCAAGTCGTTCTCTAGTCACAAGCCCCTCTCTCGGGTTGCTAAACTAGGTGAATTTGTTGCCCTTCAGTTCTAAATCGATGAGATTCTTTTTATTCACTAAATTCTTGAATACCTCTATTTGGATGAGTGGCTTAGGGTGTTTACCTACCTTCTCTTCTTGACAAAGGATGTCATTAAAGTCACCTATGAGACAGCTTGGTTCCTCCTCCAAGTCATTTGATTCCTCTAATGCTTGCCATGTCTTCCTCCTCTGTTTGAACACATGATTGCCATAGATAAATCCACATTTCCACTCTGGGTTGTTGTAGCTTTTGATGTTTGCAATATGATGCAAGAAATAAAATGAAACAAGTTGGTCCAAGGAACAAATCAAGTCAACACTCTCTTTAGTCCATCATAACCTAGCCAAGTCCAATCACAAACCCAAAAATGAAGTATGATGAATTAAAGAAAGAAACCTAAGAGACAACAAACCTCATACGGTTACTCTCACTCTTGGTAACTATAACTTCAAATTCAATTCAATTTAATTTCTTTGAAGCTTCCACTAAAAGCCATCAATTCTCTCTCTCTCATCTCTCCTGTCTCCTCTCTCTTTATTTCGGTCACGTCACTCAATCAAAGAAGAAGAAAGAAGAAAATAGAAACTACATAAGATAGGTTTTGAAGAAAGACAAAAAGATTGTTGCCAAAACAAAGCAAAAAACGAAGAGGTTTTAGTCAAGTAGCAAATCTCATTCGATCAAGCACCACAAGAAGTATCTTCCCTCATTTGTTCTACACCGAGGAACCAAGAAAGAAGCCACAAGGTCTCAAGCAAAGAAGAAGCAACCATGGAAGAGGTATTGTCAACCATGGTCAGAAGCTCATCAACGCTTAATATTAAAACTTGGGGCCAAAGTCAAGCTCAATGGTTAAGATTGAAGAAGTTTGAAGAAAAATAATGAGAGAGAAGAGGTGAGTTGCATGAAACAGATTTGGTCTTCTCTCTCCTCTTTGTTGAAGCTGCTGCAAGTCTCTGATGATGGAAAAGAAGACAGTGTGAGGGTTGAACGTGATTCAACCTTGGAAGCTTCACTCTTCTATATTAAGGGTAAATGACCAAGGGTTGAAGGGAAGGAGAGTAAGTGAACAGCACAAAGTTCACTCTCATAGCTACCCAAGCTGTTAGAGTTCTTCTCTTTCATGTGGTTCATTTAGTATTTTTTTTTATTTAATCTGTCCGAGTCTCATTATAAACTCTAGCGACTTCTAGGGTAGAGTTACCTAACTGTCCCTGCACTTATACTATATATTCTGCAATTGCAGTGTACTTCATTAGTTAACTAATGATAATTATAGCGTACAGATTGTGAGTTACAGATATTTGGATAGGAAGAAGGCAAAGATGACAGTTGTCCATGAGCGTTGCAGCTGGGAGCAGCTTGCAAGTTTCTGCAGAACAGTTCAGCGCCGCTGAAGCTGGAACGGTGATTGGCTCCGTTTGTTTTTTTTTTTCTTTTGGAATCTCAAAATGGATAGTTGGGGCTAAGTATGCTGTTGCAATGATTGGGCTTCGGACCAAAAAAGTTGTAATAAAGCATTTGGTTGATGAACCAAGTTGGGTTGGTCTAGTGGTTAGCTCACTAGTCCGCTTAAGCAAGTGTCGGGGGTTCGAATCCCGCCTTGTGCATGCAGCAACCATTGGCCAGCGGCAAACCCTTAAATGGAGCTCAGTACCGCGACGGATTAGTCCTTGACCTGCCGAGTTGGGGGATACCGTGGGAAACCAAAAAAAAAAAAGCATTTGGTTGATGTAAGTGGTATTATAGATATAAAAAAAACCATGATGTAGGATAACGTAGTAACTAAAATCTCAATTTAATTCTTAAAATCTTTCAATATTACGATTTCAAATGAGTTTATCAATTTTACAAAATTTGTACTAAGTCTAATGATTTTACGATTTAAATCTTATTAAGATTTTCTCTATCTCTAGGAAGAATATATCATTGAAGAGTATATGACCCAAATGAACAATCACCCAAATGAATAATATATATATTTATATGAGACCGCAAAAAATATTTCTAAGTTAATATAGTAGGTGTGATTTAAGCGATCTTAAATATGTGATTAGGCACAGTAGAATTAATAATAGATGTATGACACAGTCTTTTTTTTTAAATAAATTGTATAAAACACTTTAAACTCTTTCTGGGTATTGTTACAAAATTTTAAGTCATTTTTGGAAATCTCGTAATAAATAATTAAGATAAATTAAATGACTTTGTAAACTTTCAAAGATTGTATTGAAGGTTGTGGTAGGCTTAGAGAAATGGGTTGAATCTATGCCTTTCTTTTGAGTTGCTGTTATGACTCTTTAAAACAAACTTTCAATTCTGATTCTGTTTGAACTCAGCAGCAGAAATTTATGAGACAATTTATTTTTATCTCATGAATATCAGAAAATAGAACAGTGCAGAGAAGAGAAAAGCTAACACCAGCATATATCTTGGTTCGGTTGCCTTGTGCTATGCAACCTACATCCAGTCTCCTCCACAACAATGGAAGAATTTCCACTATAGTTAATAGTATTACATACACCAATTCCACAGGATTGACACAATCCTTTCACACTCAAGTTCTAACCTAACTTGACATTGGCTATGCTAATACCTAACTATTCACTCTTAGTGCTAACCCAACTAAGAAAGGGATATCTCACAGGTACAAGATACAAGGCACATACATACCTAAAGAAATCTGAAAATAACTCTAGGCTTTTCTCTCAAGTGTTTCACTCAGCCTTTTTCCACTCATGGCTTTTACTTGAGCTCTCTCAATATGCCTTTTCTCTCAAGAAATTACAGAAAGATAAACATTGAAAAGTACATTACAATCTGTAACAAACATGAAGGAGATTGACTACATTAACAGCCTCTTTGCTATGTGATAAACCAGATTTGCATGTCTCTGATTCAGTTCTTCATTTTTGACGGAATGCTTCTTTGAAAGAAAGCACTGTCCAAGTAGAGGAACTTCTTCAGAGAGCTTCTTCACAGAACAAAACCTCAATACACTGGGTTATCTCTCCTTGCCTCTGAATGAACAGAAAATCTTCTTTTATCTCCTTGCATGTTGCTGAGTTTCTCTCTCCGAGGTCAACCCTCGAGCTGTGTGCTTCACTCACACACCACATCACCTTTTTCCCAGTTAATCCCCAAATTGGAAGTTTGAGTCTGACCTTCTTTCATGACCGAAAGCCTCATGAAAGCAAAAAAAATTTTCAATGGTGAACCCAGATTTGAACCCTTGAGATACTTCTTGGTCCCCAAGAAACAATCTTGACCATTGATGTACAACAATTGTGAACAAAGATTTCTTTCTTTATTTATTCCAAATTAGGGATTTCCAAGCTGTCTCCTTTTTGCTTGACTGAAGACACAGAGCAGTAGAAACAAACATTTTCAATGGTAATCCCAGATCTTGGCCATTGAAAAACAACTTGGTCTCCAAGACACATATATGACCGTAGATGCACAGCAGTGAAGATCAGAGAACACTTTTTCCATTTATCCAAAAATGGTAAAGCAGAAGATTTGAGATGAAGTGAAGAAAGTAAGTTGCATGCAAATGGAAATAAATCACCTTTTAATTTCTAACTCAACTTGATGGGTGATTAGATCTTTGCTTTATGATTAAGCTTTCTCTTTCTTTCTTCTCTGATAAAAGTAGCAGGAGGAACACATCTCTCTTTCTAATGGTTTGTTGCTGACCGAAGCAATAAGAGAGAGTGAAGACTTCAATCTTGTATGAGAAGCTTGGTGGGATCAACTTAGGTAAGCATCTCGGGCTTGGGTTGGCTTTCTTCATATTCAGCCCGTTTGCTTTCTATTCATCACCTTTGGGCTTCTATTATTTTGTGACCCATTAGAATAGATTCAGCTTGCTTTGAGTTGGGCTGTTGCAACAATTCATTTTAGCCTGCAACACTTAATCTTAAATAATCAGCAAAATGTAATTGCAAATAATCAATATTTAATTATTTATTTTGCCCAATAAAATAATATTTGTTATCATCAATTAATTTAGTTAATTTCTTAACTCAACATGTATTCCACTTTTTTTTCCCACTTTTTTTTATAGATTACTGGAGTTATAAAACTATCAAATAGAGTTGACACTATTAAAGTTATATTCTCTCCTTTTAAAATATTAGTCTTTCTGTTAGAAAATACACTAATTTATTAGGTTTTTATCATTACATTTTGCAGAAAATAAATGAATGAGTAAAATTATAAAAATGTATATATATAATTAAAACGTAAATAGTTTATTGAATACGAATACCTAAACATCATAATGAATACAAGATTTACAATGAATACGCCTAATAAATAGTTTATTTTTTGTATAATCACATCCATATTTAAAATCTTCATTGAGTTTTAGATTTATTGTCTATTACAGAAGTTCGTAGTTAGAATGCTTGATTGATCATATTCTCAATTAAACCAAATAACTTAACTATATATATATATATATATATATATATATATATATATATATATATATATATATATATATATAAACTTGATGAAATATGGAAAAATGATTATTTATGTAATAAGTAATAACTCATCAAGAAATTTTTTTTGTATCTACCTGCATTGAACATATCCGTAATTGAAGTATTTTCTAATTTGGATTTCCTGTAAATGCATTGGAGGACAACCCGACCAAGCCGAACACAACTCAAAATACTTTTTCACACAATTCATATGATTCACAATACGCATCAAAGTCTCAAAAGAAGGTAAATTGCTCCCACATAATGAAAAAGAAATGACATAAAACCTAGTGTCATTCTGGGACACAAAGGAGTGCGCAGATTAGAACCAACATTTTTTAAAAAATGCACTGCAACATAAAACCAATTCAGAACCACAGCCATCGGCTTCGTACACTAACCCAACACTGTTTTTCACTGCCTCGACGTGTATCCATGTCCTCTACTAGATGATGACCTACCAACCACATTCGCAAACAAAAATCAGACAGTCAGATATTGTGGTCACAAATTACTTGAAAAAAGGACTCATTCACAAGCTTCATTATAATTTACGTATATGGCCTGTCTTCTATAAAACAAAATTTTGAAATTACCATGTCTATGTGTCTATTGTCTTTGAAGATACTCATGCTTAGTAGAGTGTTACAACTCTTCAACTCTACAACAGCTCTAATATTTAGAGGCACATAAGCATAGAACATTTCATTCTGAATGAGCCAAGCAATTGACAATACAATACATGGGACTAATGGGTTAACTCAATGTCCATGGAGAACATGTGAATCATCAAAGTGCATACCAAAAGCCGACAAAAACCTACATGGACAGTCAGGGTAAGCGCAGTCTCAACAACTATATATACATTATCATGCCTACCTTGCTAGCAGTACCCATACCAATAAAAACTTTCAAAACCCAGCATCTACATACACATGTTAAAATTTTAATTCTTTATAGTTGTTCGTGCTGTAATTGTAGTTCTTATTTCTTCAATTCTTTGCCTTTTCAATCATATTTTTCGCACAAAAAAGAAATACTTCGACAGTTTGATCCCAGAATTAATGACTTCAACATCAAAACATTGGTTATCTTAAGTTCTTAACTAATTTTACATCGATTATTTATTCACACATAAACAATGACATAACCAAGAACAAGAAACCACTTACGCTCTAAAAAATTACTATCCTTGTTATGTATTTCTATTCTAACAAAGCTAGAATAACATAAGCGAATCTATTTGTTTTGAACTCATGAAATTGCGATTGCTACTAATTTACCGATTATAACTGAACATAAATGACGACCGACGGCGGCAAGAGCGCCACTGACCTGGAACAGGGCCCGAGGCACAACCACTCCCCCGCTACGACGACGCAACTCGTGATTTGTAAAGTGCGAAGCGAGCTTGGCCACGACGAGCACAGACAGCTCCCGAGCGCCACCAGCAGCAACAACGAGTAGACCAGCGACGACGATCTTCGTAGACGGCGCTAGGGTATGCTTTGCTGAGAAGATAGGCGTGACGTGAAGACCCAACTTGCCTATCCTATTTTCCTCAAATTTTTTTTGGAGCGCCCAATAAAGCCCAAAACGGGAACCTCTCACCAACGGAACCCGGAACGGACAAACCCGTTCCATCTCATGCAACTCCCTCGGCTCACTCGACCCACCCGTCAGCGCCCACACCTCGCTGAGACGCTGACAGCTTGCTCCAGCCGCACAAGGGAAACAACACGTGTCAGCTGGAGATACAAGGAAATGGCATATCTGTAAATCTGTACAAAGTTACCTCTGTACAGTAGATCGACCCGTTGGCTAAACATAATAACACAATCAGAGGGTCATAATCTCTCGCACACTATTTTTTTTTCTCAACTCTATTATAGTATCAAAGCCTCAAGCATGGATTCTGAAGGATCAACAGTTTAAATCAATTATTCAATGGGTACTACTGTTACCTAGATTATTTCTTTATTAACAATAGGTTTACCATTGTAATTATTTTTTAGTGAGAGTACATAAAAAGTACATAATATATAAGGTGTAATAACTCAACAAATATTTTCTAAGGGGATTTTTCATTCTCTCCAACAATGAGAAGAACTTATTTCTCTCCCTCTCTTAATCCCTTCTGGTTCATCAAACCATCATCACAGCTTGAACAGCTTAGGGCATGAGATTTTCTTCATGGTGCGGTGAGCGTGGAGAGCAACCAAGCTGTGAATCAAATTATTTAAAAAAAAAAAGTTGTGAATTGATATCAATCCAATTTTGCCATTTTCTTTCTATCCCTAATTTTTCTTTCGACATTTTCTTTCTCCCATTCTTATCTCTTCCTTCAAACTCATCCAATAGAGTTTGATGAGAGGCTATTTCACAAGATTCTTTCTTAGTGAACATAGCTGTTCCCATCAACGAGTTGGAAGGAAGAAGATTTGAATCCTATTACTCTATGATTCATTGATTTCTCAAAATGGCAAACATGGCAAACAGATCCTCCCATTGCAGAGGTCGTGGAGCTACATTGGCTTGCTCTCATTGCAACAAGCAAGGCCACACAGAAGATGTATGCTACAAGAAGCATGGGTACTCCTCCCACTTCTATCAATGACAGCAACATAACACCACCATCAATCACGTGATTACTGAGGGGCATGATGATATACTTAGTGACAAACAATTCTAGCTCAATTGTCTCCAAGAGAACACTGGAATATCAAGATTTGGATTCACTCCAGAGCAAAGATTTGCCTTGTTAGAGTTGATCAAAGACAAAAGTGTGCAGCAACAACCTCATAATGCAAATCAAATTTTGACTAATTCCATTCAGACTTCCACTCCAGGTAAAACTATTGCATTACATTTTAATGCGAGAATTATGAGTATTATCACTCCAAAATCTGCACTATGGGTCATTGATTCCGGTGCAACAGATCATGTGACTTTTGACTTAAAAGATTTTGCAAGTTTTTAAAATATTGATCCAATCAATGTGATATTGCCAAATGGAACCAAAACTATTAGCACCATCATTGGTACAATCACATTCTCTAAAAATTTGTTTCTCAAAAATGTTTTATACATTCCTTCTTTTGATTTTAAACTGATATCTGTGTCAAAGTTAACCTCAAACTTACATTGTCAACTGTTAATCAATGATAAGTGTTGTGAGATACAAGATAGATCCACATAAAAAATGATTGGCATTGCTGAGTGTATAGAAGGGTTATATACAATGAGTAGAGAACCAGAATTCTCTCACTTTCCCCCTCTTCCAACAAAGCAAGCTTCATTGGCGGTAACTACGACTACTACTCATCCCACCACACCTTCACACAATGAGCACAACAACATTTGACATCTTAGATTAGGACACATACCCATGCATAAATTGATTTTTCTGAAGAAGTATTATCCTTTTATAGATAGTATTGGTTCAAAATTTCCTTGTGATTCATGTCATTTTGCAAAACAAAAGAAATTATCTTTTAATCCTAGTACAACTAAGATAAAAGATTGTTTTGATTTAGTTCATATGGATATCTGGGGTCCTATTTCTGTCCCTTCCAATGAAGGACATAGGTATTTTTTGACTGTAGTGGATGGTAAGAGCAAATTCACTTGGATTTTTTTATGAAAACCAAATCTGAAGCATCACAATTGGTTATTAATTTTGTGAATTTTGTCAGAGTACATTTTGAAAAACAAGTTAAGTGTATAAGGACCGACAATGGGCCAGAATTCACTCTAAATCCTTTTTTGCATCAACTGGAATTTTACACCAAACTTCTTGTGTAGAAACACCAGAGCAAAACGGGATTGTAGAGAGAAAACACCAGCATATTTTAGGTGTTGCTAGAGCACTGCTATTTCAATCAGGAATTCCACATTGTTTTTGGCAATACGCAGTTGCCCATGCCATTCACCTAATTAATAGGCTGCCCAGCACTAACCTGGATAATGCTAGTCCTTATAAGCTTTTGTATGGTAACTTACCTGACCTTTCATATTTAAGAGTATTTGGTTCTCTTGCATATGCCTCCACATTAACAAATTCAAGAACAAAATTAGACCCAAGAGCCAGAAAAACAGCTTTTCTTGGTTTTAAATTAGGAACAAAGGGTTTTCGACTTATTGATTTAAAATCAAAGGAAATTTTCATATCCAGAAATGTAATTTTTTATGAAACTCATTTTCCATTTTTACATTCCACTAGCACTGACATTTCTGTGGTACCCATTCGTACTCCACAATGCATTGATCTTTTTCAATATGATACACCATCCACACATCATTTGCAATCACCCACACATACCACACTCATAGATTCAAATGAACATTTCTCAAGCTTAATGCACTCACCAATTTCCGTACACACCATTACACCCATTACCACACCACACACTAATAATGCACCTGCATCACAACACTCTGACATCACACATGACTGCATTACTAGAAAGTCTGAAAGAGTCAAGAAACCGCCTGCTTATTTGAAGGACTATCATTGTATGACAACCCACACAGCTCACTCTAGCAATGTTGCCAACTCTAACTCTTTATATCCTATCTCACAACACTTGTCATATGATAAACTAACCCCGAAATATAAGTCACTTTCTCTAGCCATCACCTCAAATCAAGAACCTAGCACTTATGAGGAAGCGGCTGAACATGAATGTTGGAGAAAGGCAATACAAGATAAATTGACAGCTCTAGATCAAAACAAAACTTGGTGTCTCACTGAACTCCCAAAAGACAAGAAGGCTGTGGGTTGTAAATGGGTTTTTCGGGTAAAATTCAATCCCGATGGCACCATAGAAAGGCACAAAGCGAGGCTAGTTGCAAAAGGATTCACTCAAGTGCAAGGAGTAGATTATGGTGATACTTTTAGTCCAGTTGTCAAAATGACTACCCTACGAGTAATGTTAGCATTAGCAGCGGCAAAGAAATGGCATTTGAAATAGCTAGATGTCAACATTGCCTTCCTTCATGGAGATTTGGACAAGGAAGTTTATATGAAGATACCACCCGGTTTGGCTGTGTCACAACCAGGTTTGGTTTGTAAATTGCAAAAATCTCTATATGGGCTTAAGCAAGCAAGTAGGCAATGGAACATTAAGCTCACTCAGACTCTTGTGGATGCTGGTTATAAGCAGTTTTTTGATGATCATTCACTCTTCATCAAGAAACAATTTGAAAGCTTCACTGCCATTCTAGTATATGTTGATAACTTTGGCTTTAACCGGGAATGACATTGGTGAAATCAATTCCATCAAGCAAGATTTGGATGACAAATTCAAAATAAAGGATCTTGGTGATCTCAAATACTTCTTGGGAATGGAAGTAGCACGCTCTAACTCTGGAATTCACATTTATCAGCGGAAGTACACCATGGACCTTCTCAGAGATTTTAGTTATCTAGATTGCAAGCCTCTCTCTACTCCATTTGATTATAGTCAGAAACTCTCAAAGGAATCAGGTACCATTTTAACAGACAACACTGTTTACAGACAACTCATCGGCCGACTCCTTTACCTCACAAACACTAGACCCGATATCTCTTATGCTGTGGGACGTTTGAGCCAATTTTTGGACTGTGCAACCACTTCTCACCTACAGGCTGCTTTTCGTGTACTCCGATATTTAAAAGGCCGGCCTGCAACTGGTCTCTTCTTCTCCTCTACTTCTAATCTGCATCTCACTGGATTTGCCGATGCTGACTGGGCTACCTGTGCCGATACTCGTCGCTCCGTTTCCGGTTATTGCTTCATGATTGGGAACTCGCTCATTAGCTGGAAGAGTAAAAAGCAAACCACAGTTGTCAAGTCCTATGCAGAAGCTGAATATAGGTCTCTTGCTGTTGCCACTTGTGAAGCTAGTTGGTTATCTTTCTTAATGGATTTCATTGGCTTGCCGCTTCAAAAGTCTATCACTCTATTCTGTGACAACCAGTCAGCCATTCACATTGCCAATAATCCCATCTTTCATGAAAGAACTAAACACATTGAAGTGGATTGCCACATTGTTCGTGAAAAGCATTTGTCTGGTCTCATTCATCTTATGCCAGTTCGTTCCAAGGATCAACTTGTTGATTTTTTTACCAAAGCTCTGCCACCGGGTCCTTTTCTTGCTAATGTTTCCAAGCTAGGATTGTTAGATTTACACAATTCTAGCTTGCGGGACCTAGATTATTTCTTTATCAATAATAGGTTTACCATTGTAATTATTTTTTAGTGAGAGTACATAAAAAGTACAAGGTGTAATAACTCAACAAATATTTTCTAAGGGGATTTTTCATTCTCTCCAACAATGAGAAGAACTTATTTCTCTCCCTCTCTTAATCCCTTCTGGTTCATCAAACCATCATCACAGCTTGAACAGTTTAGGACATGAGATTTTCTTCAACTACTATGAGTATCTCTTTTGTTTTTCTTCTTCTGAGTGCTAGTTTCGATCCCAGGACCTTGTGATTAAGAGCAATGCTAATAACCCTCAAGTTACTTGGAAAACTAGCTCTCTCACGTAACTTTTTTTTTGCCGTTGGACTTTGGGCTTTAGGTTTTGGGCTTCCCAGTCTTCTCTGCATTAAAAGGCTTGGGGCTTTCACTTACTTGGCCCTTTAGATAAGCGGTAATAATGGTAATAACCCCAGTGGACCTAATATAGCCGCCGCTGTAACACCTCCGCTTACAAATAAAGTGGCAGCAGAGATAATGGCAATTTTACGAATTCTGGACCATTTTGAGAACCCGGATTTACCCTGAAAATGATTGAACAAAAAATGTCAATAAAATAAGAATTTGTAATATGTTCTTGTCAAGGAGCAACATATACATTTAATGGTTGAGTGGCATATCATATAATCATATACCTCTTTAACAACCACACCCAGATTCAAGTTTCATGGAAGAAAAACTGAACCCAAAAATGAACCCATGTACATGTGAGCGTGTTGTGTGGGTGTGTGATGCGTGATAATGCTTTAAGATTAGGATTTGTCTAATGCAGCCAAAAGTATATATATTAACAAAATATTGTACATATATTTTTCGCATCACTAAACTAAACCTGAGTAACTTATTTGGTAAAAATATCTGATGATTTTAGTATGTTTGAAACTTTTAAATGGTATATTTTTAAATAATATTTTAAAATTTATATTTACAATAACTCTCTTTTTTGTCCATTTAACTCTCTCACGCAAAGAATCTTAAACTATGGAAAGATCAATGTTCATTCATGTACAAATTATATTATTTTATTACTGCTAAAATTTATATTCGCTTGTTGAAACTTGGAAATATTATATATGTGAGATGAAATTATGGATTTTCCTTTATGAGAACAAACACAAGCATCAATATCTGGTTATGTTTCAACACTTTTTTATTTTTAATATGATAATTAAATAGGTGTAATACTGAATTATGATTATAGTATCGTGTAATGCACATATCTGATAGTTTTACACGAGTTAATAAAAATTGTGAGTGATGATTTGGGGAGATAGAAAAATGGTTGGCAACGATTAATGGAAGCAACATAAATGGTTGATTTCTTTTTCATTTGACCCGATCCACGATTTCAACTTTACTCTATTATTCACACAACATTCACACTCAATTTTACTCTCTTTATTCATATAACACTCAACATACTGACTTCCTCCAAGTAAAAAACAAAATACTCCCTCTCACTTGCTCTCATATTCAAAAACTCTATTGTTGAAGTGTCAAAAGAAATTACAAAAATAGTAAAAAAAAGAGGATTATATCAATGGTGATGATTCTTCAGTGACGAAATGGGGCACCATAGATAATTGTCATGACTAGGCACTTGGATATTAACCATTAGATTACATGGTGTGGAGAATCATATTTTCAGAGATTACCCCAAACTAATATTCTCTAAACAGATTTTCCCCTTATTATACATGAAGTCAAAGCTCTGAAAACTTTAGAAAGGAAGATATGAAATATAATACATACCAGTTCAAGTGCCTTCGAGACAATGATCTCCGTTTCATGCATGAATTGATCCCACACCTTTTTGCATGACCGAGGTCCAATCAGTTTCCGACAGGATGGAATCTACGTAGAAAACATGACACCATAAGTAATCGATACCGAAGGTGCAAAATATGTCACACTAATAGAACTATGCAAAAAACTTGAAAAACACTTGGGAACTAAAATATGTTTTGTTCAGATTATATGTCAGCACTAAATATGTTTCAAGTTTAGTATAAAAATAGAATATTTCAAACTTTAAAAATAAAATTAAAATGTTAGGGATTAAACTAAAACAGTACTTTGTCCACCGGCATAAGTACAAAATTTGATATCCCATCGAATAGAATCGATCCCCAACAAAACGAACCTGTTCCCAACTATCAGAAGCTAGGCACAGTGGATCAAACTTGGCGTTGTTTCTTTTTCTTTTAGCACTGCTTGATGACGAATCCAATAATTCAGCTTCTAATATTTCCTTAATGTCATCGGTATCATCATCATCCAAACGAATTGCAGCCAAAATAGATAATAATGTCAAAGACTGCATAGGATTAAGACTTTGGTTAAGAACATATAAGAATACAACATGGACTCAGCATTTAAAGAAATGGATTCATGAAAAATTAACAGCGTCATACATAACAGCGAGCAGACTTTGCGGCGGTTGGAATGTCATCATTGCCTATGTAAAGACGGTTCACAAACCTGCTTTCAAAACACATCTTCATTCGCGTTTGAACATTTTTAGCTTCACCCCTAACCTTTTCTTTTACAACACTCCTTGCATAATCCTCTAAATTCTCAATCATCTTCCTTGTATATGGACCTATACCAAGTCCAATAAGTGCAGTGGATAACTGGGAAACAGTAGGTCGCACCTCAGTCCTGAGAACTTCCCTTATTGATTTCCAAGGATCTATAATAACTCCACCAAAGAGTTCTTTTTCAATGGATTCAGACAAGACTTCTCTTAGTTTTTCCTGCAGTGGCACTACCATCAGAAAACCTTTCAAGCAGGGGTGTTCTGGTGCGGTTTGGATCGGTTTTGAGTCAAAAACTCATCCGATCCGAACACTAATTTTACTTGTGGTGCAATTTGGATTGGATACTTATTTTTTAAATGGTTTGGATTGGATTGGAGTTGCAATTTTGTAAATTAAGAATATTAAATATATATAATAAGTTTCAATATCAAACTTTAAATAACCATGACATAACAAATCTCAATAATATATTCAAAAATCAAAGACAACATAACAATAGAAATAAAATTATAGATTAGGTAAAATAAATAATAACAATACATAAATAATATAAAAATATATAAACAAATTAAACATTTTATAAGTATAATTGTAAATATAATAATAAAATGATAATATTATAGTACATTGTGCGGTTTGGGTTGGATTTAATCGGTTATGAAAAGTAGATCCGATTCAGCAGTTTGTGAAAAATAGAATTCAATCAAATTTAAATTAATGCAGTTTTAATCTGTTTTTTATTTAAATTGAATTGGATAAACAATTTAATTTAGATCGGTTTAAATTTGAATACTCCTAATTCCAAGAACACAGGACATGATTGATCAATACCTGATAAGATGAAGAAACCACTAAGACAATATCCAACTGCAATTTCCTCCTTACTCCAATTTTGCACTTATTTGTCATTTCAATCACAACATCTGCAACTGCAAGGTTAATGTATTTAACTCTGCAACTCTCTTGAGATCATAATTGCATGACAATTTCGAAAGCTAAATTAGGAGAGATTTATAAAGTTTAACATCTCAAACAGTAGTCAAAGCTATCAGCCCTGTTACTCCAACACCTACTTAAATAATTATTGGAACAGCAGCAAAGCTAGTCGTCTACGCTCAGCACCAAATTAATAATTTGTCACAATATTTAGTTCACATTTCCATCTCTTTCAAATTCCGTTAGATATGTACCAGTTAGATATTTAGTTTGAAACATAGGATATAGAAATTAAAAAAGAAAAAAAATGTGCACCTGGACAGGCTTTGTCGAAGTTAGACAAACAAAGCTCAATGCAACTACTAGCAACTGCATAAAACTCCTCCCCTTGTTTCAATGCAGTTTTAAATGTGTGCTTGAACTCGACCAGAATTGTAGATCTTATATGCTCCAATGCAGATACCAATGCTGGTTCAGAAAGCTGACCAATCAAATAGACATTTCATGAGTCGTCGGGACTTCAATATAAACAAAATGAAGTGGCCAACAATCCACAAATTTAAGTAGTGACTTAATTCATTAATCATTAATATATAACCCTGTCATTACTTATTTAACAATGACAAAAAAGAAAAGGTTGAACTAACATAATTGCAAGAAAATTAAAATAATGTACCTGCAGCAATTTTTCTTTAAGTTGATTTTTGTATGTAGATCTTGGACCTTTATCATAATAACTGGTTTCAGCATCATACCTAGATTAATGTGAAAACAATATGTCAACATCCCTTTGATCTGCTTCGCTACTAAACCTTTCACGATATTATGGTGTTATGAAAAATGAATTATACTCACTCTGACAAACAAGCAACAATTTGTGAACTAAGCCTGTTCACAAATTCAGTAGTGCTACAATTCATATCCTTTTTGAATTGATGCCATTCCTGATGTATGTGAAAGAAACTTCCCTAGCATTAGTAATTACGAATACAGAAATAACATTAGTAGTTTATAACAAAAATTATTTTGTTTTATTTTCGAATTTCAGTATTTGTGTTTCTAATTTTTAGAAGTATTGAAAAGACTAAAATTTTGTGTTCCGACATTAAAATTTTAGTTCCAATTTTTCACCACCAAACACAATAATGAGTTTCCCTACCTCAGTCTCTAAAAACAAACGCTACCTTAAAAGCTAGTTATTAAGAAGGAATAACCAATCTTCTTAAATACAATATCAAATATCCCATACTACTTAAGACTTTGGGTACTCCATATAATACCCAAATTCCTAACACATGAGAACTAACTAGCAGTTAGAATTAATTAGGTTCATATATGAAGGATATTGGTAATAGAATAACTTAATTATTACTATCTTTAAATAACAATAGAAGTTATATGTTTATGTATGTGTATGTTTGTATATTGAATAAAATCAATCACTTAATTCAGTCAAATACGAGTCTCCTTTTTTTCAAGTGCTCCTCATACCTCCTTTGCAGCTAAATCCCTGGCAATTTTTTCACATCGAACAGTAGCAACCATAACCTACAAGTTGATCAAGCCACAACAGATTAATATTACTAATGTACAAGAGATAATATACCACTTTGGTTGTTGAAATAATAAAGACTTAACAGATTAGTCCTTGAAAGAAAATTTGCTAACACTTTTGATCTCAAGAGCTAATATATTTTGCAAGATTTACCTTATGAGAAGGAAGGTCGAGGTCCTTGTCTGCCTTAATCTTTTCCCAGATTTCCTGAGAACTGTAAGGAAAGTCTGAGAGAGGAACTACTGAGTCCCGAGCAGGCTTATCCTGAACTATTGAATAGCATATTTGTTGCCTCAATATCGTAACCTACATTGAAAATAATCCAACGAAATAGGAAAGAATTGTCGTCGAATATGAGATTATCATGAGTTCATAGCCAAATTGTATGATCCTATTTCCCTACACATCTTACAACTCACACACATACTCCCTTTGTTTAATATATCTATTTTATTTAAAAAGTATTGAAGTTTAAGTATATAATTTCCCATTTCTATTATCAAGATAACGTTAACTAGTTTTCCCAATAACACACGTAAAAAATAATCGTCATGATCAAATAAACATTGAATACATATATTTACTTGTTAAGGGTAATTTTGACTGATACAATTTTATATATTATTAAGATATAATTATGCTTTTCATAATGTGTAACTTTTTTTTTTCAATTATATTAAAACAGAAGGAATAGTAGTTATGCAAATATGAGGTGCACTCAACCACACATCTTAATAATGCAGCAAGTAATAACCAAATTAAAATAGCTATCCCACGGTTCATACCTCCTCCTTAAATTGCTCTTCCTTATCTTCATAACTAGAAAGAGCAACGACCTCAACCTGGAATTATTTCCGAGTAGAAATAGTTATTACCAAATACAAATTACCAATAGATTATGCTAAAAACAAGAAGCACTTAGTAAATTCAGCAGTGATGATCTTAATTACAATGAAAAAATCGTTTAGTGCGGCCTCATTGTGGGAGTCTGGTTTAGATGTAGTAAAATCTTTCCATATCTGTAGAGAAAAGAGTAAACTGACAAAGGATAATATAAATTATATAACAATTCACTGACTTTAAATGAAAGTAAAATCACTGGATTACCTCCTCCATATCTTTTAGCAATAACCCTTTTAAGATTTCAAATGGTGTCTGTTAAAAGAAAGGTGGTCATGTAAACTTTCAAATGAAAAAAAAATGCATAGTTGCTTTAAAATTAAATTAACTCAATACTTTTGTTATACACCTTTGTTTTATCGCGAATGACAAAAAGTAATGTTATTTTACGTGGAGTAAACAATTTCATCCTGACCTGAAAAAATGAGCATGCAATTCAATAAACAACTACTTTTTCAGGATTTAAGTGAGTTATTTGTAGCTGATAAGCTTCCAAAGTATACCCGAAAGATAGTTTTCAAAAGTGGCCTATTCGCTGCAGTGTGGCGGCCAATGTCATGACACCACCTTCACAATCATTGCATGGCAAAAAAGAATATGATTGGTTAAGCGTCTAAAAGTTTTTTATACTATCAATTATCAAAATTAAAAAATGCTAGGAACCAAAATGGTATTAGCCAAAAATTAGCCAAATATTTTGGGTGAATTCAAAATCTCTACGAATTAATATACATGGATGTTTTTTCTGCCAAGTATAAGAATGTTTTTTTTTCATACTAAATGGATGTTCTTTTATATATTTTTCGAATTTTTTTGTATTACAAATATGAATCTCTCTATTTCTTTAAGAATTTCATAATTTTTTTAAATTTTATAAATATTTAATTATTTTTGTTAAAATATAACTGGATATTTCTTTTGTTAAGTATTAGGATGTTTTTTTTTTCATATTAAATCAATGTTTTTTTTATATTTCTGTAATTGTTCGAACACTCCTTTTGACTAAGATCAAGTGTGTAGTTTACAGTCTCTTTAATCATCAAAATGATATCTAATATTCCAAAATAATATATTTTTAGATCTAAAATAATATATTTTTCATCCTTATCCATAAAAGAAAAAGCTCCAACAGAATATCAGTGTGTTATTTAACGGTGCCTATGCTTTTTCCTTCATTGATCAATCTCCTTTGAAGAAGAAGACCGAACCCAGATTTTTTTATTAAATTAATCCGAATCTCTACGAGGAAGGATGAAATCAGCACTGATTTGACCCAGTTCTACGCCCCTGTTTCTCGACGCAAGAGATGTTCATCGTCACATCTGGTTTATGAAAAGGAAGTGACTCTTGTCGACGGTGGCGAATCCAACGAGTCAGATGTCGGTGATAGAAGAGGAGTCGCAGTGGGGAGGGAAGAGGGCTTGATGATGAGAGAGAGGGGTCTGTGTGTGATTTTAGAGGTGAGTAGATTAATGTGAGAGAGAAAATGAAGGATTTTATAGGTTTTAATTAGGTTACTTAATCAATTTTAAATTTTTTAAATTTTAAATTTAAAAAATTTAAAATTAATATAATTTTGTTTAACTTTTTGCTGATAAGCTTTTGTTCCATATACTTTTCCTTAAACAAAAAGGGATCTCACATGTTTATAAGAGCTACGTCTGAGACCGCCAAAGCAAAAAGAGCACTCTGTCTTTCGAATGAAGTATCATGCTACATATAAAATCAGGTAAGATACAAGTATACAACACAATAACATAACTAAAAATTATTATTATTATATATTAAAAAAAAAGAAAAACCTGTTCTCCACGCTCCTTTCCATCAGTTCCTTCCACATCCAACACAAGTGTGCAAGGCTCAATGCCTGCACACCGAGCAATCCAGATTCCTTTGGTTGTTTGATTCCTAAAAGCAAGCAAATACCATCATGTTCATGTCTATACTTACAAATAACTTTGTATATAGGGAATGGGGATTACAAGTCAAGAATTACTTGCCTTCCAGCATCAGCGTTCATCTCTTGGAAATTTGTACAAAACAAATGATTCAAGAGTGTACTCTTTCCTGCCCAAAGTGAAGACAACAGTAAGTTAATTTGATTGGGCATTGCATGAGTATCAAAGTATGTACCTTTATTATAAATGGTTCAACTCATGTTATGAGATTAAATTACATGCAAAAGCAAAAGAATAAACTAAAATTTGTTGAGAAAGTCTAGCGCATCGCTTTTATTAAAATATGGACGGTACTTAACAAAAAAAAATGTGAGTAATTTTACATCATTAAAAATATTAATAATGACTAATTGATAATTACAAATCACAAAATCTATTGATTTCTACCACTCCTCAAACTTGTCTAAGCTAACTTGCATTTTTAAAAATAGATAAATAAATAAACAGTGATAAAAAGAAAAAAGGCATTGTGGAGGGAGGCAAGAAAGCATACCGCTACTTTGGGGACCTATGATAGAAACTACAGCATACGATTGACCACATTTATCTAATTCCATCTCCTTGACAAAGTTTTCAGTCTCAGCAACTTTGAATAATTTGCAATTATCTCCGTCAATAAGCTGAGTTGGATAACATGGGTTGGCAGCGGAACCTTGCACTGGTGTCCCCTTAGAGTGGAGTTCAACCCCCGTTGAAGATTCCCCCAATTCACCTGAAAAAATAAAATCAAAGAAAATGAAAAAAAATAGGATAAAGACTGCTAAAAAAATGTTCAATCCATAACATCATCCATACAAATATATTCTCACTGAATTGCTTGCGACATTTCTACAATTCATATTTGATAGTAGTCCTTTTTTTTCATTTGGAAGAAAGATTGACACTAAAAGATAAAAATCGAAAGACAAATACTAAATTATGTTTGGTGTGTTGAAAATAAGTAGTATGATTATAATTTAATCAATTATGTGTCAAATAATTTATTGTTATTATTATATATATTATTTAATTAAAGAGTTAATATGATAAGGTCTTTCATTAAATTTAGAGATTGTGACAGTGATCATAATATTGAGATAAATCTTTTATAATTTAATCTAAATTATTCTTTGTCATAGAATTATTAAAAAGACGTTGATAATTTAAAAAAAATTAATATATATAATAATTTTTATTGGGTAAAAATTAATAGATCTTATTTATTAAATTATATATATACATGGTGCATATAGGGATATTTGGAAATTTTTATAATGGTTATAATTACCGCATATTTGTCAATAGAATATTTTTAAGATGAATATAGTAATAGAGTTTTCTTTGACCTGCGACTATCATAGTAATTAACAATGTATTTATTATACTTTGGTACCAGACACCTAATATCTTAGGGTATTAGTTGAATGAATATTGGGTATAATTTAAATACTTGTAGAATTAATGATTAGTTAATAAGGAATCCGTCAACTCTTGATAAAGAATTTGAGCTCTATGATTATAAATTTATAATAACCGAAATAAATAAAACCTTAGCCAAGGGGAATAAATGAATGAGGAAATGAATATCTTAGATCATTCAAAGTTCATTATAATAATAGTAACAACTTAGAGATTGATAATTAAACCATACTCTAAAGAGTTAACCAAGAGCTACAAAAATGGAAGGAATTATATTTTGTTCTTTTTTGGTTCTTAGTAAACATGTATTATTACATATTATTAGGTCATTGAGGAGTGTTGTTAGACGCTAACATTGATTAGTAAATTTAATATAACTAATTTACTACTGCTTAACAATGAACTTATGGGTCACACGCTAATAAGTGTTTTAGTCTTTGCATAATAATTATTTAATTATTATTTTGATTTGATCAAATAAGTAATTATATTAATTCAAATGAAATATTATTATATTCTTTGCTAGCACCAAGATTATAATAATAATATGATAATTGAGAATATTAAATGAGAATTGAAAATAATTAGTTATTCTATTTCTAAATTTGAATTCTAAGTTTGAATGAGATCCTAGCTAACTCTGTTTTAAATTTAAAATTAGTAACAAATATCATGCTATATATATGTATACAAAGAGTAAAGCAAAAAAGTAATACAAGAATTTTATTCCTTTATCTCTACACACATAAGCGTATTTGAGCCTAATTTTTTGAAAAGAATTTTATGATGTGTAAAGTATCGTAAGAAATTTTTAATTTAGCTCATATCTAATAGTCAAAGAATTGACAAACAAAAATTGTGAATATACATAAAGTCTTCGTACAATTAAAAAATAAAATTTTTACTGAAACGTTCTAAGTTATTTAGATCTGATTTATTTATGTTATGAGAATAAAATTTAAATATAAAATAAATCTTTAAAATTATTTTTTTTCTTTCGCAGTATATTATGAACATATAGTAATTCTTCATTGTATAAAGTGTATATAAATAAAAATATTTATTAATATTTTTAGTTATTAAATAAATTATTATTAAAATTTTAGTCTTTATTTTTAAATATTTTAATCTTTATCTTTACTTTTTTTTAAAATACTGAAATATTTTATATCTCATAACTGAAATTTTGATTTTAATCCTAAATATAGACAAATACTACTTAACTGATGCATGGACCCATAAACACGTGAATTTGGCAAAATCCCTCTTTGGAATACAAAGTAGAATAATATAAATAATAATAATAAAGCTATGTTAATTCAGCCTTGGGAAGAAAACAGATTTTTCGTGGCGACTATCTTCTGACATTTATTGATAAAAAAGAAGTTTGTATGATATTTAATCAACTGTTAGTGACAAATTGCTTGCAATAATGCATGAATCAAATACAAAGATCAAAATAATAACAGAATAGAAATTGAAAATAACGTACTCATATTCCTTTTGTTCTTTTCTTTGTGTTAGAGATTGGAAGAACTACTCTATAAAATGAGAGCACTGAGTACAGTTGATAGTTAAGGACTATGAAAAACAACTTTTCTCCGGCTTAAATAAATTTCGATAGCCTATACTCCAAAACATTTATACTATCGTCTTTTATACATAGCAAGGCAATTCAAGGCTCCTTCGTTGCATATTAATTGTTTTGGACCCACGGAAAAAGAAAGAAGGTAAGGTCCATTTACTCATCCTTGTGCTCTTGAGTCTTGATTAGAGAAAGGTAGCATCATGATCATAATTATTTTTTACGGACTCATTACTCGGAAAATTAATGAAGGTTAGCAAAGTAGCTAGATACACCCAAATTGATTCGACGGTTTCTTTGTATGTCCTTCTCGACCACTGCATTTGCTGTCTGATCTTCGTACATACCAAAGGGAAGGGAAGCCAAGTCTTCATCGTGGACGTTGACCAAGTCTTCATCGCATTGCATATGGTCCACTGTGCTCATTACCATCATAAAGACATGGCACTTTTAGTTGCTTCTTCTTCTTCTTCTCATCATCAAGCACCTACTGCCACTCATCAACACGATGTTTCCATCAGCTTTAGGGGTGATGATGATGCGCGCAAAGGATTCTTCAGCCATCTTCGTGCTGCTCTCCTGGAATTCAAATCAAAACTAACTCTCGGCCGAGTAGTTGCTAAATTAAAATATCGTTGCTAATTCTTAGCAATTGATTTTAACAATCCATTTTAACTAAGTGCTATTAAACTAATGCCAAATTAGATTAGTCACTAAATTACTACATTTTTTTCCCGTTAAATAGCAACCAATTATATTTTCAGTCTTTTGATAGTGATCTACTGTATTTTTATAATGGTCACTATTTTAAATTCACTAATATTTAACCTTCAAATATTAAAATCAGTAGTTAAATTAGTCTCTATTATTGATTACCTAATTACAACTTTTAATTAAATTTTATATATATCAATAGTAAAACTTAGTTTTTAAATATAATTATAACTTAACAAAATATTAAAATAATCAAAGATGATATTTTTTTTATGTAAATACCAAATAGCTTTTATAATACCTATACAACTAATTAATAAACAAGAATAATATTTACATAATTAATTACTTAATGTCTGTTAACATTTTACTAAACAAAAAACAAATTAGACATGTAAATATAACACTAAATATTGAAGGATCACTCTAGTGTACAAATATATATATCCATACAGATATACAAATATTCTATATTTTTCAGTGAGCAATGCTAGGAGATCAGCAATATTTGTGATTGGTAGCTATCAACTAGCCATCAATGATGATTTGATGATGTGAGATTGGTGTGAGATTTCATCCAATGACTCACTTTTCTCTGCTGGTTATATGCTGGCCAAAATGCAATAAAATTGCTGGCCTCCTAGACTTTTCCTTCTTCAATATTTGATGAACACGTGTAAATATATTTTGCAGATTATCAAATTGGGTCGGAATAATGGATGGATTTTGTATTGGTCTATTTGATTTTTTTAAATGGGCTACATGGCCTTACACGTACCAGTAAAAAAATTAATGAGATATTACCAAAAAAATAATTGTTGTGGTTAGATTGAGGATGATAGGCATTGCTGAGATTATATATATCTCTATATTTTATAACTACGTCCAAATGGTAACATCTATATACTTCGAATTTCACCTTCGTAAGGCTACACGGTGCTCTAGTATGTATCTGATTTCTCTTTGTTGTATTAACATGACTAATTTCCAATAATCATATAACGCATACTAAAATAAAATAAGTGTTTTTGGGAGTGTTTAGCCATATATGTTATGGTCCATTACAGGTGGCAACGACGAATAATATATATAATGTTAAGAGAAAGAACCGATATATATAATTTAATTTTGATGCCTTATTAGCGGTGCAATCACATTCGTTTTTTTGATGACTATTCACGCAGTTAATATAAAGGTAGTTATTTTTGCTGATGTAGTATTATATAGATGAATTCTACCAAACTTTCTCTAATAAAGAATAAGTTATTCTCTATGACATGTGATGGTTATCAGTGGCTAAGAGAAGGGGGTTGAATCTTAGCCCTCTTTTCACTTGACAATACTTGCTGGACTTTGAAACTACTTCTGGAAACTTTTTGTCTTTTTATCTCGTAACCAGCCACAAGACTTTTTCTTTTGTCTCGTACCCAGCCACGAGACTTTTCTTTTTGTCTTGACACGAGATATTTTTTATTTTACCTCATGTGCAGCAGAAACAGAAATGGAGTAGAAGAGAGAGAAGATTACACCCAGCTATATCCTGGTTCAGCTGCTAAGTGCAGTGCAGCCTACATCCAGTTTCTATCACAACAATGCTGGAATTTCACTATATTCCTTCTTGATTACAAACACTAATTCTCCCTAGGAACTATCCTTCCTATCTGGGACAAGTTCAGAATCTAAACCCAAACTGAATTTGACTTGGTCACTGTCAAGCTTTCACTGTAAAGTGCTAACCCAACTTACAAGGGGATTCCCACAAAATCATGAAACACAACACAGATGTACAAAGGACCTCTAAGGACATCTATGGCTTTTTCCTTTAATTTTGCACTCTCTGTCATTTTTCGCTCTATGGCTTTTTCATACAAACCTCACTGTTTGCCTTTTTCCATGAGACTCAAGACATGACAAAATTAAACAGAAAAATACAAAATGAAAACATTGAAGGAGAAGCAATTCTGTTAGCTTGGAAAGTTATAGGAACTCTGTGCTCACTCTTTTCTTTTCCTTGAATCAAACCCTGACTGTTCACCCTTACTTATAGGGAGAAGCCTCCAAGGTTGAAACCAAACAAACCAAGCCATTCTTCTTCTTCTTCAAACAGAACCAGTTTGGCCAGAGAGAGAGAGAAGAGATAACCCATGCAAAAACCAACATGTAATTACCTCTAGTCCTTCCTTGGTCACCAATCTTCATCAATCCGAGCCCTTCATCCTTGCCTTGCTCTCCAAGATGAACTTCTGGCCCTTGATGCTCCATGATGATGATAGCTTCATCTGCTCCAATCTCTGCCTCCTCCATCACGTAGCCACTGTAGCTACCTCCTGTGATGGTAGAGCAGAATCAGAGACAAGCCATCCTTCCAAGATTCTTCTTCTCTGTTGGCCGAAATCTTTTCTTCCATTTTTGGTATGGAGAAGTCAAGATCTCTTCACAAAATCTTACCATAAGTGAATGAGAATCTTAGCCACAGCATACTTTTTGTTTTCTTTTTCTTGCCATCATTGTGATGGTCTTGTTACTTGCATCTTCATCTCTTCGGTGTCTAGCCATAGCCTCCATGCTTTCTCTGTAATGATATGACCGAAGGTAGAAGAGAGAGTAGAGAGAAAGAAAGGAAAATATTCATTGGATTTGAGCAACAATTAATGTAACAAAGAGAGAGAACAAAAGTAAACTCAAGTTTCCCACTTCCCTTTGCTGAGTAGCGTGTAGCATTGATGATTACCATCACATCAAAGACCAACTCTCTCTCATGTTTCTAATGCATGTATTAACTTCACTTTAATGAAATTTGAATTCCACCACATGTTAGAAATGGATTCCGTTGGAAGCAAGAAGCAATACATTTGCTTTCTCTCATAATTGGATTCAGACCAAACAAGCAAAATTATTTGGGCTTGTATTAATGATAATTAAAACTGGTCCAACTAACAATTTGCTTCAGCCAAGTCACTTAATCATTTTAACCAAGGCTGAGTATTTACAAGCATATTGGGCTTATAATGATAATGATTGAATTTTGGCCCAATGAGCAAATTATTGTTTCAGCCTTAAGAACCAAACAAGTTTTGCATCAAAGCTGAAATATTTTTAATGGGCTTGCTGTATGTATCTTTTCTTTTCGGCCCAAATTTAAAATCCTGCATAGCAAAATTATTTAAATCAATATTTGTAAATTAATATCAACTAATAATTTTGCAATTAATCATATTAATAATGTTTGATCATCACTAATTTAAGTTAGAGTTTTCCAAACTCATCAATCTCCCTCTTGATGACAAACATTATTAAAAAATTAAAATGGAAAGAAATTAAAGATTATAGAGTAGAATACTCCCTTTGAATATTTGAATTTCTCCCCCTTTCTAATTGTCACATGGCTCCCCCTTAATGTATGCTATTTTACCAAGGGAAGCTTTATACCTGTAATAATTTTTATCAAGCCTAAGGCAACAATGTTATTCAACATATTCATTATGTAATGTTGAATGGCTTGATTTATGAGCAGAATTTATTGATAATCAAAACTCATTTGTTATCAATAATTTGATTTTCTGCTCAATCTCATACACAATCAATTAAATGCATATCAATTGAAGATAATTTTGTTTCAAAACAGAATTGCTGTTCAAGTGATTTTCAAATAATTTCCTATTAAGATATTAGAGCAAGATAATTATGGTAAGGAAAATATTTGTGAAACTTGGCAACTATAAGAATATATTTATAGCTTTAAAGGAACTGCCAAAAATAAATTATTCCAAATCAAACTTATTCACCAAGGTAAATCAAGTGCATATCACAGCAAGCAAAACACAGCAGGCATAATACCACATGTATCATCATCAAAACGCAGCAAGCATATCACAGCAAGCAACACCACATGTGTCATCAAGCAAATCGCAAATCATCGCACCAAGTGATTGAAACAAGGGAGATCATAAATTCTCAAAAGAATTTCATCCCTGTTTTTGTTAATTTCAATTTCTTTTTCTGCACTATTTCTCCCCCTTTTGTCATCAAGGGATACCTGTAAAGAATGACATAGCAAACAGAATATCTAAAATATTTTCCAAAAAGTATCCATAGTGTATCACAGAGTTATAGGATGAACAGTATCCACACAGACAAAACAGAGTGTCAAATTGAGCCTAAACATGCCAATATCAAAATACTAAAAGAAACAGATTAATCATCAGATAAATGAAGATCAGATTCCTCAGCCCCTTCCTCACTAGCAACTCCCAGATCCTCTTCAAGACTCTCCAGCATCAAACTGACCCTGTCCTTGCATCTCATCCAAGCTCTTTCATTTTCATAGGCTAGCTTGCGTGCCGCCTTATGGGATTGGACCATGAGCTCTGACATATTTGAAAATTCTATGAGAATTTCTTTGATAGACTCGGTTGCTTTAGAGGACTCAGACCGACTTTCATATTCACTATCCGAAGTCACAAATTTCTTGCCCTTGGTTCCTTTAACAGCTCCACCTCCTTTGATCATAGACACTTTGTTTTCTACAGCCTCATTTAGGAGATCAATTTTAAAATATTCAAAGATACATGTTAAAAACATACCATAAGGCAGATTCGCCTTTTTGGTGCTTTTAACTAACTCCCACATGTGTTTGATCATGAGGTAACCAAAAGATATAGGAGTAGATGTAACAAGAGCAAAAATGATGAGAGAGTCAGAGAATGTTACTCTATTATGGGAGCCGCTTTGAGGAGTCAGGATGTAGGTGATGATCCTATGAAGCAGAGAATTGGTGGGACCGAGGGCTTTGTGGGTAGGAGTAGTGCCATCCAAGCCAGAGAAGTTCTCACAAATGTGTTGAAGAACAATTTTATAGGTGACGCCGACTTGTGAGTCCCACTTTTCGGCCATATATACTCTCGGCCCCCTCCTCTTTGTAGCCTAGAGCCGTCCCAATGGTTCCAGTGTCAAGAGTGATGTGAACCCTCTTCACATATGAATGGATGGTGCCATCAATCAGTCGCATGTTGGCATAGAATTCACGAACTAAACCGAGGTAAACTGGTTTCTGGATGTGGAGCAGTGGAGTCCATTTGAGAAGTTCAAAAAGAGAAGAAACATTTATCTCTTTGTTGGTGAGAGAGTCCAGATTGACGAGATAGGTGGCACAGAGATGACGTTTTTCCATAACCTCCTTGTGGAATTCATATGAAGCACACGAGTTGAATCTGGCAGGATTATAGTGAGAGTGTGGTTTGTTGAATTTGTTCTTGAAATCCAAGGACTCCAGGTTTGTTGGTTCCTTGGTGTTGTGCAGTGCAAACCCTTTAGTTTTTGGAGTACTCCTTCCGGGTGTGGCTCTCTTCGGTAGAGATGGTGGTGGTGATGGAATCGGTGAGGTGTGTGATTCTTCCTCTTTCTCCACAGGAGCTTTCTCTTTCTTCTTCCTTGAAGAGGTCTTAGTGGCTATGACTTTCCTTCGCATGGTGTCGGTTTGTTTTGAGGGTGGTGAGGGAGAAGATGATGATGTAGAGTGAATATGGATGTGGGTGTGAGATTGTGGTGTGGACGGTTTTTGAGAAACTAGAATCCTTTCACTTTTCCTAGGGTCAGTTTTCTTTTTCATGGTAGTGAAAATGGAGAAGTGGAAGATGGGGGGGGGGGGGGTTGAATAGAAACCGAATTGAGTGAGGGAGGAGGGAGGTTAGGGAAGCATTAAATGTGGAGTGGAGAGAGAATTGGAGGGAATTTAATGACCATTAAGGAGCGGTTAATACCCAAAGAAGTTTCTCTTTTATTTGAAATAAACTGAAAAGTGGTTTTCTAGAATCAAGGGATTAGTTGAGGAGAAGGATTTGATTTGACAATAACCACTTCCAACAAGATTTGATAAGACAACAAAAAGATATTGTGATTTACATAGAGAGAAACTAACAAAACGGTCAGAGTGGGGTCAAGGGAATTTTGGTGGGGCCCATTTGAATTAATTTCGGCGCTCTCTCCCCCTTGATCACAGCCCTTCCAACACACTCTGATTTTTATCTCCTCCTTTCCTACGAGACAAAATTGAGCAGAATCAAAATTTCACAAGTTATCAATAGAACTTAAATCAATCATTCCCAAACTTTTTCTCAAAGTGCAGAATCTATCTTCACAGAGGGGTTTTGTAAAAATGTCCGCAAGTTGGTCTTCAGATTTTACAAATTGAATATCAATAGTACCCTTTTGCACATGTTCTCTAATGAAATGATATTTAATTTCAATGTGCTTGGTTCTTGAGTGTAAAACAGGATTTTTTGAGATGTTAATAGCACTCATATTATCACAAAATAAAGGTATACTATTGATCTTTAATTTGTAATCTTCCAACTGCATTTTTAACCAAATTAATTGTGAGCAACATGCAGATGCAGAAATATATTCAGCTTCAGCTATGGATAGAGCCACTGTGGCTTGCTTTTTGCTTGACCGCATGTTGAGTGAGCTTCCAAGGAAGCAACACATGCCAGATGTACTCCGTCTATCCATCCTATCTCCCGCATAATCTGCATCACAAAATCCTACTGCACAAAAGTCATCAGATTTAGGATACCACAAGCCATAATTACTAGTTCCCTTAATGTATCTAATGATACGCTTAACGGCTGAAAGATGGGATTCTTTTGGGTGAGATTGAAACCTTGAACATACACCCACACTTTGAACAATGTCCGGTCTAGAAGAAGTAAGGTACATGAGTGAACCTATCATTCCTCTATACCTTGTTTCATCTACATCTTTGCCATCATCATCCTTTTCAAGTTTTTTGTTAGGATGCATTGGTGTTCCCTCTGGTTTGGAACTTTCTAGGCCAAAGTTTTTGATAAGTTCTTTTGCATACTTTCCTTGGTGAATAAAAGTACCACTAGGAGTTTGTTTAATTTGGAGGCCAAGAAAGAAAGTAAGCTCTCCCATTAAACTCATTTCAAATTCACTAGTCATGAGTTTTCCAAACTCTTCACACAAGGATATATTGGCCGATCCAAACACAATGTCATCAACATAAACTTGAACTAGGAGTATATCATCATTAGATGCTTTAATAAATAAAGTAGTGTCAGTGGTACCCCTTTGAAATTGATTTTCCAACAAGAAGGCACTAAGCCTTTCATACCAAGCTCTTGGAGCTTGTCTAAGACCATAAAGAGCCTTAGATAGTTTAAAAACATGATTTGGAAATTCTTTATCTTCAAAACTGGGGGGTTGTGCCACATACACTTCTCTATCAATAAAGCCATTAAGGAAAGCACATTTAACATTCATTTGAAACATTTTGAAACCCTTATGGGCAGCATAGGTAAGAAGCAACCTAATTGCTTCCATTCTAGCTACCGGAGCAAAAGACTCATCAAAATCTATACCCTCTTCTTGATCGTAACCTTGGGCCACTAATCTAGCCTTGTTACGAACAACTTGTCAATCCTCACCAAGTTTATTTTTAAAAACCCACTTAGTACCCGTAACTTTCTTACCATCCGGATGGGGTACTAGTGTCCAAACCTCATTCTTGTCGAATTGAGCAATCTCTTCTTGCATTGCTTTGACCCATGATGGATCTTCAAGAGCTTGTTTGACATTGTTGGGCTCCATTTGTGACAAGAGGGCAAAGTTTCTTGGTTCGGATTGCCTTTTGGTTGAGGATCTAGTTGTTACACCTTGAGAGGGATCACCAATGATAAATTCATGAGGATAACCCCTCATAGACTTCCATTCTCTTGGCTTCCGGAGTGGTGTTGAGCTTTGATGAGCTTCTTGGGGTCTCACTGGTTCAGTTTCTCATTCCTGCTCAGGAGACAAAATGGAAATACCTCCTTCAATCTGACGAGACAAAATTGGACTAGCAGATTCTTCATTTTGAGCAGATTTGGGATTTTCTTTACTTGTTCTAGCTTCTTCACAATCTGAATCATTATCTATTACAGTACTGGGATTTAAATTAGAATCACAAAAAGTAACATATATGGATTCCTCTATGGTCCTATGTTCCTTGAGATAAATCCTATAAGCCTTGCTAGTGGTGGAGTATCCAATAAACATCCCTTCATAGGATTTTGGATCAAATTTACCAAGGTTTTCTTTATTATTAAGTACAAAATATTTGCATCCAAAAACATGAAAATACTTAAGATTTTGGAGGGGTTCCTTTCCATGGCTCATAAGGTGTTTTCTTCAACCCTTTTCTAATAATTGTCCTATTCAAAATGTAACATGCTGTATTTACAGCTTCAGACCATAGAAATTTAGGAATCTCATTGTCACAAAGCATGTCCCTAGTCATCTCTTGAAGGCTTCTATTCCTTCTCTCAA
The DNA here is from genome assembly GCF_003086295.3 of Arachis hypogaea. Classification (NCBI taxonomy): domain Eukaryota; kingdom Viridiplantae; phylum Streptophyta; class Magnoliopsida; order Fabales; family Fabaceae; genus Arachis; species Arachis hypogaea. Next base: position 7,473,638 of record NC_092054.1, on the reverse strand, counting down.
CCACCCCATTTTGTTGAGGGGTTTTAGGGCATGAAAAGTTATGAACAATTCCAAAATCATCACAGAATTTTTCAAAGTCTTGATTTTCAAATTCTCTTCCGTGATCACTTCTCAAATGGACAATTTTTAAATCTTTTTCATTTTGAATTTTCTTGCAAAGGGTTGAAAAAGCATGGAAAGCATCATTCTTATGAGCAATAAAAAGTACCCAACCAAATCTAGAGTAATCATCTACCACCACAAGACCATAGTGTTTACCTCCTAAACTTTGAGTTCTTGTTGGACCAAAAAGATCAATATGTAACATCTCTAATGGCCTTTTGGTTGAGATTCCATCTTTTGATTTAAAAGAGGATTTTACTTTTTTGCCCAATTGGCAAGCATCACAAGTAAGATCCTTATCAAACTTGATATTTGGAATTCCTCTAACCAATTTTTTCTTGACTAGCTTAGAAATTTGGTACATGCTAGCAATACCCAACTTTCTATGCCATAGCCATTTTTCAGATTCAAGAGAAGTAAAACATGTAACATTTTGTTCTTTCAAGTCATCAAGAGTCAATCCATACACATTATTGCACCTTTTAGCTTCAAACAAAATATCCCATATTTTCTCACAAACAACCAAACATACAAACTTTCTAAAAATAACTTCAAAACCTAAATCACACAATTGGCTTACACTAAGTAAATTATGCTTCAAACCATTTACAAGAAGAACATTATTTATACAAGATGAAAAGCTTTTACCAACTTTCCCAACAGCCACTATCTTTCCTTTAGCATCATCACCAAAAGTGACAAATCCTCCATCATATTCATCAAGCTTTATGAAGAAGGTCGTCGTTCCGGTCATATGCCTAGAGCATCCGCTGTCCATATACCACATATTCTCCTTCCATTTGGATGCTAGGCACACCTACAAAACAAGCTCAAGTTACCTTAGGTATCCAAATCTTCTTGGATCCTTTCACGTTAAACCATCTCTTATGTCCTAATCCATTATAATTAAAGACAACTTTGTAAACTTTATCACCAATCATTCTTTCACCAAAAAAGCATTGAATGGGAAAGTGTCCATTTCGGTTACATAATCTACAAAACCTTGGAGTTGCTGTTTTGTTAAAGCTTGTTGGGTTTCAAAAACTTGTATCATTATAAAACCCCAAGCCAGCTTTATCATAAAGAGGTTTTTGACTAGCCAAGATTTGATTCAGATTTTCAAAACTATGAGTGAACTTGGCTAAGTCTTCTTTAAGCCTTTTGACCTCTTTAAGCAACTCTTCATTTCTTTTAAAATAGTCCACATATGCAACAACGGAATGATCACTTTCACAGCTCCTAAGTTGGGTTTTTAACTGCTTATTTTCTTCAATAAGATCACAAGCAGTTTCAGCCTCCCTTACTTTATCTTTAAGAAAACTATTTTCTGCTTTAAGAATGGTGATTTGTTGTTCGAGTTCTTGATTTTCCAGCAAGAAGCATCTTATTTTTTCAGACAGGTGGTCTATCATAAGATGAAGATCTTCAGTGTTAGGGTTGTGAAAGATTACCTGATCTATATGATCTGCCATGAGACATGGTTGAGACTTGGTTTCGGATTCTTCATCATCATCTGAGTCATTTTCTAAGTCCTCCCATGAGGCCATTAGCCCCTTTTTCTTTCCTCTTTTTGGCTTCTCTTCCTTCTTCAACTTAGGGCAGTCAGATTTAAAATGTCCTATTTCCTTGCAGTTGTAGCATGTCACCTTGCTGAGATCTTTCTTCTATTTTCTTGAACTGCCTCCTTTGCCTTTCTCCTTGAGCTTCACCATTTTCCTGAATTTTTTGGCAAACAACACAAATTCATTTTCAGAATCACGGGATTCATCATCCATGGGGTTAGTCACAGATGTAAATGCAATTCCTTTCTTTTTTGAATCTTTTTTTAAAATAAGTGTTTTCAAAAGCAAGAAGATTTCCTCTCAAATCATCATATGTCATGGATAGGGGTGGCAAAACGGGTCGAGCCTGTCGGGCCGATCCGCTAAACCCGCTAAAAAAGACGGGTCGGACTAGGATTTGGAGCCCGCCAAATTAAAAAAACCCGCCAAACCCGCACCGCCAAATTGGCGGGGCGGGGCGGGCCGGTCCGCCGGGCCGAAGATTTTTATTTTTCTTTTTTTTATTAAATAAAAGAGTGATTACTATTATAAAATTAATAATTATAGAATTTTTTAACACCTTTTTTTTCATTTTTTGTTTTTATTCTTCTTTTAGTTATTAACTTTATTGATTTTATTTTACAATTTCGTATATATGCTCAAATTATATGACTTATTTTTTAAAATAAAGATGATTCTATTGACAAATAATATTTTGAACAATTTTATTGAAGTTAAAAATTAAAAAAAAATAGTAAAAAAATTATATTATAATTTGACTATTTTTTATTTGTATTTGATTTTTTAATTATTATTTTTTTGTTAATTTTAATGAATTTTATTTTTCAAAAAAAAAAAGAAAAAAGAATCAAGCGGGCTAGCCCGCCAACCCGCCATAAAGCGGGGCGGGCTAGCATTTTGAACCCATTTTAGTTGGCGGGGCGGGCCGGTCCGCCCCGTTTATGGGGCGGACCTAGGCGGGGCGGGGCGGGTTGGGGCGGGCCGGCCCGCTTTGCCACCCCTAGTCATGGAATCAAGACCACTACTCTCAGAAATTATTAATGCTTTTGTTTCCCACTCTTTTGTGAGACATCTTAACACTCTTCTCACTAGCACAGATTCAGGATACTTGATTCCCATAGCATCCAAGCCGACAATGATGGTGTTGAAGCGCTCAAACAGTTCATCAATGGATTCTCCTTCCTTCATTGCAAACATTTCATACTCTCTGTTTAACATGTCTATCCTGGTCTTCTTTACAATGGTGGTTCCTTCATGAGTCACTAGAAGTTTGTCCCAGATTTCCTTTGCCGTTCTGCATCGTGATACCCGTTGGTATTCCTCGAAGCTAATAGCATGGGTGAGTAAGTTGATGGCCTTGGCGTTGAGCTCCACCTTCTTTCTGTCTTCTTCGGTCCAGCTTGCTTCTGGTTTAGGAGTGACAACTCCTTCGGCACTTGTGACAGTTGGATATTGAGGACCTTCCAGGATAATCTTCCAAAGTCGGTAGTCCACTGCTTGCACAAATATTTCATTCTTTCCTTCCAATAGGTGTAATTTTTTCCATTGAAAAGAGAAGGTCTGTTGCTTGATTGTCCTTCAGTCAAGTTGTAGGACACCAGATTTGAGCCCCTGTTTTCTACCATCTGGATCTTTTCTCCAAGCTGCAAAGCTTGATCTCTTTGAGACCAAGCTCTGATACTAATTGATGGTTATCAGTGGCTAAGAGAAGGGGGGGTTGAATCTTAGCCCCCTTTTCACTTGACAATACTTGCTGGCCTTTGAAACCACTTCTGGAAACTTTTGTCTTTTTATCTCGTAAACAGCCACGAGACTTTTTCTTTTGTCTCGTACCCAGCCATAAGACTTTTCTTTTTGTCTCGTCAGTCGACACGAGATATTTTTTATTTTACCTTCTGTGTAGCAGAAATAGAAATGGAGTAGAAGAGAGAGAAGATTACACCCAGATATATCCTGGTTCAGCTGCTAAGTGCAGTGCAGCCTACATCCAGTCTCCATCACAACAATGATGAAATTTTACTATAATCCTTCTTGATTACAAACACCAATTCTCCCTAGGAACTACCCTTCCTATCTAGGACAAGTCCAGAATCTAAACCCAAACTGAACTTGACTTGGTCACTGTCAAGCTTTCACTGTAAAGTGCTAACCCAACTTACAAGGGGATTCCCACAGAATCATGAAACACAACACAAATGTACAAAGGACCTCTAAGGACATCTATGGCTTTTTCCTTTAATTTTGCACTCTCTGTCATTTTCCGCTCTATGGCTTTTTCATACAAACCTCACTATTTGCCTTTTTCCATGAGACTCAAGACATGACAAAATTAAACAGAAAAATACAAAATGAAAATATTGAAGGAGAAGAAATTCTGTTAGCTTGGGAAGCTATAGGAACTCTGTGCTCACTCTTTTCTTTTCATTGAATCAAACCCTGACTGTTCACCCTTACTTATAGGGAGAAGCCTCCAAGGTTGAAACCAAACAAACCAAGCCATTCTTCTTCTTCTTCAAACAGAACCAGTTCGGCCACAGAGAGAGAGAAGAGATAACCCATGCAAAACCCAACATGCAATTATCTCTAGTCCTTCCTTGGTCACCAATCTTCATCAATCCGAACCCTTCATCCTTGCCTTGCTCTCCAAGATGAACTTCTGGCCCTTGATACTCCATGATGATGATAGTTTCATCTGCTCCAATCTCTACCTCCTCCATCACGTAGCCACTGTAGCTACCTCCTGTGATGGTAGAGCAGAATCAGAGATAAGCCATCCTTCCAAGATTCTTCTTCTCTGTTGGCCGAGATCTTTTCTTTCATTTTTGGTATGGAGAAGTCAAGATCTCTTCACAAAATCTTACCACAAGTGAATGAGAATCTTAGCCACAGCATACTTTTTATTTTCTTTTTCTTGCCATCATTGTGATGGTCTTGTTACTTGCATCTTCATCTCTTCGGTGTCTAGCCATAGCCTCCATGCTTTCTCTGTAATGATATGACGAAAGGTAGAAGAGAGAGTAGAGAGAAAGAAAGAAAAATATTCATTGGATTTGAGCAACAATTAATGTAACAAAGAGAGAGAACAAAAGTAAACTCAAGTTTCCCACTTCCCTTTGCTGAGTAGCGTGTAGCATTGATGATTACCATCACATCAAAGACCAACTCTCTCTCATGTTTCCAATGCATGTATTAACTTCACTTTAATGAAATTTGAATTCCACCACATGCTAGAAATGGATTCCGTTGGAAGCAAAAAGCAATACATTTGCTTTCTCTCATAATTGGATTCGGACCAAACAAGCAAAATTATTTGGGCTTGTATTAATGATAATTAAAACTGGTCCAACTAACAATTTGCTTCAGCCAAGTCACTTGATCATTTTAACCAAGACTGAGTATTTACAAGCATATTGGGCTTATAATGATAATGATTGAATTTTGGCCCAATGAGCAAATTATTGTTTCAGCCTTAAGAACCAAACAAGTTTTGCATCAAAGCTGAAATATTTTTAATGGGCTTGCTGTATGTATCTTTTCTTTTCAGCCCAAATGTAAAATCCTGCATAGCAAAATTATTTAAATCAATATTTGTAAATTAATATCAACTAATAATTTTACAATTAATCATATTAATAATGTTTGATCATCACTAATTTAAGTTAGAGTTTTCCAAACTCATCAACATGTTTAATAATTATTGAAAGAAATGAATTACGTTATTAATATTAACTCTTAAATTAACTTGAATTTTGAGAACTAAACTAATTAAATATATTATTTTTTTGTAAATTATAAAAATTACAAAAGAGATCTTATTTTATAATTTTCTAATTTTTTTTAAAACCACACATATGTTAATTGGATCTAACAATACAAGAAAAAGTAAAAAAGAACAAATAGAAAGAAAAATAAAAAAGCTTAATCACAAATTTAAAATAAATAAAGTAGATAAATTGTTAATTGAGTTAGAGTGAATTTCATAATTATTTATGGAGTTGATATAAAAATTGCGTGATTTTATAGTTATGAAGTTCAAGTGATTTTATTATGATTAATTAGTTTGATTGTCAAAATTCAAGTTAAATTATGAGTTAATATTAATTATCTTGATGACATAATTTATTTCATCCAATCATTGTTATATTTATCATAGAGGATAACCCTTTATTTCAGAAAAATTTAAATAGAATTTACCATACGGTTTAGCAATTTAAATACTCTTTAGTAAAGTATTATATCAAACTTAAAATTATTTATATTTTTTATCTGTATATAAATAATTTGAGCACATTTTAAATAGTTTACCAATGTAAAATTTGTTTGATTTAGTAGGTAGTTCATTTATATTCATATTTTAATAAAAAATAAAATGATATATTTGTCGATATATATTTCTCTATTGGTGAACTAAGATTATGCCTAATTTCTTATAAATTGTATCTTATTTTTCATCTAAAATTTTGTATTATTTTTATTTAAAAATTAAATTAGTACACATAAAGTTTAAGAATAAGGAAGATAAGAACTAAATAAAGATTAAAAGTTGACAGAATTATATTGTTGTCAGATTTTGTTTTATTAATCTTTTTGATAGAGTAATTAAATTTTGATGGTTATCAGTGGCTAAGAGAAGGGGGGATGAATTTTAGCTGTTTTTTGCTGAGTAAAATTTGCTGCCCTTTTAAAACGCTTAAGGAGATATTTCTGTTTTTTGTCTCGTCACTAGTCAAGAGATTTTTTCTTTTTGTCTTGTAACAATGAAGAGATATTTTTCAATTTTGTATCCTTCGAACAGAATCAGAATTTGAGTAGAGTAGAGAGAGAAAATCACATCCAGAAGTATCCTGGTTCAGCTGCTAAGTGCAGTGCAGCTTACATCTAGTCTCCATCACAACAATGATAGAATTTCAATATAATCTTCATGATTACATACACCAATTCTCCATAGGAACTACCCTTCCTATCTGGGACAAGTTCAGTATCTATCCCCAATCCTGAACTTGACTTGGTCACTTACCAAGCTTTCAACTGCTAAGTGCTAACCCAACTTGTAAGGGGATTTCCACAGAATCATGAAACACAACACAGATGTACAAAGGACCTCTAGGACATCTATGGCTTTTTCTTTTAATTTTGTATACTCTGCCTTTTTCCGCTCTATGGCTTTTTCTTACAAACCTTACTGTTTGCCTTTTTCCATGAGACTCAAGACAGACAAAACCAAACAAAAAAATACAACATGAAAAACATTGAAGGAGAAGAATTTCTGTTAGCTTGGGTAGCTATGAGAACTCTGTGCTTTTCACTCTTTTCTCCTTGCTTCCAGCCCTGGCTGTTCAGCCTTATTATAGAAGGGGAAGCCTCCAAGGTTGAAACCGGTCCAACCGAGCTAATCTTCTTCTTCTTCAACCAAAATCAGTTCGGCCAGAGAGAAGAGAGGAAACTGAACGCTAAAACCAACATGCAATTACCTCTGTGTCATCCCTTCTCACCAATCTTCATCAATCCGAGCCTTCCATCCTGACTTGCTCTCCAAGAAGGATTTCTGACCCCTTGATGAGTCCTTGATGCTTGCCAGCTCCTCCTACTCTTATCTTCTGCCTCTTCCTCCACGTAGCTACAGTAGCTACCTCCTGTAGTGGTTGAGCAAAAGTAGAGACGAGCCATGCTTTCAAGGGATCTTCTTCCTCTGACCGAGTTGGATCTCCTCCATTTTTGGGTATGGAGAGCTTGAGACCTCTTCACCACATCTTACCTTTTGTGGCAAAGATCTCAACCACACCATACTGTAGATTTTCTTATTTCTTACCGCCATCATTACAATGGCTTCATGCTGGCTCCTAGCTTCTTCTACCTTCTTCTGATAGCTTGTTCTTTCTTCCATCTTTCCTGTGAAGTGACCGAAACTGATGAGAGAAGAGAGAGACGAGAGAGAATGCTTTCAAAGAAAATAAAGAAGGAAATAAAATTCATTACACTCAATTAAAACCCATTCCCTCTTTCATAGTAACGTGTGAAGTAATAATAGCAATCACATCAATTTCAAACTTTCTCTCTCATGTTACCAATGTCTGCATTAACTTCATTTAATTAAATTTTGAATTCTATCAAATGATGAGAGTGGGATCTATTGAAAGCATGCAACATTTGCTTTCTCTCTTTTTTAGTTTTGGACCAAGCTAGTTGCTCTCTCACCAAAAACTGATTTGGGCTTACACAATTAAATCTGGCCCAGGAACATAGCAATAATTCAGCCACTTATCATTGGGCTTGTTCCATTTTTAACTCAGCCACAAAATCTGCATAACAAAATTATTAATTAACACATTTTAATTAAAATTTAAATTAATAATTTTGTAATTAATTATTTTAATAATGTTTGATCATCATCAAATTAATTTGGAATTTTTCAAACTCATCAATCTCCCCCTTGATGACAAACATTATTAAAAATCGAAATGAAAAGATTTAGAGTTTAGAGTACTCCCTTTGAAGATTTGGACTCTTCCTCCTTTCCATTAGTTACATAGCTCCCCCTTAATATGTGCCATTCTATCAAAGGAAGCATTACATGTAACATTTTTATCAAGTTTAAAGCCACGATGTATTTAACATATGGAATATTAAATTATGTTGAACTTGCTTGATTTATGAGCAGAAGTGAAGTGATAAGCAAAACTGATTTGTTATCATATAAATGATTTTCTGCTCAATGAAAATATAAGATCCTGAGTACAGAGTACATTTCAACCAAAACTCATCAGATAATTCCCAAAAATTTTGCTGCCAAATCATTTGATCAAATAGACAAATTTTAATCATATCAGAGCAGTAATCATTCAACATAGCAAAAAAATGTCAATCAAACAGAATTATCCAGCATTCATTCAACATATCAGAGCACAAAAGAATTATCAAAACATAACTAAGTTCCAATAATGATAATGCAGCAAACATTTCAACATATCAGATCATAAATCATAAAGCATGACCATTGGAACATAGAACTTATGCACAGGGGTGATCATGAATCAAAATGATTTCAGCCCCTATTCTTTCAATTTTCAATTTTTCAACCTTTTCCTCCCCCTTTTGTCATCAATGGAGAACCTCAAAAACAAGTGACAATGGTATACAAAAAAAAAAACAAAAACAGAATATTTTTTGTTGATCAAAACACAATGGTCCAGAGTATCTAAGTATTAGTTACAATACATCAAAAAACAAGCTAATAGAAACCGAGTTTAAAGATCAGCAACTAGCAAATTAATCATCAGACAGATTATACTCAGAGTCGAGGGATTCATCATCATCATTTGCAGCCCCCATTTCTTTTTCAAGACTCTGAAGCATCAGATTCACTCTTTCTTTGCATTTGGTCCAGGCTTTTTCATATTCATACGCCTGCTTTTGAGCGTGAAAAAGGATTGAAAAGGATAAAGAATCGATTGTAGAAGAAGAAGAGGAGTTTTAGTCTTCTCTATCCCATTCACCACCAAGGAAATCAACCCCTCACCCCTCTGCTAGCCGCAGTTCTCAACGTGCAAAAGGTTACGTACTTCGTAACACCAGGGAACCACCGAATTTGGAATCACTTGATTTCAAAAATAAGTACAACAAAGGTCACTCACACTTTGATCCAGGCTGATTTAACTCATGTGCTTCATATGAGTTTCATAATGAAGTTCTAAAGAAGCATCACTTATGTGTATCCCACATAGTGAACTTGGAATCTCTTACTGCAAAAGGCATTAACTTTGTCACTTTCTTTGAAAATATGAAATGGACCCCTTTGTTCAGCATTCAGAAACTTGTGTATCCAGCCCTGGTTCGCGAGTTCTATGCGAACATGAGGTTTTTTGCTGGCACAATTCACTCATATGTCAAGCGGGTTCACTTGTCACTAAACAGAGAAACAATCAGTGATGCTTTGGGATATGTTGATGAAGGAGCAACTGCCTATATGACAGAAAAATGGGATTCACAGGTTGGGATCTCATACCAGATTGCCTTGAATCAGACTTGCAAAAATTTCTCTGCTTTGGATGGCACGATTCTGACTCACAAGGCTCTTGGACCTGTAAGAGCACTTCTTCACAGAATCATCAATCACATTGTGATGCCTCAGAGTGGTTCATACCATAGGGCTGCATTTGTTTCTAAGAACAGGACATGACAAGACACTGAGAACAGGACAGGACAAGACACTGATGGACAGAGACACAAAATTTTGTATTCTTGTATTCTGTTTGGTGATGAACTAGAATAAATTATGAAAATTCAATTTATTCTCATTTTTTTCATTCAAAAAATTTGAGATGAAAAATATAACAATAAAAAATATAATAAAAAAAATTAACAAGAATAATGAAAGAAAAAATAAAAAATAAATTGTGTCCCTTGTTAGTGTCTTTGTGTCCTTCCTGTCAGGATGGACACAAAATACACTAATTCAGTGTCTCTGGACACATTGTCTCTGTCCATGTCTCCTTTGCCAAACACGATTTTGTGTCTCAGTGTTCTATCTCTGTAAACAAACGCAGCCTAGAGTAACTATCGTGATACTTTAGTACTTTTTGCTATTATTACTTCCTCTCTTATCTCTTTTGCATATCTAATGGTGAGACACATGTGGAAGTGTGTTAGAAGTGACAAAAAGGCTAATCTTTCTTATAGAATCTTTCTTACATGCATCTTTGAATATTTTAATGTTAATTTAACTAATGAGGCTGTAGAAAATAAAATTTCCACAATCAAGGAAGGAGGAGTCTCGGGTTCTATGAAAAACAACAAAGAAAAACGTTCTGTGCCAACTGCATCTTCTTCTTTTCATCATCAAACACCTACTGCCACTCATCAACACGATGTTTTCATCAGCTTTAAGGGTGATGATGATGCGCGTAAAGGATTCTTCGGCCATTTTCGTGCTGCTCTCCTGGAATTCAAATCAAAACTAACTCTCGGCCGAGTAGTTGCTAAATTAAAATATCGTTGCTAATTCTTAGCAATTGATTTTAACAATCCATTTTTAACTAAGTGCTATTAAACTAATGCCAAATTAGATTAGTCACTAAATTACTACATTTTTTTTCCGTTAAATAGCAACCAATTATATTTTCAGTCTTTTGATAGTGATCTACTGTATTTTTATAATGGTCACTATTTTAAATTACTAAATCGTTCCGTCACTAATATTTAACCTTCAAATATTAAAATCAGTAGTTAAATTAGTCTCTATTATTGATTACCTAATTATAACTTTTAACTAAATTTTATATATATCAATAGTAAAACTTAGTTTTTAAATATAATTATAACTTAACATAAAATAATCAAAAATGATATTTTTTTATGTAAATACCAAATAACGTTTATAATATCTATACAACTAATTAATAAGCAAGAATAATATTTACATAATTAATTACTTAATGTCTGTTAACATTTTACTAAACAAAAAATAAATTAGACATGTAAGTATAACACTAAATATTGAAGGGTCATTCTAGTGTATAAATATATATCCATACAGATATATAAATATTCTATATTCTTCAATATTTGATGAACACGTGTAAATATATTTTACAGATTATCGAATTGGGTCGGAATAATGGATGAATTTTGTATTGGTCTATTTGATTTTTTTAAATGGGCTACATGTCCTTACATGTACCAGTAAAAAAATTAATGAGATATTACCAAAAAAAATAATTGTTGTGATTAGATTGAGGATGATAGGCATTGCTGAGATTATATATATCTCTATATTTTATAACTACGTCTAAATGGTAACATCGCTACTGTGACTATATACTTCTAATTTCACCTTCATAAGGCTACACAGTGCTCCTAATATGTATCTGATTTCTCTTCGTTGTATTAACCTGACTAATTTTTAATAATCATATAACACATACAATAATAAAATAAGTATTTTTGAGAGTGTTTAGCCATATATTTCGTGGTCCATTACAGGTGGCAACCACGAATAATATATATAATGTTAAGAGAAAGAAACGATATATATATAATTTAATTTTGATGCCTCATTAGCCGTACAATCATATTCGTTCTTTTGGATGACTATTTACACAGTTAATATAAAGGTAGTTATTTTTACTGATTAAGTATTATATAGATAAATTCTACCAAACTTTCTCTAATAAAGAATAAGTTATTCTCTATGACATGTTTAATAATTATTGAAAGTAATAAATTATGTTATTAATATTAACTCTTAAATTAACTTGAATTTTGAGAACTAAACTAATTAAATATATTATTTTTTTTTGTAAATTATAAAAATTACAAAAGAGATCTTATTTTATAATTTTCTAATTTTTTTTAAAACCACACATATGTTAATTGGATCTAACAATACAAGAAAAAGTAAAAAAGAACAAATAAAAAGAAAAATAAAAAGCTTAATCACAAATTTAAATAAATAAAGTAGATAAATTGTTAATTGAGTTAGAGTGAATTTCATAATTATTTATGGAGTTGATATAAAAATTACGTGATTTTATAGTTATGAAGTTCAAGTGATTTTATTATGATTAATTAGTTTGATCGTCAAAATTCAAGTTAAATTACGAGTTAATATTAATTATCTTGATGACATAATTTATTTCATTCAATCATTATTATATTTATCATAGAGGATAACCCTTTATTTCAGAAAAATTTAAATAGAATTTATCATACGGTTTAGCAATTTAAATACTCTTTAGCAAAGTATTATATCAAACTTAAAATTATTTATATTTTTTATCTGTATATAAAAAATTTGAGCACATTTTAAATAGTTTACCAATGTAAAATTTGTTTGATTAGTATGTAGTTCATTTATATTCATATTTTAATAAAAAATAAAATGATATATTTGTCGATATATATTTCTCTATTGGTGAACTAAGATTATGCCTAATTTCTTATAAATTGTATCTTATTTTTCATCTAAAATTTTGTATTATTTTTATTTGAAAATTAAATTAGTACACATAAAGTTTAAGAATAAGGAAGATAAGAACTAAATAAAGATTAAAAGTTGACAGAATTATATTGTTGTCAGATTTTGTTTTATTAATCTTTTTGATAGAGTAATTAAATTTTGATGGTTATCAGTGGCTAAGAGAAGGGGGGATGAATTTTAGTCGCTTTTTGCTGAGTAAAATTTGCTGCCCTTTTAAAACGCTTAAGAAGATATTTCTGTTTTTTGTCTCGTCACTAGTCAAGAGATTTTTTCTTTTTGTCTTGTAACAATGAAGAGATATTTTTCAATTTTGTATCCTTCGAACAGAATCAGAATTTGAGTAGAGTAGAGAGAGAAAATCACATCCAGAAGTATCCTGGTTCAGCTGCTAAGTGCAGTGCAGCTTACATCCAGTCTCCATCACAACAATGATAGAATTTCAATATAATCTTCATGATTACATACACCAATTCTCCATAGGAACTACCCTTCCTATCTGGGACAAGTCCAGTATCTATCCCCAATCCTGAACTTGACTTGGTCACTTACCAAGCTTTCAACTGCTAAGTGCTAACCCAACTTGCAAGGGGATTCCCACAGAATCATGAAACACAACACAGATGTACAAAGGACCTCTAGGACATCTATGGCTTTTTCTTTTAATTTTGTATACTCTGCCTTTTTTCGCTCTATGACTTTTTCTTACAAACCTTACTGTTTGCCTTTTTCCATGAGACTCAAGACAGACAAAACTAAACAGAAAAATACAACATGAAAAACATTGAAGGAGAAGAACTTCTGTTAGCTTGGGTAGCTATGAGAACTTTGTGCTTTTCACTCTTTTCTCCTTGCTTCAAGCCCTGACTGTTCACCCTTATTATAGAAGGGGAAGCCTCCAAGGTTGAAACCGGTCCAACCGAGCTAATCTTCTTCTTCTTCAACTAAAACTGGTTCGGCCAGAGAGAGGAGAGGAAACTGAACGCTAAAACCAACATGCAATTACCTCTATGTCATCCCTTCTCACCAATCTTCATCAATCCGCGCCTTCCATCTTGACTTGCTCCCCAAGAAGGATTTCTGACCCCTTGATGAGTCCTTGATGCTTAACAGCTCCTCCTGCTCTTATCTTCTACCTCTTCCTCCACGTAGCTACAGTAGCTACCTCCTGTAGTGGTTGAGCAAAAGTAGAGACGAGCCATGCTTCCAAGGGATCTTCTTCCACTGACCGAGTTGGATCTCCTCCATTTTTGGGCATGGAGAGCTTGAGACCTCTTCATCTCATCTTACCTTTTGTGGAAAAGATCTCAGCCACACCATACTGTAGATTTTCTTTTTTCTTACCGCCATCATTACAATGGCTTCATGTTGGCTCCTAGCTTCTTCTACCTTCTTCTGATAGCTTGTGCTTTCTTTTATCTTTCCTGTGAAGTGACCGAAACTGATGAGTGAAGAGAGAGACGAGAGAGAATGCTTTCAAAGAAAATAAAGAAGGAAATAAAATTAATTACACTCAATTAAAACCCACTTCCCTCTTTCATAGTAACGTGTGAAGTAATAATAGCAATCACATCAATTTCAAACTTTCTCTCTCATGTTATCAATGTCTGCATTAACTTCATTTAATTAAATTTTGAATTCCATCAAATGATGAGAGTGGAATTCGTTGAAAGTATGCAACATTTACTTTCTATCTTTTTCAATTTTGGACCAAGCTAGTTGGTCTCTCACCAAAAACTGATTTGGGCTTATACAATTAAATCTGGCCCAAAAACATAGCAATAATTCAGCCACTTATATTATTATTGGACTTGTTCCATTTTTAATCCAACCACAAAATTCGCATAACAAAATTATTAATTAATACATATTAATTAAAATTTAAATTAATAATTTTATAATTAATTATTTAATAATGTTTGATCATCATCAAATTAATTTAAAATTTTTTAAATTCATCAACTTTGTTTGACAAATATTACGAAATGAATTATCAATTGATCTTATGAACTTGAAACAATTAATAAATAATAAATACATTTAATTTGCATCAACATATAAAAAAGATAAAGTGTCTTTTTAGGATTAAAGTTTTTTTAAATGTAATAAAAATTAAAATTTTGAATTTGAATTTAAGATAAATATCCTTTTGATGTATATATAAAAAATTAAAAAGTTCCATTCATCACAGACTACAAAATCAAATTCTTTACTTCTTCTCTTTTTAAGAATGGCTAATAGTTTGTAGCCACGTATCTCTACGAGTATATCTAAATGCCGTCTAGTCACCAAAAAAAAAAAAATATCTAAATGCCGTCTCTTTTTTATTTACTTCATCATCATGGTTAGCAATAGAAGTCTAGAACCACTTTAATTTTGCGGCTTTGTATGATATATATGTTTTTATTTATCTAAACTCATCTATTTTTTCTATTCCCTCTTAATACTTTAAGAATAAAACAACGGTCCAACAATAATGATTAGCCCATTCATGGTATCCTTTAACGAAATTCTAATGCTGATCTGGAATCACCTTCCACCAATTTAGCTACAATATAAAACTATTATAAATTGGCCAATTATAGTGTACAGATACTCTTTATACAGATTTTTTTGATTGAATATCAGGATGACACGCGTCATAATGCTAGTCCTCAGGGAGCAGCTTGCAGAACTCATTGAACAAGTTACAGAACTTGATGCAGGACATGAATTTCGAACGAAGAAAATTGTAAAGAGCACGCTTGGAAAAAGTGAGATAAAAAACGTGGAAGTTGTAGTGGCGACAAAAAACTTGGAATGGTTACAGAGAAGTTTTGTAGGTATAACAATAGAGCCTATTGATTTCATCTCGTTGAAGAAAATAGTAGCAATTTTTCTGCCTTCTGTCGTCCAAATTCGAAAAATAGGAGCTTGCAAAGCACTTCTGACCTTTGACAATGTTATGCATGCGGATGAGACGTACACCTTTAATTTGAATAGCCTATTACAAACATTTCATAGGGTATGGAACTGGAAGGAGTCGGAGCGGTGTGAATCTCGTAAGGTATGGCTCGAATGCTTCAGTGTTCTGTTGTCCGTTTGGTCGGCCGATACCTTCAAACTGATAGGAGGCCAGTGGAGAGCAGTTGTTAGATGTGCAAAGGAGACAGAATTGTGCAGCACGTTCACGGCAGGCCGTGTACTAATTGATATGTGTGTCATGGAAGTAATTCAGGAGAGGATTCATATTACTGTTGGTTCGGGGGGCTACGATGTTTTGGTGAAGGAGGTTGGTCTTGATGCGTGTGACATGCAGTGTCAGGGGATTTTTACTGATAATGATATTGCCAACTGTGACATCTTGAACCATGATATAACAAAACCGAGCCCGGTAACAGTTGCACGGCGGAGAAGACAGCTGGGCCCAGCAAAGACGGACGACCAAGATGACGAGCTGATGATGGTGGTGCAACGGGGAGAGGAGGAGGACAAGGACATATTAGTAATTTCTCATGATATTTTGAATGAGTGGTTTAATTGCAGTGCAAATCACAATCGCGGAAAATTAGGAACGTATCAATCTGTTAATGGCTTTAATCAAGGAATCTCTGATTTTGGAGGTGAAAACGGTGCTAGTTATGAGGTTGACTCAGACAAAACGGTTATGTGTGAGTATGGTGCATTATGTAATGGGCTAAAAAGGTATAATGGGCTAAGAAGGGCTACTACTAAGGAAAAACAGAAAAAAGAAGCATGTCCTAAGGCAGACTAAGCTAAGGAAAAAATACAATATTGAAGTAAATGATGGAGTCCAGTTGCGCCTGCCTTCAACGGCTGTTGGGCATGAACCGATTGGGGAGGGGGGTTCGATGCTTCTCCTTCCTCCTGCGCAGCACCATATGGACCTGGTCGCGGTGAATTCCTTCGAAGGGATCGCTGACCCCTGTATTGGAGATGGCAACAGTGGGAGCCGGCGGCCAGTAGATCCGGGAAGGTGCCTGGCTCAAAGCGTCGGGGATGCTAGAGATGGGGGATCCGTCAGGGCTAGTCTCGCCAGTTGGGGGGGCTCTCTCATATGGCCAGGTCGTGGATGAGGAAACAAGTGGCAGTGCGGGACGAAGGGTGGTCGAAGCAAGTGCAATTGGGAAGGGGCATGATGCTGTGGTGGAAGGCGAGTTGAACGCGGCCCTGGGTCCAGAAATTGATGCGACAGCAGGTGCAGGGAACAGGATGGGAACCATGCTCGGCTGGGGGCTGGTCGAGTGCATGTACTGGACCAAGGTGAAGGAAGTGGGGCTGTTGAAAGGACAGTGGAAGGTTGTGGAGGTGCTGGACCAGAGCAGGATGACAGTGAGCAAGAGGACGGGGACAACGACTCTCAGTGCCTAGAGGACCAGATATTGGAGAACAAATTGACCTGGGAGCTGGCAAGGGAATCAAGGACTGTTTTGTGCAATGATGAAGATAACATAATGGCAGTTCTCCAAGCACAGAATGAAGAAATAGCATGGAAGAGGAAAGTGACAAAAAAAAAAAGGCAAAGATGAGGCGATGCAGACCCAAAACTAAAAAACAGGTGTGTAAAAATAGTTCTAAATGAATTTCAGTTCTTGGAATGTTAGGGGATTAAGGGGTGACGGAAAGATGAGAATGGTGAAGGATTTAAAGAACAAACAAAACTTGAGTATGATAGGTTTGATTGAGACTAAAAGGCAGGTTGTGACGAGGCTTGACATTGGGAGGATTTGGAGGGATGGTGGGGCAGGATGGGAATATGTAGGGTCGGATGGTGCATCCGGTGGTCTTTTGATGATTTGGGATGAAATATTTTTTAAACTAAATAACTGTTATAAGGGGGAAAGGTGGTTATGCATTGAAGGTGTCTTGCTAAAGAATAGTTTCAATTGTGCTTTTTTCTTGGTCTATGGTGCGCATAGTAGAGAAGAGAAGAGTCATGTGTGGGAGGAGTTGAGTTACATTGCTGGGCTATGTCAGGTCCCTTGCTGTTTCATGTGAGACTTTAATGAGATAGTGAATGTGGAGGAATGGAAAGGTACTGTTAGTTTACCTCTGTCTACAAGTGAATTTAAGAGTTGGATCCAAGACACGCACCTAGTGGATCTGCCGCTTACAGATCAAAATTTTACGTTGTTCTGAGGCCGTTCATGCAGTCGAATTGATAGAGCTATGGTTAGTGTAGTATGGTTAGAGGAGTTCCCTGAGACCCGGTTAAGGGGCGGACCACGGGGCTTGTCAGATCATTGTCCTATCATTGTGGAAGATAAAAGGATGAGGGGAGGTCCTAGGCCTTTTTGAAGTCTTGATTCGTGGTTTACATATGAAGGCTTTCTTAGAATGGTTAAGGAGGAATGGAGAAGTTTAGGGGAGTTGGATCTCACAGAGAAATTGAAGGCGTTAACGGGCCCTTTGGGAAGATGGCATAAGGAGAACTTTGGTGACATGGATAAGAATATCTCGAAGTTTGAGGAAGAGATTAAAAAGGTGGATGATATGGCAAGTAATGGAGTGTATGATGGAACTATCGAGGCTAGAAGGAAGGCGTTAGTTACTTGCTGTGAGAGGTGGTATGCGAGAAAAGAAATTCACTGGAAGCACATGTCTCGGTCTTGGCAAGCAAAGAAAATTGACAGAAACATAAGATACTTCCACCATATAGCGTCGGCACGATGGAGGAATAATCGGATTGATACCCTGATAATTAATGGCAAACTGGTAAGGAACCAAGTTAGAATCAAAATAGCTATTAGAGACTTTTATAAAGATCTGTATCATTAGGAGAAGTCTCCTTTGTTGGGGTTCCGAGATGGTCTGGTAGAAAGGATAGATGAGGAAGAATCTGCAACCTTGGAGGCGATGCCATCGGCTGAGAAAATTAGAGAGGCAGTGTGGGATTGTGAGTCATCGACGGTGCCAGGCTGTGATGGGTACAATATGAATTTCATTAAGAGGTGCTCAGATGAGATTGGGGCTGAATTTACAGCAGCGGTGATGAGGTTCTTTCAGACAGCTAGGTTACCGGCCGATTCCAACATTACATGGGTGGCACTGGCCCCAAAGTTCGTTGGCGCAAAGGAGATTAAAGACCTAAGACCTATTAGTATGGTTGGATGTGTGCACAAGGTTATTTCAAAGGTATTAGTGAGGAGGATGAGAGCAGTGATGCCAAGGTTGATAGGGAAAACTCAGAGTGCTTTGTTGAAGGGTAGGAAAATTTATGATGGGGCTCTCATAGTGTGTGAAACAGTTCACTGGTTTAAAAGGAGAAAAAAGGAGGCAGCCATAATCAACTTAGATTTCCAAAAAGAATATGACAGAGTCAAGTGGAGTTTCGTGGATATTGTGCTGCAAAAAATGGGGTTTGGGCGCAGGTGGAGGGCGTGGATTATAGAGTGTGTGACCACAGCTTCTATGTCGGTCCTGATTAATGGGTCGCCATCTAAACCGTTTAAAATATAAAGGGGCTTGAGACAAGGCGACCTGCTTTCTTCGTTCCTTTTTGTGTTGGTTGTGGATGTTTTTCATAGAATGGTTGGTTAGGCAATTAGGAACAGACGTATTTCTCCTTTGGTGGTTGGTCGAGACAGTGTGGAGCTATCACACCTCTAGTTTGCTGATAATACTATTCCGTTTTGCCCCCCTGAAGATGAGACTATGAAGAATTACAAGAGATTGCTGCGATGGTTTGAGTTGATGTCCGGGCTCAGTATTAATTTTGAAAAGTCCAGTTTGATTCCTATCAATTGTGACGCGCAGCGGGTACCCAGTATGTGTAGAATGTGGGGTTGTAAGGAAGATACCCTCCCTGTTAAATACCTTGGAGTCCCCTTAGGAGCTAATCCGAGGATGGTTAAGACTTGAAAGCCCATCATCAATAAGGTGGAAGAGAAACTAAGCCTTTGGAAAGCGAAGGTGCTAAGCAAAGCGGGAAAGTTGGTGCTCATCAAATCAGTGTTGAATAGCTTACCAGTGTATTATTTGAGCCTTTATAAGATGCTGAAGGCAGTTGTTGAGAAGTTGATTTCCTTGCAGAGAAGATTTCTATGGAGTAAGGAGGATGGGAGGAATGGCATGGCGTTGGTGAGATGGGAGTTGGTGCAGGCTCCTAAGAAGCTAGGCAGATTGGGAGTTGGAGATGCTATGATTCACAACACTGTCCTGTTGTTTAAGTGGTGGTGGCGCTTTGCTAAGGAGGAGTGCCCACTTTGGAAGAAGTTGGTATGTTCTTGTAATAATCTGAGGCCGAATGAGTTACGATCCACTCAAGTGCTGCCTACTAGAGGGGGCCCATGGAAGGATATTTGCCATATGCAAATTAAGGAGCAATATCTAAGAGATAAGATGATCACAGGCCTGGCCATGGAAATTGGTGATGGACGACGAACTCAATTTTGGGAGGATGTTTGGTTACAGTGTGGATCATTGATAGATCGGTTCCCCAGGCTCTTCTCTGTTTCAAACCATTGTAGCTCGGTCATTAGGGATTGTGGGTTTTGGGATGGGTTAGAGTGGGTTTAGAACTTTCAATGGAGGCGAGAGCTGTTCCAGTGAGAGTTAGACCTTCTGAGTTAGCTACATGAGACTTTGAGACCTGTCAGGCTAGTGAACACTAGAGAGGATAGGGTTGTGTGGAAATTTGATAGACTTGGTATCTTTTCGACTAACTTCTTTATGCAGGTGCTGCAAGAAGGAATGCTATCAGAGGATGTCACCAGTTACAGCTTCACGAAGACCATCTGGAAAGGTTTGGTTTCACCTAGAGTGGAGCTGTTTGCTTGGTTTGTCCTGGTAGGTGGTGCACGAAATTGTGATCATCAATGGCGCCATCAACATGGTACGCTCAATTGTAATCTCAACTCTTTATCACAACTTCGCACAACTAACCAGCAAGTGCACTGGGTCGTCCAAGTAATAAACCTTACGCGAGTAAGGATCGATCCCACGGAGATTGTCGGTATGAAGCAAGCTATGGTCATCTTGTAAATCTCAGTCAGGCGGATTCAAATGGTTATGGAGGATAATAATTAAAATATGAATAAAACATAAAATAAAGATAGAGATACTTATGTAATTCATTGGTGAGAATTTCAGATAAGCGTATGGAGATGCTCTGTCCCTTCTGTCTCTCTGCTTTCCTACTGTCTTCATCCAATCCTTCTTACTCCTTTCCATGGCAAGCTGTATGTTGGGCATCACCATTGTCAATGGCTACATCCCGTCCTCTCAGTGAAAATGTTCAACGCGCTCTGTCACATCACGGCTAATCATCTGTCGGTTCTCGATCATGTCGGAATAGGATCCATTGATCCTTTTGCGTCTGTCACACGCCCCACACTCGCGAGTTTGAAGCTCGTCACAGTCATTCAATCCTTGAATCCTACTCGGAATACCACAGACAAGGTTTAGACTTTCCGGATTCTCAAGAATGACCGCCAATGGATTCTAGCTTATACCACGAAGATTCTGATTAAGGAATCCAAGAGATACACACTCAATCGAAGGTAGAACGGAGGTGGTTGTCAGGCACACGTTCATAGGTGAGAATGATGATGAGTGTCACAGATAATCACATTCATCATGTTGAAGAACAAGTGATATCTTAGAACAAGAATAAGCTGAATTGAATAGAAGAACAATAGTAATTGCATTGATACTCGAGGTACAGCAGAGCTCCACATCTTAATCTATGGTGTGTAGAAACTCTACCATTGAAAATACATAAGAACAAGGTTCAGGCATGGCCGTGAGGCCAGCCCCCATGGTCTAAGAACTAAACGTTCAAAGATGATCCGATGATGATAATACAATAGCCAAAGGTCCTATTTATAGAGAACTAGTAGTCTAGGGTTTACAAAAATTAGTAAATGACGCATAGTTATCAGAACTGGACCGGACTGGCTGGTTCGATCGGAAAACCGGTGAACCGGTGGTCTAGCCGGTTCGGTTTACATTGCAGACCGTTTCTGCAATTAACCCGGTCAACGGTGGTCAAACCCGTTGAAAATCGGACGGGTCAACGCAAACCGGTGCGGTTCGGGCGCATGAACCGCGCGTCTCCACGGTGCACCGGCGGGCGCACTGAATCACAGTAGAAGCACCTTGTAAATTAATTCACAAAAATGCAGCATCTGGGGTTCGAACCGGGAATCGCGTGCAAAGCATTGTCTCTGTCAATAGTATCGTATTCTCCGTTGGCAGTGTCGTCGTCTCTGTCAGTGTCGTCTTCACCACCGGCTCTTCTTCTGCTTCAGTACTTCAGCAATCTTAGCTTCCTCATTTTGCATTTATTCTCTTTTATTTTCTGTGAATTTGATTATTAAATTTTGTCAATCTGTTGGTTTAGGGTTAACGTTCTCTTCTATTATTAGTGAATTTTCGTGAGTCTGTTTGTGAATTTGTTGGTTAATTTCTATAAATCTATTAGTTTAGGATTGATATTCTGTGAATCTGAAAAAAGAGTTTGAATATGAATATGATTTATTTTCATATTGCTAAAATTGATCATATCTGTTTTAAATTTTGTTGCTCTAAATTTTTTTCCCTTTTTCCCATTTTTTTTTATTTTTTTCAAATTTAAGATTTAATCGGGTACCCAACCACCCAAACCAATCCAATCTGGGATTAATCGATTTGGATTGGTTCGGGTCTGTTCTCAAAAAATGCCTTACCCGATCTAAACTGATCTTATGAAAATTTAATTGGTTCGGTTTTAATTTGTCCTTAAACCAGATTCAAACCGATTTTTAAAATGGGTTGCTAAACTCTAAATCCTTAACGGCTGATTTAGGTAATTGCTTAAATATTGGTCGCTAAATTAAAATATCAATTTCTAATTTTTAGTAATCAATTTTCAATTAGGGCTATTAAACCAATGACAAACTAGATCAATCATTAAAAAATTGTGATTTTTTTTGTCGCTATTTAGTAACCGACTATATTGTTTGGTCTCTGATAGCAACCAACTATATTTTCATGTTGAATGCTAATTCAGTCGCTAATTTTTCAATTTTTAAATCATTCACTAATACATGACTTCAAAATATCAAAATCGCACTATAAAAAAAATGCTGAATACTGTCGGATTTAATGTCGGACGTTAGCGGCGGGTTTACCGGCGAATTTACCGGTAGATTTGGCAATAAATTCGTCGGATAAAAAGGTTACCGTCATATTTGATTTTTTGATGGTAAATTCGCCAGTAATTGGAGGAAAGAAAGAAGAAAAATTGGCACCAAGATAACCGTGGGATTTATTGTCGGATTTATCCGCCGGGTAATCCCTGATAAGTGCAACGCTGCGTTTTGGTCACTTTCAAAGCGTTAACGTCGGATTTTTCCACCGGTAAATCCAATAGTAATCTTGCCCTAAATTCGATCCGCGAACCCTTTCTCCCCTCATTTTCGAACTACTCTCTCTCTCTCTCTCTCTCTCTAACCTTCTCCTCTCTCTATTTCTCTCTCTCCCCACAAATCACCTCTGGCACCCCTTTTGCCAGCATCGGTCACCACCAACTGCGTTCAAAGACTACGTGAACTCGATTATGTACTCCTTGCGACACATTTGTTGCTCTGTTGCCGCCGTTTTCGTTCCCTCGCCACTGATGTCGTCGTCGTTGCTCCCTTAATCGCCGACCTGTGTCTCTCCTCCCTCCTCCAAGTAGGTTGCCATCATCCCTCTTTCTATTTCATTCCTGTTTTTACTTCATTTTAATTAAAAAAAACCTCTAACCCCTTTTTGAACCCTAATCCTAAACCCTAATTTATGGTGGTATGCCTATGTTCCTGTTTTATTTTGATTTTGTTCTATTTTTATTAGATTTTAGGGTTTGTTCAGATTTTGTTTTGTTTTTTTTTTGTTTATTCTGATTTCGATTTTAGGATTTATGTTGGGTTTATTATTTTATTTTAATTTTGAAATTTGTGATTTCTGAATTTATTATTTTCTTTATGAATTGTATTCTAATTTGTTCTTAATTTTTTCTATTCTTGATTTTTGTTTTGAATTTTAGTTTGTTCTTGATTTTTGTTTGGAGTAGTGTTGCTATGACCTGTGAGGGTTGCCTTATGTGGGTGTTGTCGAACTGGACTATGGTGGCTGGACAACGTGACTGAATGAGACTGTGACTCTGTGAGACCGCCCATTTGCCTCCAGTTCAAGTAAGTTCTCCTCTTTCTCCCTCTAATTGTGACTTCAGTCCTCTAATTCCTTATTTTTTCTATTAAGTACTAGAATATTGTTCAATGATTTTGTTGCACAATTGTGCTATGTTGCTTTCTTCTTTATTTTGTTCTTTGATTTATAAATGTAAGAATGATAATTCTGCTGAGTGCTGAATTATTAAAATTTAAAATGATTATTAAATCTTCTTTACCAAATTAAACTGAATTAATTTAGTTGAATTTTGTTCTCCTCTATATTCTGTTTTAGACTGATTAAATTTTGCTCTGTTATATGGAAAGCATGAAAAGAGATGTGAACTTTTATTCTTTTATACAATAACTTAGGGACATGAGAAATAAAGTCTGATATGAATGTGATTATAATTAGGTGCCCTATGAATGGCTTATACGATTGAAATTGTTAGTGATTTGATGATGGTGCTTGATTATTTATTTTGATTGTTTTTATTTAAATATGTTTGTTATTGATGTTGTTGAGTTTTTTTTAATTATTTTGTCAAAGCTAGGCTTAATTCCTTAATCTTTGAATGTGATTGATCCACTGCTAAATAAAAATATATATTGGCTTAGTGGCAACTGTTATATATTTTGGTGTCTCTCACCAAACGAGAACAATGGCCAAGAAGCTTGTATATATGGAGATTTGTTTAATTAAGTAATTCACAACAACCAAATTTGTTTATATGAATGACTGAATTTTTGTTGTTGAAGAATTTTTTTCGAACTAAATTGTTGTGGACTTGAGCTCAATTGTTAAATTTTTGTTATTTTGAATTTTTTTCCACTACAATGTTCAAATTTTGCTATTGCATTGAATTAAATTATTGAATTTTTATTGTTATACCTTCTTTTTAACAGAAATGGCATCAAGTGAACCTTCTCCAAGAACCTCCACCTCCTGATAATGATGAACATGGTAATGTGGAAGTTTGTGAAACTCGTAAAGATTTTTCGATAAATGAAGAATATGATAATTATTAAATGATGACTTATTCAGACTTTAGTTAATTAGTTATTCATTGCAGTAGTTTAATTGTTTTATTTACTACTTGAATTTATTTTAATGTCGTATAAACTTGTGAGTTGTGAATTTGTATTTTGATTTGTGAGTTGAGCGGTGAATTTGTGTTATGAGTTGTGACTTTTGACTTGTTATAATTTATATTAGTCATGGGTAATTTGGTTTATTTGGGATTTATTTCTGATGGTTATCAGTGGCTAAGAGAAGAGGGTTGAATCTTAGCCTCTTTTTCTGCTGAATATAACTTCTGCTTTTTCATCAATTTAGGAGATATTTTTACTTTTGTCTCGTAAAAAGATAAGAGACATTTTCATTTTGTCTCCTGAGCCATAGAAACAGAAAAGGAGTATAAGAGAGAGAATCACACCTAGATGTATCCTGGTTCAGCTACTAAGTGCAATGCAGCCTATATCTAGTCTCTATCACAACTATGATGGACTTTCACTATTTTTTCACAAGATTACAAACACCAATACTTCTTTAGGATCTACCCAATTCTATCTGGGACAAATCCATATTCTAACCCAATCCGAATTTGACTAGGACTCACCCTAACTTTCAACAGCCAAGTGCTAACCCAACTTGTAAGGAAATTCTCACAGGATCATGACACAAAACAGAAAGATGTATAAAGCGAATCTGAGACATCTTATGGCTTTTTCTCTAGTTTTGCTCACTGCCTTTTACCTCTCATTGGTTTTTTCTTACAAACCTCACCATGTTTACCTTTTACCATTAGACTCAGACAGACAAAATAAAGAAAAAGAAATATTACGTGAACACCATGAAGGAGAAGAACTCAAACAATTTTGGGTATCTATGAGAATGAACATTGTGCTTTTCACTTACTCTCCTTACCTTCAACCTTTGGTTGTTCACCTTTAATATAGAAGGGTGAAGCTTCCAAGGTTGAAATAAGTTCAACCCTAACACTGTCTTCTTCTCCAACATTAGAGACTAGCAGCGGCTTCAACAGAGGAGAAAGAGAGAACCAAATATGTTGCATGCAACTCCTTTATTCTCTCTCATCCTTTTTCTTCAAGCTTCTTCAATCTTGACCGTTGAGTTTGACTTTGGCTCCAAGTTTTGATTTTGAACGTTGATAAGCTTCTGACCATTGTTGACTTCACATTCTCCATTATTGCTTCTTCCATGCTTGTGACCTTGTGGCTTTCTTCTTGATTTCTCGGTAAAGCATAAATGAGGAAAGAAACTTTTGTTGTGCTTTGACCGAGTGAGATTTGTTACTTGGTCGAAACCCTCTTTTTGCTTTGATTTGGCAATAATCTTTTTACCTTTCTTGAAAACCTATCTTCAGTAGTTTCCATTTTCTTCTTTCTTCTTCATTTGATTGAGTGATGTGACCAAAGTAAGAGAGAGAAGAGAGATAAGGGAGAAGTGATGGCTTTCGGTGGAAGTTTCAAGAAATTAAATGAATTGAATTTTGAAGTTCCAGTTACCAAGATAGGGAGAACCGTATGAAGCTTGTGGTCATTTAAGATTGGGCTTGGTTCCTTTCTTTGGGATCTTTTTTTTTTCTTCAGCCACTAATTTTGAATCAATTTTGTACAAGGCTGAATTTCTATATTAATCAAGATGGCCTTGTTTAATTGGGCCAATATGGAACTTAATTTGCTTTCCTGTATACTAAACCAAACATCAAACAAAAAATTGGTGATATTTTAATAAGCATCTATTTAAGATTTTAATAGTATTTGATAATCATTTTAATGTTAGCTTTCCAAACTCAACAATTTCATTATTTGTAAAATTAATTTTTTGTTATCAGATTTGTTATATTTTTTATCTTTTAATACATGAAGAATAAATTTTTTTAAAAGATTTAAAATTTAAGTTTACTATTGGATTTATCGTCGAATTTACTGGGAGAAAAATTCAACGGTAAAAATTACTAACAAAAATATTCCGATGGTAATTAACGGTGGACAAAAAATTTGCTAATAAACGATTACTGGCGAGGTTTATACTGTCGAATTTATTCTGACAGTAAGCATATTACCGGCAGATTTTTTTAGTAAATCCGCCGGTAAATCCGACGATATTTAGCGTTTTTCTTGTAGTGTCGGTTACTATTACTAATGCTAAAAAATTCGTCGGTAAATCCGACGATATTCATCATTTTTCTTATAGTGTCGATTACTATTACTAATTCTCTAGGTATAAATTTTAACTAAATTTCACATATAACACCATCAAAACTTAGATTTTCAAATATAATTATAATTAAACAAAATATAAAAAACAATCAAAGATAGTCCTTTTTTATGTAAATAGAGATAAATATCAAATCGGTACTCGAAAGATTTTGGCGCTGACAAAATGGTACCTGACTTTTGTTATTGACAAAATAGCCCTTGAAAAATTTTAAAATTTGAGAAATCACCAACCATAAAAAATGACGTCACAGTGAACGGAAAACACTGATGTGGCCATCAAAAGAGAGCTCCGATGATGGCAAAGAGCTCCGGCGACCTTCTTCTTCATGTTTGCTGTTTTTTCTTCTTCTTCAACATGTCGTTGCGTCCCCTTCTGCCATGGCAGCTGAAGAAGAAGACCACATGGCACGCCGCTGCCCCTCCCTACGTTCTTCATGTTCGCCGCTTCTTCTTCTTCTTCAACATGCCGCTGCGTCCCTTCCGCGTTCCCTTCGACTTGGCAGCACCTCGTCGCTGTGTCCCCTTCCGCTATGGCAAAGAAGAAGAAGAAGAAAAAGTGTCCCCTCCGCCATGGCAAAGAAGAAAGAAGAAAAAGAAGAGAAGAAGCCGGAAACATCACTAGAGCTCTCTGCCACAAGGTTCTAAAAATCAGACCGTACCGACCGGTTCAATTGGGTTAACTAGAAACCGATCACCTGGCCATTTTGGGTGACCTCCAGAACCATTTTGCAAAAAATCGATGAAAAATCGATCGAACCGGTGGTTAATCGATGAACCGGTCAATTTTTTAAAGGTACTGGTTTTTACCCTGGATCCTAAACGGCGTCGTTTTGAGACGCGAAAAAAAAAAAGAAACCCACATAGATGACCCCTGACCCGGTAACCCAACCCAACCCTTTATATAAACTGGAGACCCAGTCCCCTCACTCACCAGCCACCACACTTCAACTCTAATTTCACTCCCAATCTTCATCCAACAACGAAGTCGCTCCCAGTCTACCACAATCGACACTGTCACCAGGCAGAAGGACCTCCAACGGGTGGATGGAAGGAAGCTGGTCTGGTCGTCTGGTCGGTTTCATCTGCTGGTCTGGTCGGCGGAAGCTGTTCTATCAACATCACGAAAGCTGCTCTGTTCTGCCGTCGTGACCTAGACGCCTTCTCTACTCTCTGCTGCAGTGAGTTTGTACTGGTTTTCAACCATTTTTTTATTTTGTTAATGAATTATATGAATTGATGCAGAGTTCTTTATCTGGTTAATTATATAGATTGATGCAGAGTTCTATTTCTGTAGGTAATAGCTACTGTAATTATTTGGTTAATTTTGGTTAATTATATGGATTTATGCAGAGTTCTTCTTCTTTATTTGGTCAATTTTGGATTATTTGGTTAATTATATGATGTAGAGTTCTGCTTCTATATGTATTATCTAATTCTCTGAATTTTGCTGTATGTAATTCACTAATTTCAGTCATTTGTAATGGCTGGCCTACTGTATGTAAATTCAACTTTGATTCCTGAATTTTGTTGTAAATGACTAATTGAATTTTGTTGTAAATGACTAATTGTTGTAATGGCTGCCATATATATATATAGAATGTATATTTGTTTAATGTTGTTTGTTTTGGTGGTAGAACATTTTGTGTTTGTCATTTATGTGCGTTTTGATTTTCTTTAGTTATAAACTTTGATATTTGAAGTTTTTTATGAACTTTTAATGATAAATTATTGATAATTTATTATATAAAATTGTCAAAATTTAAATTTTTATTAATTTAAAAATTATTGAATTTAAATATTTAAAATTATATATTGAATTTTTTTATAATTTTACTCTATATTTAATTAAATCGGTTCAACTATGGTTCGATCCCAGTTGAACTATTGAACTATTGAACCAGTCACTCGATCGGTTCAATGACTGGTCTGGTTCTTGCAACCTTGCTCTGCCATAATTGGATCTCTCTTCCGACAGCCACATCAGTATTTTTCGTTCACTGTGATGTCATCCTTTTATGGTTAGATGATTTTGTCAAATTTTAAAATCTTTCAAGGGTTATTTTTGTCCATAACAAAAATCAGATAATATTTTGTCAACATCAGAATCTTTCAGATACCAATTTAGTATTTTTTTTCCAAAGGTAAGTTAACTTTTATTTCTTCAGAAAAGAAACAATAGTGTCCAAAGAGGGACATACACATAGCAATTGGGAATTCCCACTAAGAATAACATAACAAAAGCAGATGGCTATTGCGAAAGGAACGAAACATTAGGAAATGTACTGAACCCTTAGTAACAACTCAACAGTACCGAGCTACTACCTCAGTTATCTCCTCCACCGTCATCTTCTTACCTTCAAACACTTCTCTATTCCGAGCTTTCCAGAGTTCCCAGCAGATAATCACAATTCGAACAAGTGTCTCGGTGCCCTGGTTTTTGGTGATGACCTGCATCCACCACGTCGCGAAATCAGGAGACCCATTTCGAGCAACAGTCTCAGTAGGGAAGAGGGCGTTCCAGGTTGCTGCTGCAGGGCCACAGCGATGGAGGCAGTGGGTGATTGTTTCATCTTCCACTCTGCATCTTAGGCACAGGGGCAAGGTGTTTTCAAATCTGCGGTGGATGACATGCATCACAGGTAACCTTTCATGAATAGCCCTCCATAGAAATATCTGTAGCTTAGTTTGAATCTTTAATCCCCAAATCTGCTTCCAAATTACCTGATTTTGCAACAAAGGGGAAAGCTGAGCTGTTGGAACATGATAGAAATTGTAGGCGATTGTATACCCAGTAGAGACATCATATTGCTTTCTTTTGTTCCAGATCCACTGTAGCTTGTCAACACCATCAGCATTCACCGGAATAGAGAGGATACGAGTTGCTGTCTCCGGAGGAAAAATTTCTTCTATCTGCTATTTCTTTCATTGCCGATCCACTGTAAGTAAATCCTTGACCCAGTAGACTTCTGTACCTATGTTGTTGCTGAAACTAGGAATAAATGGGTATGGGGGAGGTAACCAAGGGTCTGTCCATATACGAACATTAGAACCCAAACCTATGCTCCAGCTAATACCTTTTTCCACAACTTTTCTTCCTTCTAAAAGACTTTGCCAACCCCAAGAAGGCTGTGATCCTTTATCAGCTGAGAGTGTGTTTGCATAACGAAAATATTTTCCTTTTAGCATTCTGGACAGTAGAGAATTTGGATTGATGGTAACCCTCCAAAATTGCTTTCCGAGCAGTGCCAAATTATGTGCTCTTAGGTCTTTAAAACCCAGTCCTCCTTCTTTCTTAGGCCTCGACATCATATCCCAGCTAACCCAAGCCATCTTGCGCTCTGAACCCTTTTGACCCCACCAGAATTGCATCAAGATCCGATGAATCTCCTCCAATAGTGAATCTGGTAATCGGAAGCAAGAAAGAGTATACACTGGAATCGCTTCACCAACTGCTTTAATGAGTACATGCCTTCCATCTGCTGATAGGAGATTTCTTTTCCACGCTTGAGCTCGCTTCTGAACTTTATCTTTAATGGCTCCAAAAGTCGCTCTCTTTGAACGTTAGACCACTGATGGCAGTCCCAGGTATTTATCCTGGGCACCCACATGTCTAATATTAAGAGAACTTGCCAATTCTTGACGCGTATTGGTAGAAGTGTTATGACTGAAGAAAATAGCAGATTTATCGAGATTGACTTTCTGATAACTAGTTATTTCATAGTCATAGAAAAAAGTCAAAATGTTAGAACATGTCTCCTCTGAAGCTTTACAAAAAAGGATAGAATCGTCAGCAAACAATAGATGATTAAGACTTGGGCTCCTCCTGTGAATCTGAATCCCCTGAATAGTCCTGTTTTGCTCTGCCTTGTGTAGCAGATAGGAAAAACCTTCTGTGCAAAGAAGAAAAAGATACGGTGACAAGGGATCTCCTTGACGAATACCCCTTGTTGGCCTAAAGAAGCCAAATGGTTGACCTTCCACCAGAACAGAGTAAGAAACAGTGGTGACTAACTCTTGAATCCAAGAAATCCACCTAGCGGCAAATCCTATCTTTTCCATGATAAACCATAAAAATTTTCATTCTATCCTATCATAAGCTTTACTCATATCCAATTTGAGCGCCATTTCACATTCCAATCCTGTCTTCTTAGTTTTCAGATAGTGCATACATTCATGAGCAATGAGAATATTATCAGAAATAAGCCTCCCCTTCAAAAAAGCACTCTAATTTGAGCTCACTATTTTATCCATGAAGTTTTGAAGTCTATGAACCAGAATTTTTGAGAGAATCTTGTAGAAAACTGAAGATAGGCTAATAGGTCTAACCTATGTCATTTCTCTAGCATCTGGTATCTTGGGAACCAAGCATATTTGAGTATGATTGAATCCTTTAAGCATCCGTCCACCACTAAAGAAACTACCCACTGCTTTGAACACATCTCCACCGATAATATCCCAGTAGCATTGGAAAAATTTTGCTGTAAAACCATCATCTCCAGGAGCACTTTGAGCACAAACAGAGAAGGTAGCTCTCTTTGTTTCTCCAATAGTAACTGGCCTTACCAATCTTCGGTTCATGGAAGCTGTAACCGAAGGTGTGAACTCATCAAACAAGTAACTCGGTTCTTCAGGATTCGAAGATGAAAAAATATCTTTAAAATAAAATTCAGCTACCTTGGCTATGCCCTCAGGGTCCGAAGCCATCTCACCATTACTGGAGGTCAATCCCCAGATTTTGTTTTTCCGATTCCTGCCTTGACACTTTTGGTGAAAATACCGCGTATTTTTATACCCTTCTTTCAACCATTTACACCTGGACTTCTCCCTCCAATAGCTCTCCTCCTTATTAAGTTCATCTTCCAATTTTGTTTCTAATTCACTCAGCTCTATACCCCCATGAATGCCGTCCTCCCGAAGCTGGTCTAGTTTGGCTGAAATTTCCGCAATTTCTTTTCTTGAATTGTTTCTAGCTTGCTGCTGCCATAAGACTAATCGGTGGTGACATATCTTCAGTTTCTGAGCTAAAGAAAACATAGGAGAGCCATGAATTTCTGTTTTCCAGGCTTCGGTAATAATCTGTCGAACCTCCTCCATTTCGCACCACCGAGCTTGGAATTTGAATCTTCTCTTAGTGGACCAGTTTGGGGGATCAGATTCCAGTAATAATGGGGCATGGTCAGAGCCATTTTCAGTCAACCTTCTTACCACTGTCGAAGTATAAGCACTTATCCACCCTTGTCCTGTCAAGAGGCGGTCAATTCTCTCCCTGATTAGATGCTCTCCACGCCTCCTATTGGACCAGGTAAACGGCTGACCCATCATCCCAAGATCCATCAATCTGTTATTATTAATGAAACCATTGAAGTTATCCATGGAACCCGACATGCGAAGATTGCCCCCTTCCTTCTCATGTTGATTACGTATCGTGTTGAAATCACCCATAATAACGAGGTTATCCTCAAATTGTGAAAGTTGGCCTGATAGCTCCTCATATTGTCGGACACGGATTTGTTCATTGGCGCTGAGATACACCCCGACTAGCCCCCAAACCAGATTCTTACACTCATCCTTTACTGTAGCAACAATAGAGTAAGAAGTTGTTGAGAGTATTCTCACCTCCATATAATCCTTCCATGCTAATGCAACGCCCCCTGCTAATCCACTTGGATCTACAATGGTGAAACTTGAATATCCACAAGATCTGATTTTCCGTTCGACATTTCGAGACTGGTTTTTAGTTTCACAGAGAAAAACCAACTCGGGGGAGTGGGATTGGCACATCCCTTTGAGATTGTGGATTGTCAGGGGTCTCCCCAAACCCCGACAATTCCACATGAGGATTCTCATGGCAATGTGGGTGCCATTGGTCGGCTGGCACCCTCCACCATCTCCAAGTTAAGCGTCTTCTGGTTTCCGGTTTCCTCCCTATCTCCACTCATTTCAACATCGTCCTCTGCCCTTCTTTTGCTACCAGCAACCTGCTGTAAGCCTCCATCTCCGATTCTGGCTATTTGCTTAAGTTTCTTAAACTTTCTTGCACAGTCTATATGTGTAGCACTATCAGAAAGATTTTCAGCACTTGCTTCATCTGTGATGGTCATTAAAGTTCTATCTGACTCACTTGATAGCCCCTTGTGATACCAATTTAGTATTTATCTCTATGTAAATACCAAATAATATTTATAATATCTACATAATTAATAAACAAGTATATTTGCATAAATAATCGTTTTATCTCTGGTTAACATTTCACTAAACAAAATACAAATGAGACGTGATATAACACTATAACTATTGAATCAAAACAAATACGAACTACTCATTAACAAGAGGAAATTGTTTGTAAAAGCAATTCACCTCTCAATTAGGGAAATTTACCAAAATAAATAAAATGACTTCTAATATTATCAGAATACACATTTTACAAAATGGATATTAAATTGCATTTTTTTCATAAACTATGTAAATCACTACAGGAGATCCACGGTTTACAAATGAAAGTAAAGGGTCTCGCAGTTTACATTGGAAGCCAAAATGCACATAATCTGCAGTAGGAGTGTCCCGGTTTGTGTGTGAGTTGAGAACGTGCATAAACTGCGACCCTTTTCGCTTCTACATCTTCATCTTTTTTACTCTGCATCACCATGCATCACTATACTCCAGGTATTAGACCCACTCCATTGCTTCATTCTTCTATCATGCTCCCCAATTCTCAGGATAGTCCACTTTCTTTTTTTATATATATTTTTTTGTTGATTTTTTCAGCGACCCTTTTAATTATTTTGTTTCAATTTTATCAAAAGATCAATTTTTTTGGGCCTGGAATGTTGTGTTTATTTATTTATTTATTTTTTCAGGCTATGCCTTTTCTAACTATTGGCTCATTTCATTGGCTAAGTTCTCTTCCACTTGATCAAGAAAATCTCAATGATGCTCCTCATTCTTCCTTTAAGTTTAAGAATAATTTATTTTATATAATATTAAATATAAAATAAATTACAATCTTAAAATAATTAATTGCATTTATATAGATCAACCATTAAAAAATAAGACTAGTAAGTTAATCTATTATTCACTATAACTCTTTTAATTCAGGTAGTACGTATTCAGTACTAAATAAAAAATTTAACAAATATACTTGTTCAATCCTAAATTTTAGAACTAAATTGACTATAAATTCAACAAATGTATTTCATGTTTGATATTATATAAAAATAAATTATTATCTTAATAAAAAATTAAATATTCTAATGATCAATATGATCATTCCTTATCCATTCTAGTATTCTAATGGAGGTCATTTCGTCTGCGAACAGCAAAAAAAATGGCTGCTGCTCTATTTTATAGGCGTCCCATTTTGCAGTGGGCAGATATAAAAAATGATTTCAATCTCCAATTAGCAGATACCATGGACTAAAATGATGTACAATTCTATTTCGTATTTAAAGAAATAATTATTTTATCTTATTATTTATATAAAAAGAAAAAACCACACCTTGGTGGTCAAGCGTAAGGGCTTTTCACTGATAAGATGTCAGACATAGGTGAAGCAAAATTAAATTTTTGTTATTGTGTTTCCTAATTTTTGTATAGTTTTTGGTCTTGTGTGAATGTGTGCTGCATACTTCTCATGGGCAATAACAATAGGCCTAATAGGACTTGGACATGTGGCTTCATTTAAGGCTCATGCCTTTATCTAGCAGCTCCCAAAAAGCCATGTGATGTAGCCAACTTTCCAATGTGTAGGGATGGCAATACCATTTGAACTTGTGGGTACCCACCCCACCTCTACTTGTTTGGGGCGGGTTTTTAGCGGGGCGGGCTTTTGGGAGGGGTGGGGCAGAGTCAGGTTTAGGTAATACCCGCCCTTATCCGTCCCGCATATATATAATTTTAATATATAATATGTATAATATATGTAAAATAATTAGTAAATGATTAATAATATTGTATCATATTTAAATTTTTACTTTAATTTATGTTATGTATGTGATGATGATTATATAAATTTTGAAATTTAATTTTATTTATTGGATTTTAATAATTATAAGGGCGGGTTAGGGTTCAACCTTTTACTACCTGCGGGTAGAAGCGGGGCGGGTTCTATGCGGGTTGTTGTACGGCGGGACGGGGTCGGGTAGAGCATAAACCCGCCCCGTTGCCACCCCCTACCAAGGTGCACGGATCTACGGAATCTGCCCCGAATGGATGGTCCGATGGTGGACCTTAAATATATGAAACTAGTAAAATATCCTTATTTATTAGTATAGTTCAACTATTTTAAAGATTTTTATGACTTTTCACGAGTAAGGTTTTAAAGTTCTCTCTCAAGTTACACTCAAGACTCATAGTAATCTCTGAAATTAATAGTTACCTATATTTGTCTCTTAAATTGCACTCCAGGACTCAAATTCGTCTTTTCGGCACATTCCGTCCCTCTGGTGCCACTAGAAAGCTGAGACGGACTCCTCCATGATACGCTGGCCAGGTAATGGCTAGCTGACGTATTAGTAATTAAACTTTTATGGTGCAATTTGGTCTCTAAATCAAAGTTAAAAATCCTAATCTCCAAATTTGATCATCATTCTCTATAGTAATCCCTCTCCTCTCTTCTCTTCTCTTCTCTTCTCCATCTTCAAATTAAACAAAATGGGATATATAGAAGATTATTCAAGAATAGATACTATAAATTAAGGCATCTGAAGGTGAGTGTATGTCATGAGTCTTACCTACTTCATAATTTGAGTTGAATTAAAACTTCAAAATATTATTTTCTAAACATTGTGAATTCATATTGTTGTTATGAATCAGATAATGGCAAATGTTGATACACCTACAGATGCACTAACAACTAGACAGAATAGTGCCCAAAAAATTAGATTGTGCAGGACCGAACACATGGTAAAAAAATATAAAAATTTCAACTCCTTAGTTAT
The DNA here is from genome assembly GCF_003086295.3 of Arachis hypogaea. Classification (NCBI taxonomy): domain Eukaryota; kingdom Viridiplantae; phylum Streptophyta; class Magnoliopsida; order Fabales; family Fabaceae; genus Arachis; species Arachis hypogaea. The sequence continues at coordinate 7,437,688 of NC_092054.1, read as the reverse complement.
AATTAAATGAAAAGTGTGCTCTCAATATTCCTATATATATATATATATATAGAGAGAGAGAGAGAAAGGGAGAGATAGGGGGAATAATGCATGCTCAATTGTTATAGCACTAAATATTTAAGAATTGTATGATTCTCTAATTTCAGTTTTTGGCTTCAGACGAGAGCATAAAAGCTGTGAGGTTGATGATAGTAGCCATTACACCAAAACAGAAAAAAGTTGCAATTGACCTGTTGCTACCTTATCAGAGATCAGATTTTGAGGGGATCTTCCACGCAATGGACGGTCTCCCGGTGACAATCCAATTGTTGGATCCTCCACTTCATGAGTTTATTCCCGAGGGTGAGTTACATCATATTGTCAGGGAGCTAACTTCGGAGACAGGAATCAATGAAGAAGAAATCTTCTCTAGAATTGAAAAACTATCAAAAGTGTATCCCATGCTTGGTTGCCGAGGCTGCAGGTTTGCATCCCCTTAATTTATGGATTGATTCACAGCATTCATATCTGACTAGTGAATTTTCTATCAACAGGCTAGGAATATCATACCTGAAACTAACTGAGATGCAGGTTCGTGCAATCTTTGAGATTGCAGTTTTAGTCAGTAACCATGGCATTAAAGGTCAGTCAGAAACAATGGTTCCACTTGTCAGTACACCTCAGGCATGATCCTTATTCAACCTCATTTATTCTCATTTATTCACAAGGCTTCGTAGTCTTTTTAGTTTTTCCTAAACAGTATGTACTAAATGCAACTACATTAGCTTCTTGTCTTGATTATTTATAATCTTTTGTTTTTTATCCTTGGCAGGAGTTGAAGTATCAAGTGAGTTTAATAAGAAATTTTTTTGTGAAAGTGTTCTTTGAGACAGGTTCCTCTCTAAGCTATAGAGTAGGAATCATGATCGAGGTCTCTAGAGCTACTCTGATTACAAATGAGATATAACTTAAATCCTCTCTTATTTATCAACTCAAAAAACCACATTTAGATTCTAACTTTGCATATTACTAATTTCAAATATGATAAAGCCATAAAGAATGACAATCGACTCCACCATTTTACTTAGATTGGAACAATTAAAGTGTCATTCTATTCCCTTTTGGTTTCTCACACTTCGAAATTTTATTATCTATTCATGTAGATTGCAAAGGAAGCAGAATTCTTTTCATTTAGAACTAATGACCTTATCCAAATGATATTTGGATACAGTAGAGATGATTTTGGCAAATTTCTTTCTCTTTACCTGTCAATCAGTATTATTTATAGTTTCTGTTCTTAAATAGTCTTTTATATATTCAATTTTGTCTAATTTGAAGATGGAGAAGAGAAGAGAAGAGAAGAGAAGCGAGGAGTTACTACAGAGAATGATGATCAAATTTGGGAATTAAAGTTTTTAACTTTGATTTAGGGACCAAATTGCACCATAAAAATAAAATCCACGTTAGCTAGCCGTTACCTGGCTAGTGTGTCACGGAGGAGTCCAGACCAGCTTTTCAGTGGCGTTGGATGGACAGAATGTGCTGGAAGGACCAATATGAGTCCCAGAGTGCAACTTCAAGGATGAATATGGGTAACTATTAACTTCAGGGACTACTATGAGTTTTGAGTGTAACTTCAGAGACCACTTTGAGACTTAACTCAACTTCTCACGTTAATTAACTCACCATTTATTACCAACAAATTTCCTAATTTGAACAATTTATTGTAATCTTGTATTCTTATATGTTATTTATTTTATATGTTGTACTTGTCTATTTGCGTTTTTTTCCAGTTGACTTGAAAAATTTTTGTGAAGAACAGAATTCTGAGATGAGAATGGAAAGAGTTTGGAGAATAAAAAAGTATTTTTTTTTATTTTTTCTCACGTTCTATTGACATTCCTAATTAATGTGATGTGTGATTTAAAATTTTATGATATTATATTTATAGATATTGGTCCATATTCAAATACTTCGATCCGTGACATTATATCTTGGAACTAACTTTCAAATATCAAAAACATTTCTTAAGAAAAATCGTTATAAACACCTCTATAGTATCCGCGCATATTTCGGCCACTACAAAGGGTAGTTTGAATTACCATCAAATGGATCACGAACAATTTGAAAAGACCCTGCATAATTCGGTTCTCACCATGCAACGATAAATAGGGTCATCACAGCTATAGAGGGCATCAAAGACCAAAGGTAATACAAAATTAAATATAATAGTTTTCTGAATATTTTTGAGTATTAAGAACTGACTTGAGTGTCGAAGTCTTTTTTATAGGTCAAACACCTGGGTCAAGACTCTGAAGAGCTAATAGAGCAACACTGAAACTCTAGAATTGAAGGCTACATCAGGTGCAGGGACGGACATAAGGGGGGGGGCGAGTGGCGGCCTCAGCCCTCCCAACTTTTTTCAATAGTAATAAGTTATTATGTATAATTTAATTTTTTTAAAAAAATATTTAGTATTTAGTCTAATATAAATAGAAGTTTAGTCTAATTTAAATATTAATAATTTTTAATATCTAAAAAATAAGTAACAATATTTAAAAAATCTGAAAAAGATATTATTACTAATATTTTTTAATTAAATAAAAATTTTTAAATCTCATAAAGTGAATTCTTTTTCTTTTTGTGGCTGTTTTTTTTATTCGTTTGATATTAATTCTCTCTGTTTCAACTGCTATAATTAAGAGATCTTTTTTAACTATGAATATTGTGAAAAATAACTTAGAAACAAAATAAAAGATGAATTTCTTGCTAATTGTCTTTTAATTATATTGAAAAGGAAATTGTTGAAAATTTTGACACAAATTCTATTATCGGTGAATTTTATGATACGAAGAATCGACCACTTCGTTAGTAAAAAGTATACACATATTTTTTTTACTTTAAAATATATTCTCTATCCGTATATTTTTATAATATATCTTATATTATATAATTTTTTTACATAATTTTTAATATTATATATGTTATTGGCCCCCCTATAATATCATTTCTGAATCCGTCCCTGATCAGGTGTTGTCGAGCTATTCCTCCGAGAACGGTTTCAAGTTTCAACAGAAACATGTATAATAATTTATGTACATTTTCTTATTAATATAAATTTTTAAGAAGAGTAGAATTCCATGATAGATATATATAAATGTTACGTGTGATCCTCTCCATTAGCACGCAGTGGGCAAACGAAGCTAGTTGTAGAAATAAAGTTGAGTTATTGTTGTTATGTTTAAAGGGTTTAAAAGAAGAGTTTTTTTTTTTTTTTGGTGACGTTTTAAAGAAGAGTTTAATTTTGATAGATTGACAGTCTAAAATATTTTATATAGTCGTGTAATTATAATAATTTTCTTAGATGACTATTTATATGGTCAATATAAAAAATAATTATTTTTATTAATATGACATTATGTGATTAGATGCACACGTATAAAACGATTTTACACTTTAGTACATCAAAATTAAGTTCTTAAAAAAGAAACAAAAGAAAAAGAATTGTATGTATGTAACCCTTTATGCAAAATGCAATTCGGGTAGCTAGGAAGTTTCTTGTTCGATTTATCCAATAATGTCATTGTTAGAATTCAATAAGATTAATATCTTGACTCAATATAAAATAACAATAATGTTTGAAGTAGGTCATGTATCATTAAACAACTTCTCAAATGAAATCTATTTGTTTTTCTTTCTCATAAATAAGTTTTAGGGTTTAACACCTTGAGAAAAATACTAAGCACAAGACACAACAAAAACAACGATGTTATTCATACCACCACCAAGGCACATTTAAGAAACATGTCAAAAAAACCCACTAATCAGGTACATTCAACTATACTAGTCGCAAAAAAGTTAATTTGTTTATCGTAACAAAAAAAATCCACATAAAAAGACTTAAACAACGTAACAAAGGGTATAAGAACAAGATTGATGAGATATAATAATGCTGCATCTATTTTTAATATATAAAAGTAGATAGATAAGTTTATTTCTATTATTTGTAAGATATTTTTTTTTATCTACTAATGACATGTTAGCAATATGCTTACTTGGTAAAACTTTAGAATCAACCACTCAATTCTTACCAAATCAATTATTATTTCTAAATCGACAAAAAATAAAATATACAAATAAAAAAACTAAAAAATACAATACAATAAATTTGTAACCTTCAAATACATTAAATTCATATTCCTATATTTATTATATCTTACTGTTATAAATAATACAATAAATTTATAACCTCAACAATTAATTTATTAATTTTTATAAATAACTCACTAAAGGTAATAAACATCCATATTACAAATGTCATAATAATATTATTAATGATAATAAATTTTACATTACAAGTATTCAAATTCTATACTATTTAAACTACTTATATGAGTCTCTTATCACTATGCCTTCAAATAACAACTTATATAAGTCTCTTATCACTATTCCTTCAAATAACATCAAATTTAGCACAAGAAATTTATTTCCGAACAACACATCTCAAACTTATTCAATAGAAATCATTCTTTCATAGCATAATGATTAGAAATCGAATAACTATCCAAGATCTAATGGTCATGCAATGAGAATCTGATGATCAGGTATGACAAAAATAACTCACAACATGCATCATACATTCTACATAGTCAAATAGCATATACCTAATGATAACATAAATTAAATATTACAATAGGAAAAGATCTTCACAATTTTAGCAACTATAAACGAAATTGGTGACAAATTTGGATGGAACTATGTTGAATGTGAAAAGTGACAGAAGAAAGCATATAAAAAAAGGAAACAACTACATTTATGGTATATGTAATCAAACATCACAATATTTAACAATAAAGTAACTCTATATACTTTTTATAATCTCATCTATCAAATTATTAGTTACTAACCCAATATTTATTTTAGGTTCAGAATTCAATTAAAAGTTTCAGATCAAAGTGTTACAACAACTTTTGTACTATTTGATGACGAAGCAAAAAAATTATAACTGCTTCAAACCACTAACTAAAACAAATGCAAAAATCAAACCATCAAATAAAAATGTCACTTTTAGTACAACTCCAACGTCTAAATTTTTTATACTACAAATTATTTTAAATAAAACACCTTTTAAATTTAACTTTAATAATATAAGCTATTTCACAAGTGAGATCCAACCTTGTTTGCATTCCTTAATTCATGGTAGCAAAGCAAGTAAAGCTTTGGTCTAGTGCGCATGATAATACACTATACACAAAGAGAATGGCAATATGATATATGTGAAACGATGCATATGCATATATTATTTAACCCAATAAATATTTGTCATCATAATTTATTTATCAAAATCAATCTTAACTCAATAAGCTAACATGATAGGTTTATGAAATTAAATTAAATCAACCCCAAATTGAGAGATTTTAATGCCTCAAGTTCTTCTCTCAATTAGGTTTTGATTTGATCTACTTTCATAAACTTATCATACTAATAATCAATTAAGATCCTATATGTGTGTTTGTAATATCATTTAGCGTGCCACATTAACAAATTTTGGCACCGTCAACAAAAAAAGTAACAGAAGGACTAACATGATTAATTTAAAATCTTTGAAAAATGAATTTGATTAAAAAAATCGTTTGGAGATTAATTTATAAAACAAGATCTTTCAATAACAAATTTGACTATTTACTCGTTACAGAATATAAACCAGAAGAGTCTTTTGAATTTCATAAACGCTTTCTGGGTGGATTGCCAATATGAGAGGGGACTAATGCTACTTTGATTATGAGTTTATAACCTTTATTTATGAAGACAATGTGCCCAAAAGAGTATATTAACACAAGTTGTTATTATCTGTATTCTATTATATCTCCCAAGTTTATTAGTAACTTGCTATACTCCCCAAAATTCATATCACTATTTCACATTGTTTAATCTTTTTGGGAGCTTAATTTTATGAATTGTACTAAAGAATTTGATAGGGATCATCCTTCATGTTTATCATTTCATCACACTTACTTTAGAAGATCAAAATTTTTAAAAAATATAAAATTAACATATTCTTCTTGTTCAGTTAGCGGTAAAAAACATATTAATTTTTTTATTTATACTGTTTTATTGTAAACATAAATGCAACAAACTAATGGTTTTTCATTCTTGCTGAACATATATATATAAAAAAATCATGTTTATTTATCCCATAATCCCTTTTATCCGCCACCTTCCCCAATGATCTTTACAAATTCATGAGTTTGGAAAACTCTAATTTAATTTGATGATGAACAAACATTATTAAAACAATTAATTACAAAATTATTAATTTGATCTTAATACATACTTGCTTAATTAATAATTTTGTGTGTGCAAATTTGTTATTGGGCCGAAATGAAAAGAAGAAATTCTAAGCCCAATAAAATCAAAATTCAGCCTTATGCAAGTTTGTCATATAAATGTTGGCTGAAATGTTTTATTAGATGGGCCAGTTTTACTTATTATTGATACAAGCCCAAATATTTTTGCTTGCTTGATCCGAAATAAATTGAAAAAGAAAGCAAAAATGCTTCCAACGGATCTCAATTTTCACCAAGTGATAGAACTCAAATCTCATTAAAATGAAGTTAATAAATGCATGGGAACAATGAGAGAGAAAAAGACATTTTGATTTGATTGTAGCACTCAATGCTACACGCCACTCAGCAAGGGAAGAATCATTTCATTTAATCCCATTCTCTTTCCTAAATTAATGCTGTTCAAATTTCTCTCTTCTCTCTCTAATTGCTTTTCTTCTCTTTCGGTCATATCACTCAGCAACCATGGAAGCTATGGCAAGCTACCATAGGGAAGAAGAAGCACGCCTAAAGACCATCAAAATAATGGCAAGAAAAAGCAAACAAAAAGTATGTAGTGGCTGAGATTCTCACCAAGAATGGTAAGATTTGGTGAGGTAATCTCGAGCTCTTCATACCCAAAAAGAAAGAAGAAGATCTCGGCCAGCAAGGAGAAGATCTTTGGAAGGATGGCTTATCTCTGATTCTGCTCTAACATCACAGGAGGTAGCTACAGTGGCTATGTGATGGAAGAGGCAGAGATTGGAGCAGATGAAGCTATCATCATCATGAAGCATCAAGGGCCAGAAGTTTATCTTGGAGAGCAAGGAAGAGATGAAGGGCTCGGATTGATGAAGAGTGGTGACCAAGGAAGGACTAGAGGTAATTACATGGGTTATCTTTTCTCTCTCTCTGGCCGAACCGGTTCTGTTTGAAGAAGAAGAAGATTGGCTTGGTTTGTTTTGGTTTCAACCTTGAAGGCTTCTTCCTATAAGTAAGGATGAACAGTCAGGGTTTGGTTCAAGGAAAAGAAAATAGAGAGCACAGAGTTTCTATAGCTCCCTAAGCTAACAGATTTCTTCTCCTTCAATGTTCTTCATTTTGTATTTTTCTGTTTAATTTTGTCATGTCTTGAGTCTCATGGAAAAAGACAAACAGTGAGGTTTGTATGAAAAAGCCATAGAGCGGAAAAAAGCAGAGAGTGCAAAATTAAAAGAAAAAGCCATAGATGTCCTTAGAGTTCCTTTTTACATCTGTGTTATGTTTCATGATTCTGTGGGAATCCCCTTGTAAGTTGGGTTAGCACTTTACAGTTGAAAGCTTGGCAGTGACCAAGTCAAGTTCAGTTTGGGTTTAGATTCTGGACTTGTCCCGGATAGGAACGGTAGTTCCTAGGAAGAATTGGTGTTTGTAATCAAGGATGATTATAGTGAAATTCCATCATTGTTATGATGGAGACTGGATGTAGGCTGCCTTGCACTTAGCAGCTGAACCATGATATATCTTGGTGTAATTCTCTCTTTCTTCTACTCCATTTCTGTTTCTGCTGCCCAGGAGATAAAACTGAAAATATCTCGTGCTGACTGACGAGACAAAAAGAAAAGTCTCATGGCTGGGGACGAGACAAAAGAAAAAGTCTCGTGGCTAGTTACGAGACAAAAAGTTCCAGAAGTGATTTCAAAGGCCAGCAAGTACAGTCAAGCAAAAAGGGGGCTAAGATTCAACCCCCCCTTCTCTTAGCCACTGATAACCATCAATTGGTATCAGAGCTTGGTCTCAAAGAGATCAAGCTTTGCAGCTTGGAGAAAAGATCCAGATGGCAGAAAACAGTGGCTCAAATCTGGTGTCCTACAATCTGACTGAAGGACAATCAAGCAACAGACCTCCCCTTTTCAATGGGAAAAACTACACCTATTGGAAGGAGAGAATGAAGATATTTGTGCAAGCAGTGGATTACAGACTTTGGAATATTATCCTGGAGGGTCCTCAATATCCAACCGTCACAAGTGCCGAAGGAGTGGTCTCTCTTAAACCAGAAGCAAGCTGGACCGAAGAAGACAGAAAGAAGGTTGAACTCAATGCCAAGGCCATCAACTTACTCAACTGTGCTATCAGCTTCGAGGAATACCGACGGGTATCACGTTGCACAACGGCAAAGGAAATCTAGGACAAACTCCTAGTGACTCATGAAGGAACCACCATTGTTAAGAAGACCAGGATAGATATGTTAAACAGAGAGTATGAAATGTTTGCAATGAAGGAAGGAGAATCCATTGATGAACTGTTTGAACGCTTCAACACCATCATTGTCGGCTTGGATGCTATGGGAATCAAGTATCCTGAATCTGTGCTAGTGAGAAGAGTGTTAAGATGTCTCACGAAAGAGTGGGAAACAAAAGCATTAATAATTTCTGAGAGTAGTAGTCTTGATTCCATGACATATGATGACTTGAGAGGAAATCTTCTTGCTTTTGAAAACACCTACTTGAAAAAAGATTCAAAAAGAAAGAAATTGCTTTTACTTCTGTGACTAACCCCCTGGATGATGAATCCAGTGATTCTGAAAATGAATTTGTGTTGTTTGCCAAAAAATTCAGGAAAATGGTAAAGTTCAAGGAGAGAGGCAAAGGAAGCAGCTCAAGAAAACTGAAGAAAGATCTCAGCAAGGTGACATGCTACAACTGTAAGAAAACAAGGCATTTCAAATTTGACTGCCCTAAGTTGAAAAAGGAAGAGAATCCGAAAAAGGGGAAGAAAAAGGGGCTAATGGCCTCATGGGAGGACTTGAAAAATGACTCAGATGATGATGAAGAATTCGAAACCAAGTCACAACCATGTCTCATGGCTGATCATATAGATCAAGTATTCTTTCACAATCCTAGCACTGAAGATCTTCATCTTATGATAGACCACCTTTCTGAAAAAATAAGATGCTTCTTGTTGGAAAATCAAGAACTTGAACAACAAATCACCATTTTTAAAGCTGAAAACAGTTTTCTTAAAGAAAAAGTAAGGGAGGCCGAAACTGCTTGTGATCTTGTTGAAGAAAATAAGCAGTTAAAAGCCCAAATTAGGAGCTGTGAAAGTGATCATTCCGTCGTTGCATATGTGGACTGTTTTAAAAGAAATGAAGAGTTGCTTAAAGAGGTCAAAATGCTTAAGGAAGACTTAGCCAAATTCACTCATAGTTCTGAAAATCTGAATCAAATCTTGGCTAGTCAAAAACCTCTTTATGATAAGGCTGGGTTGGGGTTTTATAAATCTGCTGAAAAATCTCATTTTGAAAACTTTGCTTCATCCTCTAATGATACAAGGTTTTAAGACCCCACCTACTTTAACAAAACAGCAACTCCAAGGTTTTGTAGATTATGCAACCGAAATGGACACTTTCCCATTCAATGTTTTTTTGGTGAAAGAATGATTGGAGAAAAAGTTTACAAAGTAGTTTTTGATTACAATGGTTTGGGACATAGGAGATGGTTTAACGTGAAAGGATCCAAGAAGATTTGGATACCTAAGGTCACTTAAGCTTGTTTTGTAGGTGTGCCTAGCATCCAAACGGAAGGAGAATATGTGGTATATGGACAGCGGATGCTCTAGGCATATGACCGGAAGGACAACCTTCTTCATAAAGCTTGATGAATATGATGGAGGATTTGTCACTTTTGGTGATGATGCTAAAGGAAAGATAGTGGCTGTTGGGAAAGCTGGTAAAAGTTTTTCATCTTGTATAAATGATGTCCTTCTTGTAAATGGTTTGAAACATAATTTACTTAGTGTTAGCCAATTGTGTGATTTAGGTTTTGAAGTTATTTTTAGAAAGTTTGTATGTTTGGTTGTTTGTGAAAAAACTGGAGATATTTTATTTGAAGCTAAAAGATGCAATAATGTGTATGGATTGACTCTTGAGGACTTGAAAGAACAAAATTTAACTTGTTTCACTTCTCTTGAATCTGAAAAATGGCTATGGCATAGAAAGTTGGGTCATGCAAGCATGTACCAAATTTCTAAGCTAGTCAAGAAAAATTTGGTTAAAAGAATTCCAAATATCAAATTTGACAAGGATCTTACTTGTGATGCTTGCCAATTAGGCAAACAAGTAAAATCCTCTTTTAAACCAAAAGATGGAATCTCAACCAAAAGGCCATTAGAGATGTTACACATTGATCTTTTTGGTCCAACAAGAACTCAAAGTTTAGGAGGTAAACACTATGGTCTTGTGGTGGTAGATGATTACTCTAGATTTGGTTGGGTACCTTTTCTTGCTCATAAAAATGATGCTTTTCATGCTTTTTCAACTCTTTGCAAGAAAATTCAAAATGAAAAAGATTTAAAAATTTCCCATTTGAGAAGTGATCATGGAAGAGAATTTGAAAACCAAGACTTTGAAAAATTCGATGATGACTTTGGAATTTCTCATAACTTTTCATGTCCTAGAACCCCTCAACAAAATGGGGTGGTTGAAAGAAGAAATAGAAGCCTTCAAGAGATGACTAGGGTCATGCTTTGTGACAATGAGATTCCTAAATTTCTATGGGCTGAAGCTGTAAATACAGCATGTTACATTTTGAATAGGACAATTATTAGAAAAGGGTTGAAGAAAACACCTTATGAGCTATGGAAAGGAACCCCTCCAAATCTTAAGTATTTTCATGTTTTTGGATGCAAATGTTTTGTACTTAATAATAAAGAAAACCTTGGTAAATTTGATCCAAAATCATATGAAGGAATGTTTGTTGGATACTCTACCACAAGCAAGGCCTATAGGATTTATCTCAAAGAACATAAAACCATAGAGTAATCCATACATGTTACTTTTTGTGATTCTAACTTAATTCCCAGTACTGTGATAGATAATGATTCAGATTGTGAAGAAGCTGAAACAAGTAATGAAAATCCCAAATCTGCTTAAAATGAAGAATCTGCCAGCCCAGTTTTGTCTCGTTAGATTGAAGGAGACATTTCCATTTTGTCTCCTGAGCAGGCACGAGAAACTGAAGCAGTGAGACCACCAGAAGCTCATCAAAGCTCAACATCACTTCGGAAGCCTAAAGAATAGAAGTCTATGAGGGATTATCCTCATGACTTTATCATTGGTGATCCCTCTCAAGGTGTAACAACAAGATCTTCAACCAAAAGTCAATTCGAACCAAGCAATTTTGCCCTCTTGTCACAAAGGGAGCCCAACAATGTCAAACAAGCTCTTGAAGATCCATCATGGGTCAAAGTAATGCAAGAGGAGCTTGCTCAATTCGACAAGAATGAGGTTTGGACACTAGTACCCCATCCGGATGTTAAGAAAGTTACGGGTACTAAGTGGGTATTTAAAAATAAACTTGGTGAGGATGGACAAGTTGTTCATAACAAGGCTAGATTAGTGGCCCAAGGTTACGATCAAGAAGAGGGAATAGATTTTGATGAGTCTTTTGCTCCGGTAGCTAGAATGGAAGCAATTAGGTTGCTTCTTGCCTATGCTGCCCATAAGGGTTTCAAAATATTTCAAATGGATGTTAAATGTGCTTTCCTTAACGGCTTTATTGATAGAGAAGTGTATGTGGTACAACCCCCCAGTTTTGAAGATAAAGAATTTCCAAACCATATTTTTAAACTATCTAAGGCTCTTTATGGTCTTAGACAAGCTCCAAGAGCTTGGTATGAAAGGCTTAGTGCCTTCTTGTTGGAGAATCAATTTCAAAGGGGCACCACCGACACAACTTTATTTATTAAAGCATCTAATGATGATATACTCCTTGTTCAAGTTTATGTTGATGACATTGTGTTTGGATTAGCCAATGTATCCTTGTGTGAAGAGTTTGGAAAACTCATGACTAGTGAGTTTGAGATGAGTTTAATGGGAGAACTAACCTTCTTTCTTGGCCTCCAAATTAAACAAACTCCTAGTGGTACCTTTATTCACCAAGGAAAGTATGCAAAAGAACTTATCAAAAAATTTGGCCTAGAAAGTTCCAAACCAATGGGAACACCAATGCATCCTAACACAAAACTTGAAAAGGATGATGATGGCTAAGATGTGGATGAAACAAGGTATAGATGAATGATAGGAATGATAGGTTCACTCATGTACCTTACCTCCTCTAGACTGGATATTGTTCAAAGTGTGGGTGTATATTCAAGGTTTCAATCTCACCCAAAAGAATCCCATCTTTCAGCCGTTAAGCGCATCATTAGATACATTAAAGGAACTAGTGATTATGGCTTGTGGTATCCTAAATCTGATGACTTTTGTGCAGTAGGGTTTTGTGATGCAGATTATGCGGGAGATAGGGTGGATAGACGGAGCACATCCGGCATGTGTTGCTTCCTTGGAAGCTCACTCAACATGTGGTCAAGCAAAAAGCAAGCCACAGTGGCTTTATCCACAGCCGAAGCTGAATACATTTCCGCATCTGCATGTTGCTCTCAATTAATTTGGTTAAAAACGCAATTGGAAGATTACAAATTAAAGATCAATAGTATACCCTTATTTTGTGATAATATGAGTGCTATAAACATTTCAAAAAATCTTGTTCTGCACTCAAGAACCAAGCACATTGAAATTAAATATCATTTCATTAGAGAACATGTGCAAAATGGTACTATTGATATTCAATTTGTAAAATCTGAAGACCAACTTGCTGATATTTTTACAAAACCCCTCTGTGAAGACAGATTCTGCACTTTGAGAAAAAGTTTGGGAATGATTGATTTAATTTCTATTGATAACTTGTGAAATTTTGATTCTATTCAATTTTGTCTCATAGGAATGGATGAGATAAAAATAAGAGTGTGTTGGAAGGGCTGTGATCAAGGGGGAGACAGCGCCAAAATTAATTTTCATGGGCCCCACCAAAATTCCTTGACCCCACTCTGACCGTTTTGTTAGTTTTCCGTTGTATATTACTCAATCTCTTTTGTTGTCTCATCAAATCTTGATTGGAAGTGGTTATTGTCAAATCAAATCCTTCTCTACACCTAATCCCTTGATTCTAGGAAACCACTTTTCAGTTTCCAATTTCAAATAAAAGGAAACCTCCTTGGGTATTAACCGCCACTTAATGGTCATTTAATTCCCTCCATTTCTCTCTCCACTCCACATTTAATGCTTCTCTAACCTCCCTCCTCCCTCACTCCACTCGGTTCCTATTCAACCCCCTCATCTTTCACTTTTCCATTTCTTACTACCATGAAAAAGAAAAATGCTCCTAGGAAAAGCGAACGGCTTCTCTTCTCTCAAAAACCCTCCACACCACAATCTCATACCCACATCCATATTTACTCTACATCATCATCCTCTCCTTCACCTCCCTCAAAGCAAACCGACACCATGAGAAGGAAGGTCATTGCCACAAAAACCTCTTCAAGGAAGAAGAAAGAAAGAGTTTCTGTGGAGGAAGAGGAAGAATCTCACACAACACCTATTCCGTCTCCACCACCATCTCCACAGAAGAAAGCCACACCCGAGAAGAGTGCTCAGAAGTCAAAGAGTTTCGCTCTGAACAACACCAAGGAATCCGCAAACTTGGAATCCTTGGATTTCAAGAACAAATTCAGCAAAACACATTCTCACTATGACCCTGCCAGATTCAACTCCTGCACTTCATATGAATTCCACAAAGAACTCCTGGAAAAACATCATCTCTGTGCAACCTACCTTGTCAACCTTGACTCTCTGACCAGCAAGGGGATAAATGCATCTCCTCTCTTTGAACTGCTTCAATGGACTCTTCTGCTTCACATCCATAAGCCGGTTTACCCAGGTTTAGTTCGTGAGTTCTACGCCAACGTGTGATTAATTGATGGCACCATCCATTCATATGTGAAGAGAGTTCACATCACTCTTGACACTGCCACCATTGGGACGGCCTTGGGCTATAAAGAGGAAGGGCCGAGAGCTTACATGGCCAAAAAGTGGGACTCACAGGTCGGCGTCACTTATAAAGTTATTCTTCAACACATTTGTGAGAATCTCTCTGGCTTGGATGGCACTACTCCTACCCACAAAGCCCTTGGTCCCATAAATTATTGCTTCATCGGATCATCATCCACATTTGACTCCTCAAAGCGGCTCCCATAATAGAGTAACATTCTCTGACTCTCTCATCATATTTGCACTTGTTACATCTACTCCTATATCTTTTGGTTATCTCATGATCCGACACATGTGGGAATCGGTCAAGAGCACCAAAAAGGCAAATTTACCCTATGGTATGTTGATGAGCGGATAATTTATACGCTTTTTGGCATTGTTTTCAGTATGTTTTTAGTATGCTTTAGTTAGTTTTTATTATGTTTTTATTAGTTTTTATTTAAAATTCACTTTTCGGGACTTTACTATGAGTTTGTGTGTTTTTCTGTGATTTCAGGTATTTTCTGGCTGAAATTGAGGGACCTGAGCAAAAATCTGATTCAAAGGCTGAAAAAGGACTGCAGATGCTGTTGGATTCTGACCTCCCTGCACTCGAAGTGGATTTTCTGGAGCTACAGAAGCCCAATTGGCACGCTCTCAATTGCTTTGGAAAGTAGACATCCTGGGCTTTCAAGCTATATATAATAGTTCATACTTTGCCTGAGATTTGATGGCCCAAACAGGCGTTCCAAGTCAGCTCAAGAATTTTGGCGTTTAACGCCGGAACTGGCACAAAAGCTGGAGTTTAACTCCAAGAAAAGTCTCTACACATAGAAGCTTCAATGCTCAGCCCAAGCACACACCAAGTGGGCCCGGAAGTGGATTTTTACGTCAATTACTAATTTCTGTAAACCCTAGGCTACTAGTTCTCTATAAATAGGACCTTTTGCTATTGTATTTTCATCTTGAGATTTCTAGAGCATCTGTGTATCACTTTGATCTCTTGATCACGTTTTGGGGGCTGGCCTCACGACCATGCCTGGACCTTGTTCTTATGTATTTTCAATGGTAGAGTTTCTACACACCATAGATTAAGGTGTGGAGCTCTGCTGTACCTCGAGTATTAATGCAATTACTATTATTCTTCTATTCAATTCAACTTATTCTTGTTCTAAGATATCACTTGTTCTTCAACCTGATGAATGTGATGATCCGTGACACTTATCATCATTCTCACCTATGAACGTGTGCCTAACAACCACCTCCGTTCTACCTTTGATTGAGTGTGTATCTCTTGGATTCCTTAATCAGAATCTTTGTGGTATAAGCTAGAATCCATTGGCGGCCATTCTTGAGAATCCGGAAAGTCTAAACCTTGTCTGTGGTATTCCGAGTAGGATTCAAGGATTGAATGACTGTGACAAGCTTCAAACTCGCGAGTGTTGGGCGTAGTGACAGACGCAAAAGAATCACTGGATTCTATTCCAACATGATCGAGAACCGACAGATGATTAGCCGTGCTGTGACAGAGCGCGTTGAATATTTTCACTGAGAGGACGGGATGTAGCCATTGACAACGGTGATACCCAACATACAGCTTGCCATGGAAAGGAGTAAGAAGGATTGGATGAAGACAGTAGGAAAGCAGAGATACAGAAGGGATAAAGCATCTCCATACGCTTATCTGAAATTCTCACCAATGAATTTCATAAGTATCTCTATCTTTATTTTATGTCTTATTTATCTTTTAATCATTCATTCTCCATAACCATTTGAATCCGCCTGACTGAGATTTACAAGATGACCATAGCTTGCTTCATACCAACAATCTCCGTGGGATCGACCCTTACTCGCGTAAGGTTTATTACTTGGACGACCCAGTGCACTTGCTGGTTAGTTGTGCGAAGTTGTGATAAAGAGTTGAGATTACAATTGTGCGTACCATGTTGATGGCGCCATTGATGATCACAATTTTGTGCACCAAGTTTTTGGCGCCGTTGCCGGGGATCGAACGAACAACAAATTCGTATTTGTTTCCGGTAACATCAGTGCCAAGTTTTGGTCCGGCAACAGCACCAAGTTTTTGGCGCGGTTGCCGGGGATTGTTCGAGTTTGGACAACTGACGGTTCATCTTGTTGCTCAGATTAGGTAATTTTATTTTATGTTTAAGCCTTTTTTCGAAAAATTCCAAAAAAAAAATATTATTTCTATTATGTTCTTCAGAGTTTTTAAGAATGAATTCTAGAGTTTCATGATGATCTGTTGAAGTCTGGCTGGCTGCGAAGCCATGTCTAATCTTATTGGACCGAGGTTTCAACTTATCATCACAAGAGCTTGTTGATTTCTATCCATGTTGATGTTGGGAGCAATGATCTGCTAAAGTTTGGCTGGCCATTGGCCATGTCGAGTGTTTTGGACCGGAGCTTTCATTGAAAGCTTGGCTGGCTAGTAAGCCATGTCTAATTCCTGGACCGGAGTCTTAGACTAGCATTGCAATGATTCCTGGAATTCTTATTAAAAGTTTTGAAACCCTTTCTTTTCCACTCAATTTTCGAAAATATCAGAAAAAAAAAATTTATAAAACCATAAAAACCAAAAATAATTTTATGTTTCTTGTTTGAGTCTAGTGTCTCATTTTAAGTTTGGTGTCAATTGCATGTCTTTATTCTTCTAATTTTCGAAAATTACATGCATTATGTTCTTCATTGATCTTCAAGATGTTCTTGATGATTTTCTTGCTCTGATCTTTAAATTCTCTTGTTTTATATGTTTAGTTGATTTTTACATGCATCTTTAAATTATTATAGTCAATAGTATACAAACTTCTAAGTTTGGTGTCTTGCATGCATTGTTATTTGATCTTAGTTTTCCATGATTCGTTGCATTTTGATTATTTCTCATCATTAAAAATTCAAAAATTTTTCAAAAGTGTGTCTTTTCAAGTCAATAATATAGAGAATTGAAGATTCAGAACATACAGCAGAGGAATTACACAGAAAAAGCTGGGCGTTCAAAACGCCCAGTGAGGAAGGAAAACTGGCGTTTAAACGCCAGCCAGGGTACCTGGCTGGGCGTTAAACGCCCAAAAAGGTAGAGTTTTGGGCGTTAAATGCCAGAATGGATACCATTCTGGGCGTTTAACGCCAGGATGACACAAGAGGGAAGATTTTGTTTTTAATTCAAATTTTTTTCAAGTTTTCATAATTTTTCAAAATCAATTTCTTTCCATTTTCAAAAATACTTGCTAACAATTAATGATTTGATTCAAAACTTTCAAGTGTGTTGCTTTTTCTGTTAAGAAAGGTTTAATGTCTGAATCATATCTTTTAAATTTCTTGTTAGCCAAGTCATTAATTTTAAAAATCAAATCTTTTTAAATTGTTTTTCAATCATATCTTTTCAATCATATCTTTTTAAAACCATAACTTTTCAATCATATCTTCTTAATCACATCTTTTCAAAATAGTTTTCAATCATATCTTTTTTATTTCTAATTTCAAAATCTTTTTCAAAATCACTTTATTTCTTTCCCAACTTTAATTTTCGAAAATCATTCATCAAATTTTCAAAATTTCTTTTAATTATTTTAAAATCTTTTACTTTATTTTCGAAAATTCTTCCCCTCTTCTCACATCCTTCTATTTAAGGACTAACACTCCTCCAATATCAACAATTCGAACTCTATCCCTCTTGATAAGTTCGAATTCGTCTCTTTCTACCTCCTCCTTCTATTCTTCTTTTCCTCTAACACCTCAAGGAATCTCTATACTGTGACATAGAGGATTCCATACTTTCTTGTTCTCTTCTCTTTCATATGAGCAGGAGCAAAGACAAAAGCATTCTTGTTGAGGCTGATCCTGAACCTGAAAGGACCTTGAAGCGAAAGCTAAGAGAAGCTAAAGCACAACTCTCTGTAGGGGACCTAACAGAAATCTTCAAACAAGAAGAAAATATGGCAGCCAAAAACAACAACAATGCCAATAATGCAAGGAAGGTGCTAGGTGACTTTACTGCACCTACTCCTGACTTCTATGGAAGAAGCATCTCAATCCCTGCCATTGGAGCAAACAACTTTGAGCTTAAGCCTTAATTAGTTTCTCTAATACAACAGAATTGCAAGTTTTATGGACTTCCATTGGAAGATCCTCATCAGTTCTTAGCTAAATTCTTGCAAATCTGTGACACTGTCAAGACCAATGGGGTTGACCCTGAGGTCTACAGACTTATTCTCTTCCTTTTTGCTGTAAGAGACAGAGCTAGGATATGGTTGGACTCACAACCTAAGGAAAGCCTGAACTCTTGGGAAAAGCTAGTCAATGCCTTCTTGGCAAAATTCTTTCCACCTCAAAAATTGAGCAAGCTTAGAGTGGAAGTTCAAAACTTCAGACAGAAGGAAGGAGAATCCCTCTATGAAGCTTGGGAAAGATACAAGCAATTGATCAGAAGGTGTCCTTCTGACATGCTTTCGGAATGGAGCATCATAGGTATTTTCTATGATGGTCTGCCTGAACTGTCCAAGATGTCATTGGACAGCTCTGCTGGAGGATCTCTTTATCTGAAGAAGACGCCTGCAGAATCTCAGGAACTCATTGAAATGGTTGCAAATAACCAATTCATGTACACTTATGAAAGGAATCCTGTGAATAATGGGACAAATCAGAAGAAAGGAGTTCTTGAGATTGATACTCTGAATGCCATACTGGCTCAGAACAAAATATTGACTCAGCAAGTCAATATGATTTCTCAAAGTCTGTCTGGAATGCAAGCTGCACCAGGCAATACTAAGGACGCTTCATCTGAAGAAGAAGCTTATGATCCTGAGAACCCATCAATAGAAGAGGTGAATTACATGGGAGAACCCTATGGAAGCACCTACAATCCTTCATGGAGAAATCATCCAAATCTCTCATGGAAGGACCAACAGAGGCCTCAACAAGGCTTCAACAACAATAATCGTGGAAGAAACAGGTTTAGCAATGGCAAGCCTTTTCCATCATCTTCTCAGCAGCAGACAGAGAATCCTAAGCAGAGCCACTCTGACTTAGCAACCATAGTCTCTGATCTAATTAAAACCACTCAAAGTTTCATGACTGAAACAAGGTCCTCCATTAGAAATTTGGAAGCACAGGTGGGTCAGCTGAGCAAGAAAATTACTGAACTCCCTCCTAGTACTCTTCCAAGCAATACAGAAGAGAATCCAAAAGGAGAGTGCAAGGCCATCAACACGGCCGAACTTGGAGAGGAGGAAGAGGCAGTGATCGCCACTGAGGAAGACCTTATTGGACGTCCACTGGCCTCCAATGAGTTCCCTAATGAGGAACCATGGGAATCTGAGGCTCATACTGAGACCATAGAGATTCCATTGGATTTACTTCTACCATTCATGAGCTCTGATGAGTATTCTTCCTCTGAAGAGGATGAAGATGTGACTGAAGAGCAAGTTGCTAAGTGCCTTGGAGCAATCATGAAGCTAAATGCCAAGTTATTTGGTAATGAGACTTGGGAAGATGAACCCCCCTTGACTAGGCAGAGACTACCTCAAAAGAGACAGGATCCTGGGAAGTTCTCAATACCTTGTACCATAGGCACCATGACCTTTGAGAAGGCTCTGTGTGACCTAGGGTCAAGTATAAACCTCATGCCTCTCTCTGTAATGGAGAAGCTAGGGATCTTTGAGGTACAAGCTGCAAGAATCTCACTAGAGATGGCAGACAATTCAAGGAAACAGACTTATGGACTTGTAGAGGATGTCTTGGTAAAGGTTGAAGACCACTACATCCCTGCTGATTTCATAATCCTAGAGACTGGAAAGTGCATGGATGAATCCATCATCCTTGGCAGACCCTTCCTAGCCACAGCAAAGGCTGTGATTGATGTTGACAGAGGAGAATTGGTCCTTCAAGAGAATGAAGACTCCCTTGTGTTTAAGGCTCAAGGATATCCCTCTGTAAACATGGAGAGAAAGCATGAAGAGCTTCTCTAAAAACAGAGTCAAACAGAGCCCCCACAGTCAAACTCTAAGTTTGGTGTTGAACCCCCACAGTCAAACTCTAAGTTTGGTGTTGGGAGGTTCCAACATTGCTCTGAGTATCTGTGAGGCTCCATGAGAGCCCACTGTCAAGCTATTGACATTAAAGAAGCGCTTGTTGGGAGGCAACCCAATGTTATATTTATCTATTTTCCATTGTTGTTTTATGTTTTCTGTAGGTTGATGATCATGTGAAGTCACAAAAATAATTGAAAAAGCAAAAACAGAATGAAAAATAGCACATCCTGGAGGAGAAACTGGCTGGCGTTTAAACGCCAGTGAGGGCAGCAGAATGGGCGTTTAACGCCCAGTCTGGCACCATTTTGAGCATTTAACGCCAGAAAGGGGCACCAGACTGGTGTTTAACGCCAGGAAAGGGCAAGAAGCTGGCGTTAAACGCCAGAAATGGGCAGCAGCCTGGCGTTTAACGCCAGGATTGGCAGAAAGAGGCGTTTTTGCACGCCACTTGGTGCAGGGATGAGCTATCCTTGACATCTCAGGATCTGTAGACCCCACAGGATCCCCACCTACCCCACCTCTCTCTTTCTTCTTCACCCACTCACCAATCACCTCCATACCTCTTCCCCAAAAACCCCTCACCTATCAAATCCCACCATTCTCTTCACCACTCGCATCCATCCTTCATAAAACCCCACCTACCTCACCATCTAAATTCAAACCACTTTTCCTCCCAAACCCACCCATCATGGCCGAACCATACACCCTCTCTCCACTCCTATATAAACCCATCTTCACTCCTTCATTTTCACACAACATAAACACTACTTCTCCCCCTTGGCCGAATCATTCCCACTCCTTCATCTCCTCCATTTTCTTCTCCTTCTCCGTCCTTCTTTCTTCTTTTGCTCGAGGACGAGCAAACCTTCTAAGTTTGGTGTGGTAAAAGCGTTGCTTTTTGTTTTTCCATAACCATTTATGGCACCTAAGGCCAGAAAAACCTCTAGAAAGAGGAAAGGGAAGGCAAAAGCTTCCACCTCCGAGTCATGGGAGATGGAGAGATTCATCTCAAAGGTGCATCAAGACCACTTCTATGAAGTTGTGGCCAAGGCATGAAATCCCTGAGATGCCTCAAGGGATGCACTTTCCTCCACAAAACTATTGGGAGCAAATCAACACCTCCCTAAGAGAATTGAGTTCCAACATGGGACAACTAAGGGTGGAGCACCAAGAACATTCCATCCTCCTCCATGAAATTAGAGAAGACCAAAGAACCATGAGAGAGGAGCAACAAAGGCAAGGAAGAGACATTGAGGAGCTCAAGCACTCCATAAGATCTTCAAGAGGAAGAACAAGCCGCCATCACTAAGGTGGACCCGTTCTTTAATTTCCTTGTTCTTTAATTTTCTATTTTTTCGAATTTTTATGCTTTATGTTTATCTATGTTTGAGTCTTTATTACATGATCATTAGTGTCTTAGTGTCTATGCCTTAAAGTTATGAATGTCCTATGAATCCATCACCTTTTTTAAATAAAAAAATGTTCTTAATTGAAAAAGAAAAAGAAGTGCATGAATTTCGAATTTTATAACAGACTAATTATTTTGATGTGGTGGCAATACTTTTGTTTTCTGAATGTATGCTTGAACAGTGCATATGTCTTTTGAATTTGTTGTTCATGAATGTTAAAATTGTTGGCTCTTGAAAGAATGATGGAAAAGGAGAAATGTTACTGAGGATCTGAAAAATCATAAAAATGATTCTTGAAGCAAGAAAAAGCAGTGAATTCAAAAAAAAAAAAAAAGAAGAAGCAAGCAGAAAAAGCCAATAGCCCTTTAAACCAAAAGGCAAGGGTAAAAATAAAAAGGATCCAAGGCTTTGAGCATCAGTGGATAGGAGGGCCCACAGGAATAATATCATGGCCTAAGCGGCTAAACCAAGCTGTCCCTAACCATGTGCTTGTGGCGTGAAGGTGTCAAGTGAAAACTTGAGACTGAGCAGTTAAAGTCGTGATCCAAAGCAAAAAGAGTGTGCTTAAGAACCCTGGACACCTCTAATTGGGGACTCTAGCAAAGCTAAGTCACAATCTGAAAAGGTTCACCCAGTTATGTGTCTGTGGCATGTATGTATCCGGTGGTAATACTGGAAAACAGAGTGCTTTGGGTCACGGCCAAGACTCATAAAGTAGCTGTGTTCAAAAAATCATCATACTTAACTAGGAGAATCAATAACACTATCTGGATTCTGAGTTCCTATAGAAGCCAATCATTCTGAGCTTCAAAGGATAAAGTGAGATGCCAAAACTGTTCAGAGGCAAAAAGCTAAAAGCCCCGCTCATCTAATTAATACTGATCTTCATAGATGTTTTTGGAATTCATTGTACATTTTCTTCTTTTCATCCTATTTGATTTTCAGTTGCTTGGGGACAAGCAACAATTTAAGTTTGGTGTTGTGATGAGCGGATAATTTATACGCTTTTTGGCATTGTTTTCAGTATGTTTTTAGTATATTTTAGTTAGTTTTTATTATTTTTTTATTAGTTTTTATTTAAAATTCACTTTTCTGGACTTTACTATGAGTTTGTGTATTTTTCTGTGATTTCAGATATTTTCTGGCTGAAATTGAGGGACCTGAGCAAAAATCTGATTCAGAGGCTGAAAAAGGACTGCAGATGCTGTTGGATTCTGACCTCCCTGCACTCGAAGTGAATTTTCTAGAGCTACAAAAGCCCAATTGGCACGCTCTTAATTGCTTTGAAAAGTAGACATCCTGAGCTTTCCAGCAATATATAATAGTCCATACTTTGCCCGAGATTTGATGGCCCAAACAGGCATTCCAAGTCAGCTCAAGAATTCTAGCGTTTAACGCCGGAATTGGCACAAAAGCTGGAGTTAAATGCCCAAACTGGCACAAAAGCTGGCGTTTAACTCCAAGAAAAGTCTCTACACATGGAAGCTTCAATGCTCAGCCCAAGCACACACCAAGTGGGCCCGGAAGTGGATTTTTACATCAATTACTCATTTCTGTAAACCCTAGGCTACTAGTTCTCTATAAATAGGACCTTTTGCTATTGTATTTTCATCTTGAGATTTCTAGAGCATCTGTGTATCACTTTGATCTCTTGATCACGTTTTGGGGGCTGGCCTCACGGCCATGCCTGGACCTTGTTCTTATGTATTTTCAACGGTAAAGTTTCTACACACCATAGATTAAGGTGTGGAGCTCTGCTGTACCTCGAGTATTAATGCAATTACTATTGTTCTTCTATTCAATTCAGCTTATTCTTGTTCTAAGATATCACTTGTTCTTCAACCTGATGAATGTGATGATCTGTGACACTCATCATCATTCTCACCTATGAACGTGTGCCTGACAACCACCTCCGTTCTACCTTCGATTGAGTGTGTATCTCTTGGATTCCTTAATCAGAATCTTCGTGGTATAAGCTAGAATCTATTGGCGGCCATTCTTGAGAATCCGGAAAGTCTAAACCTTGTCTGTGGTATTCCGAGTAGGATTCAAGGATTGAATGACTGTGACGAGCTTCAAACTCGTGAGTGTTGGGCGTAGTGACAGACGCAAAAGAATCACTGGATTCTATTCCAACATGATCGAGAACCGACAGATGATTAGCCGTGCTGTGACAGAGCGCGTTGAACATTTTCACTGAGAGGACGGGATGTAGCCATTGACAACGGTGATGCCCAACATACAGCTTGCCGTGGAAAGGAGTTAGAAGGATTGGATGAAGACAGTAGGAAAGCAGAGATACAGAAGGGACAAAGCATCTCCAGACGCTTATCTGAAATTCTCACCAATGAATTACATAAGTATCTCTATCTTTGTTTTATGTCTTATTTATCTTTTAATCATTCATTCTTCATAACCATTTGAATCCGCCTGACTGAAATTTACAAGATGACCATAGCTTGCTTCATACCAACAATCTCCGTGGGATCGACCCTTACTCGCGTAAGGTTTATTACTTGGACGACCCAGTGCACTTGCTGGTTAGTTGTGCGAAGTTGTGATAAAGAGTTGAGATTACAATTGTGCGTACCATGTTGATGGCGCCATTGATGATCACAATTTCGTACACCATATGTTCTTAACCAGTATCTTTGAACATTTCAAAATTGATCTTCTAAATGAGGCAGTAGAAAACAAAGTGTCAATGATCAAGGGAGGTGGAGCGGTTAAGGGAACAAAGGGCAAGAAATCTGTGGCTTCGGATAGTGAATTTGAAAGTCGTCCCAAATCTTCCAAAGCAACCGAATCTGCCAAGGAAATTCTTACAGAATTTTCAAATATGTCAGAGCTCATGATACAATTCCATAAGGCAGGACGCAAGTTAGCCTATGAAAATGAAAGAGCTTGGATGAGATGCAAGGACAGGGTCAATTTGATGCTGGAAAGCCTTGAGGAGGATCTCGGAGCAGCTAGTGACGAAGGAGCTGAGGAATCTGATCTTCATTTGTCTGATGATTAAAATTTTTTTTTTAGTCTTTGATATTGGCATGATTAGGCTCAATTTGATACTCTGTTTTGTGTGTGGATACTGCTAGTACTATAACTCTGTGATACTCTGTGGATACTTTTGGGAAATATTTTGGATATTTTGCTTGCTATATCAAACTCTTTTTGCAGGTGTCCTTGATGACAAAAGGGGGAGAAATGGTGCAGAAAAATTGAAATTAAAACAGGGGATGAAACTCTTTTGAGAGTTCATGATCACCCTTGTTAATACTTGATAATGCATTTTGTTTTCCTTTGATTACTGCTGATGTCTGATGCCTATCTTGGATAATTAGTTTGATTATAATTATGATGCTTGATGCTTGATAACATGAATGCTGTTTTGGATTTATTTTTGGCAGTTCCTTTAAGTTGAGAAATATGAAGCTTGATAGTTGTTATGATCAACTTGTTCTGTTTTATTGCTTGATAATTGATATGATCAACTTGTTTTATTTTGCTGCTGTGATCAATATGCTCTGGTTTGATTGAAAAAATTTTTCAAGTAGCTTGAGAAGCAGTTTTAAGGACACATCAACCTTGTTGTTCTATGTATGTTTGAGCAGAAAATCAAATTATTGATAACAAATGAGTTTTGATTATCATTCAATTCTGCTCATAAATCAAGTCATTCAACATTACAAAATGAATATCTTGAATAACATTGTTGCCTTAGACTTGATAAAAAATTGTTACAGGTATAAAGCTTCCCTTGGTAAAATAGCATACATTAAGGGGGAGCCATGTGACAATTAGAAAGGGGGAGAAATTCAAATATTCAAAGGGAATATTCCACACTCTAATCTTTAAACTTCTTTCCATTTCAATTTTAATAATATTTGTCATCAAGGGGGAGATTGATGAGTTTGGAAAACTCTAATTTAATTTGATGATGAACAAACATTATTAAAATAATTAATTACAAAATTATTAATTTGATCTTAATACATACTTGCTTAATTAATAATTTTTTGTGTGTAGATTTGTTATTGGGCCGAAATGAAAAGAAGAGATTCTAAGCCCAATAAAATCAAAATTCAGCCTTGTGCAAGTTTGTCATATAAATGTTGGCCGAAATGTTTTATTAGATGGGCCAGTTTTATTTATTACTGATACAAGCCCAAATTGTTTTGCTTGCTTGATTCGAAACAAATTGAAAAAGAAAGCAAAAATGCTTCCAACGGATCTTAATTTTTACCAAGTGATGGAACTCAAATCTCATTAAAATAAAGTTAATAAATGCATGGGAACAATGAGAGAGAAAAAAGTATTTTGATTTGATTGTAGCACTCAATGCTACACGCCACTCAGCAAGGGAAGAATCATTTCATTTAATCCCATTCTCTTTCCTAAATTAATGCTATTCAAATTTCTCTCTTCTCTCTCTAATTGTTTTTCTTCTCTTTCGGTCATATCACTCAACAACCATGGAAGCTATGGCAAGCTACCATAGGAAGAAGAAGCACGCCTAAAGACCATCAAAATGATGGCAAGAAAAAGCAAACAAAAAGTATGTAGTGGCTGAGATTCTCACCAAGAATGGTAAGATTTAGTGAGGTAATCTCAAGCTCTTCATACCCAAAAAGAAAGAAGAAGATCTCAGCTAGCAAGGAGAAGATCTTTGGAAGGATGGCTTGTCTCTGATCCTGCTCTAACATCACAGGAGGTAGCTACAGTGGCTATGTGATGGAAGAGGCAGAGATTGGAGCAGATGAAGCTATCATCATCATGAAGCATCAAGGGCCAGAAGTTCATCTTGGAGAGTGTTCCGAGGGTTACCTGAAACTGGAGGTCGATCTTTGGTGCTGATCAATGCTGACGTGTCCGGCTGCGAGAGATGGTCGGAGCTGTCGAGTCCGACTTGTCGGACTAGTTGCACTGCTGATCCTTTGTCACCGGATGGTGGGGGGTACCTGCAAGAGACTCCGATGCTTAAGTTAGCATGGGTATTAAACAGGTTATATGTAGAATCAGAGTATGAGTTATACCTAGGTGCTCCAGTGTATTTATAGTGGTTGTAGAGTGACCTTTTTGGATAAGATAAGTTAGTTATCTTATCTTATCTTTACCTTTGAGTTGAGGTCAGCGTATCTTCAATGGAATCGCCTTTATCTCTATAGGCTTGGGCTGCCTTGTTGGGCTCTCCTGTTGATAGGGCTGAGTTATTTTTAGAAGAAGTCGATCCGCTTGACCTGAAGAGGTCGGTCGCTTTGTCGCCAATCATCCTAGGTCGGATAGCTCGACCCAGGGTATGAACAGAGAGCAAGGAAGAGATGAAGGGCTCAGATTGATGAAGAGTGGTGACCAAGGAAGGACTAGAGGTAATTGCATGTTGGGTTTTGCATGGGTTATCTTTTCTCTCTCTGTGGCCGAACCGGTTCTGTTTGAAGAAGAAGAAGATTGGCTTGGTTTGTTTTGGTTTCAACCTTGAAGGCTTCTTCCTATAAGTAAGGGTGAACAGTCAGGGTTTGATTCAAGGAAAAGAAAATAGAGAGCACAGAGTTTCTATAGCTCCCCAAGCTAACATATTTCTTCTCCTTCAATGTTTTTCATTTTGTATTTTTCTGTTTAATTTTGTCATGTCTTGAGTCTCATGGAAAAAGGCAAACAGTGAGGTTTGTATGAAAAAGCCATAGAGCGAAAAAAGGCAAAGAGTGCAAAATTAAAAGAAAAAGCCATAGATGTCCTTAGAGTTCCTTTGTACATCTGTGTTGTGTTTCATGATTCTGTGGGAATCCCCTTGTAAGTTGGGTTAGCACTTTACAGTTGAAAGCTTGGCAGTGACCAAGTCAAGTTCAGTTTGGGTTTAGATTCTGGACTTGTCCCGGATAGGAAGGGTAGTTCCTAGGGAGAATCGGTGTTTGTAATCAAGGATGATTGTAGTGAAACTCCATCATTGTTGTGATGGAGATTGGATGTAGGCTGCCTTTCACTTAGCAGCTGAACCAGGATATATCTTGGTGTAATTCTCTCTTTTTTCTACTCCATTTCTGTTTCTGCTGCCCAGGAGATAAAACTGAAAATATCTCGTACTGACTGACGAGACAAAAAGAAAAGTCTCGTGGCTGGGGACGAGACAAAAGAAAAAGTTTCGTAGCTAGTTACGAGACAAAAAGTTCCAGAAGTGATTTCAAAGGCCAGCAAGTATAGTCAAGCAAAAAGGGGGCTAAGATTCAACCCCTCCTTCTCTTAGCCACTGATAAGCATCACAAATGATTCCAATCCTGCTCATCCTGTTGTATTATTCTATTTTCAGTCTCACTTTCCGAGTTAGAATTGAAAATCATGAACATAGTAAATTTTACATTTATTATTATGAGCATGGACACAGCAAGCCATTCATAACTTTTTACTTATACAAGAGAACTTAAAACTCATGAGAAATTATGCTTTTCTCCATTGGGATAATGATTTTTAATGCTCTCTATATGAATATCAAGTAAGTAAGCACATAATAGCTGTTAGAAAAGGGGAGAGAGAGCAATAAAGAAAAGGTTTAGTGTGTATTATAGTTGTGTGAAATGATACAATATAAAAGGGTATTTATAGGTACTAAAAGAATCGAAATAATAAAAACGTAATATCCTATAATAAATATTCAGATATGCTAAATAATACTAATTGATCTAATTGATCCTAATTATACTCTAACATCTCCCTTAAACTTAAGTGACAACTTGAGTTTGAAACTTATTTAAAACAACGAAATAAAAAGATGCATAAACTGATAAAACGGGTGCAGACAGAACTGTCTGAAGAAAACGCAGACGGAACTTCCGGAAGGAAATGCGGACGGAACTGCCACAAAAAAAATGCGGACGAAACTGCCACAAGAAAACGCAAATGGAACTGCCACAAAGAAATGCTGACGAAACTGCCAAAAGAAAACACAAATGAAACTACAGTAAAATTGCTGAACAGTGACAAAGTGTGAAGAGATGGCAAACTATCCGAAGATAACAAAAAACATATGGTTTCTCCATGAGAACAAGTAGTGAATGAGCTAATCAGTTAGGTAAGGAAGCATCAAAGCATTGACAAAAAAGAAGGAAAAAAATGGCATTGAAGAAAAGTATGAAAAATCGGTGATTTCACCAAAAGAAAATCAAATCTATCCTCTTCAAGGAGGGTACCATGGCTCTGATACCATGTTAGAAAAGGGGAGAGAGAGCAGTAAAGAAAAGGTTTAGTGTGTATTCTAGTTGTGTGAAATGATACAATATAAAAGGGTATTTATAAGTGCTAAAAGAATCGAATAATAAAAACGTAATATCCTATAATAAATATTCAGATATGCTAATCACGCTAATTGAACTAATTGATCCTAATTATACTCTAACACACATTCTTGGAGAAGTTGGGATGAGAATGATACTTGAAGCGATCAAGACGTGGTAGGCGAGTAGGATAGATAGTAATCAAATGTTCTGAGAGTTTGTAGTAATGATAGAACAGTTTTGGACAATTGTAGCTAATGTGACCTTTCTGTTGGCATGTGCGGCATTCAACAGAAGGACAGTTTGAAAAGAGGTGCCCAGAACGGTTACAATTACGACAGAATTGACTCTTTCTGTCTGTGGCAGCAAAAATATCTGAGTTTTTCATAATAGTAGATACAAAGATCAAAGAGAGGAGAGAAAACTGCAAATTCGGAGTCGAAAATAAGAAAACAGACGACAAAATCGGAAAGAGTTCACCAAAAAACTTTAGGGAAGGCCCCACTGTCTAACACGTTAAATTCCACGTTAGTAGCCACGTCAGCAAGAAAGGTGACACGTGGCGACGCCTGAGTGGAGAAGGGAAGTCACGTCAACGCTGAATCAGTGAAGGCGGCGCGCGAATAGCGAACGGTCCGGGTCGGATGCGGGCGCGAGTTGCTGGAGCCGCTAATTCCGTGACACGTGGTGCACTCTGGACCGTTTGATCGTTGTTGATGATCAAACGGTGCTGGGGGCGCGGGCTACTGGAAGCATTGCTTCGGCGACACGTGGGACAATCTTGAGCGTTTATTCTGCACCGAAATTGGACGGTGCTAAAAGCATCTGGAAGAAGGAAGAGAAGCAAATGGATGATGACCTTCAAACGGCGCGTGCGGTGATTTTTGGTGACGAGGCTGGACTTGTTGAACTCGCAATGACGAGACGAAGATGGTGGTAAGGGAGGTGACGAACCAAAGCGTCAAGAAGGGGTTGAAAAATGAGGCCAAAGAACACTATCGGAGGAGAAAAACAAACAAGGGGGTTATGAATGAATTTTTATGGAAGAAAAAAGAATCTATGCTCTTGATAGCATGTTAGAAAAGGGGAGAGAGAGCAATAAAGAAAAGGTTTAGTGTGTATTCTAGTTGTGTGAGATGATACAATATAAAAAGGTAATTATAGGTGTTAAAAGAATCGAAATAATAAAAACGTAATATCCTATAATAAATATTCAGATATATAAATAATACTAATTGATCTAATTTATCCTAATTATCATAGTTGTAAGAACCGGATCGGACCGGCCGGTTTGACTGAAAAACCGGTGAACCGGTGGTCTGGCCAGTTCGGTTAGAGCTTTGAACCGAAGAAGGATTCAAACCACTTAAAACCGAACAGTTCGACACAAACTGGACGAAATCGGTCAAAACTGGCCGGTTCGATACAATTCGTGAACCGGCCGGTCCTATAGTGCTCCCAATATCCAAAGATGCATACAGGGAGTGTCGAACCCAGGTCTCTTTGGAAAGTTCCATTAAGGAACGCCACCAAGCTGAGGTATTCGCTTGTAATTCTATATGCTAATTAATTTATATATTATATACAAACACAACTGGATTATTTCATATTTAATTTTATATTCAATTTTTTTTAATTCTTTAGAATTTATAGAATTATTAAAATAAGTATCAAATATTTTAATATTTATATTTATATATTAAAATATTAGTAAAAATATTTATTTTAAATTTTTTAGAGTATTGAATTAGTAGGTTTTCGAAGATTTCGACTTAGGACTAATTAGTAGGGACATATAAATATCACCATTAAATTTCACATGATAAATTAATGGAGGGACATAATGTGTTCATCGTTTACTATCTTGAATGGCTAAATTGGTACTTTATTTTTTTTTCAATGGCTAATTAATCTGAAGTCAAAAATTTTAAAGATCTAATTGTCATTTTATTCAATTTTTTACTATTTTATATTTTTTATTTATGTACGACCGATTCTATCGGTTCAACCAGTGACCCAACGGTTAAACCAGTGACCCAGTAACCCAGTAACCTGACCAGTTCAATCACCGGTTCGGTTCTGACAACTATGCTAATTATACTTTAACAATAGCAAAAAGTAAGAAAAAAAAATATACTTAAAAACAAAATTGAGTTTGTGATTATAGAAACCTTCACACATTCAAAACTTCCTCCTCTATAGAAGATAAAACAGTAAAGAAAGCAATGTAAATGAGTTACTAACTAACAAAAAGATAATTACTACTTTAATCTAAAACTAATATTTGCATTATCAGAACTTGACAATTGACCTAAGAGAGATTTGAGATTATTAAAGTAATCATCAGTAGTTGAGAATTGGTAGTTAATAGATGAATATTTATGAAGTTAGTTAGTAATATCCCTATAAATAGCGTGACTCTTGTATCATATAAAAACAACTTCAATGCATATTTATCATACTCCTTTAATTCTATCTCTATTCTCTTGTTAGAGATAACAAAATCAACAACATTCATATCATTCTTGACTGAGCTTGTAACCATGACATCCTACAAGCCATGCAACCAACACTTAGACTTGGGATAACAATAGGAGCAAAACTTGCCATTTGCCTTTTTGGTTTCCATTAGCATCCAGTAGAAAAACTATTGTTGTTTAAACAAATAACAAATAAGAGTTAGAAGCTCCATAGATAACACTTTGAATTGATGAAAAGCACAGGAGGTAATAAAATAGAAACTTTGGAGACAATGTTGTACCTCAATGAATGCTTTGGTGCAATGAGACAGGTTCAAGCTCAATGAAATACTTTCTGGCGCCAAATATAGAACAAGCGATTCACAAGAAGCAAGTACTTAGATTTAACTTCCCGAACAGAGCGTATGACCAAGTGTTTGATGCTTGGCACAGGCAATGTAGGTGGCAATGAATATGGATCTTCCCAATACTGCATAATCCAAGGCATATATAAAATCCATATTAAGAAAATAGGTAAACTAACAGAATATAAGTAGCAATTTATACTTACATAATATTCATCATCATAAAAACTCTCATCAGAAGGGATGCAGGGACGGATGGAGAAGGAGAGTGAAGAGAACTTTTGTGGTTTAAACTGTTCGACAAATTTCTCCAACTGGTAAAGACGTGGATGAATCATATTGAGCCGAACATTTACTTCCAGTCGACTAGAACAGCGTAGAAAAGATATGGAAGGTAAGTCGTCACCAGCATAATAGTATCGAAATGATAATAGATTTGGAGTGTCAATTTCAAGCTTCTCCATGGCAGAGCAATTACATAACACCAAAGCCTTGAGTTGAGAACTTGAGATACTAATGTTCTCAAACATGGAGCATTCAACCAATTCCAAACTCTCAAGGAAAGGAAATTTGGAAGACAGATCAAGAAACCATGTGTCTGTAAAAGTAAAACTGAATTCATTCTTCACATTCATTAAGGTCAAAGCTCTCAAATTTCCACAACTATCAAAATTCATCTTGGAGGGCTCATCACTGTCAGCACCATAATATATTTTCTCAATATTTGGAGCATCAATATAAACATTTTGTACTCCCTGAATATCAACTCCCTTGAGCTTTTGTAGACCATGCATGCTTACTGATTTCATAAAAGAAATTTGCATATCTCCGGCACCTTGGGGGTTGTATACATAACACCACTTCAAGGTTATATGCTCAATTAAAGGACAATGAGAAATAACATGCTCAATAGCACCTTCGTCATCAAAAAGCACATTGCACAAGGATAATACACACAGTGAGGAAAACTTGACTGAAAGATTCAGGAATTCTTTGTCAAATCTGATTCTCCCCTTCAGCACTAACTTATTAAGTGATCTTGCTTCAATGACACTTGGATGCAAGATATAACATAGGCACTGACCATCCTTTTTTAAAGCAGGCAGGCAAAGCTTTAGGGTCTGGACACTACATTCACTGGCTAACTTAAGCCACTGATCAACATCAGGGTATATAAGCTGAAGGTCAAAGCAGGTTAAACTAAGCTTGAGCTTGAATTCTTTGATTGCTAAGCCTTGGTCACTGAACCTCAGCAATCTTTGCTTGCCATAATCAAGGAATGTCTTAATTTGTTGATCTTTCTTCCGCTTGGAAGACCTCCTAATAGATTCTTGGTGACAAATAGACAAAATGGGAAAGGTATAAAATATTTCTCTCCATGTCTTAGACAAAACACTAGTCTTGATAGCATCTTTCTTTGGCAGTCTTGAGAGAATGTCATGAAGTATGGTTTCTGGTAAACTGGATATCTGGTCCATTTTTTCAACCATTATTGTGTCCTTCAAAGCAAGTAGAAGAATATCAGAAAAAGAATAACTCAATCATCTCAAATTATGATAATCAAAAAAATAATATATAAATAATTAACAAAGCAGAACCCACAAGAATCATCATTGACCACCATCTGCCCAAACAGTACTAATTTGGATGCAAAAACACATACAGAACAAATAAGATCAATGATGTGGTAATTTTACTATAAGTATACATTGCTATACATTATTTGCTTTTGCTCCCATCACCTAAACTTTTTGAACTCATTAACGAATAGTGAGTCTAGGGAACATTAAAAAGAAAGTAATCCACAAACAACAATTGTTCTTAACATTCTACACATTTAGGCATGATATTTGAAAAATTGAAACTTTAAAGATTTGAGCTAAAGCAAAGTCAAAATTTGAAAACTCTAAACTCTAAAGCTACGTTCTCTGTCCAATATTTTAAGATTATTTAAAAGAAACCTTTCCTTATTTGCAGAAGTGTCAATAAATATTAGAATTAGTAAGATTTCTGTTAAGCACTAAGCAATTGTATACTGATCAATGAGTTCAATATATTCAGTGCTAGAACGATACATAATCACAGCTAATTTAATGGCAATATTAGTTAATTAACCATGATAATAACCGCTAGAGTGTTAGAACTTAGAACCGAACCTCGAACGCAGATTTCAGTCACCGAAGATTGAAAGAAGAGGGAGATGGCGCCAAGAGAGTGGGGGTTTTGAGTTTAACAGAGATACATAAACATGCAAACAAGAGAGGGCTGTTAAATTTAAATATGATCCCTATTATTTCCTTTTAAGGAAAATGTTATGTGTTTTTTAAAATTCAGCCTTTAATCAAATTTTTAATTTAAATATTATAATTTAATTAAATTTTAATTAAAACACATTCTTAATTTGTAGTTAAATATGTTAGTAATTAAAATTAATTTAAATTTAAATATTATATTAAGTTTGAAAATTTTATGTTAAATTAATCAATTCAACTAGGTATCTTTTAAAATTAGTATAATATTCAGTCTTTTATTATAATAATTTAAAAAAAATTAAAATAAACATATCTAAAAATTATGAATAGATTTACTGTCTTTTTAAAATTAAATACACATTCAAAATACAAACTAAATAAAACTAAAATTTAAAATTTAAATTTTAAATTTCTATTTCAGATTTAATATATTTAATTTTTAATATATTATAATTTAAATACATATCTAAAACTAAAATTATTCAAAATTCAAAATTTTGATTTTAAAATTATAAAATAAATTTTAAATCATCTAATTATTAATTAAACCCGTACAAAACACTCAAAGAAGCGCACATCGATAAGTCATCCTCCACCCTCGTTCATCCGCGCCACCTTCCTCTTCCGCGCTCATCCTCGACGCTGCCTTCCTCCTTTTCGGTGCTCATTCACAACGCCACATTCCTCTTCGTTGACACTCATCTTCGTCGCCGCTTTCTTCTTCCTCGTCGCCGTTTGTCCGCATCAACGTCGTCACGCCGAAAACTTACCTAAGGTTTGGATGAGTCTCTGACACCATTACCTTTTTATTATTATTATTCTGTATAAGTTTTATTTTTTTTAAATAAAAAATCGAATAAGATGGTCCGAAGAGATTTTCATATATATTGCAATGTTAAATTATTTTTGCATGTGTAATTTATGTATTTTGGAAGTGTTTTAAAAATATTTTCTGTATAATTTTATAATTTTAGATGTGTTACAATTATTTTTTAATGTTTAAATTTAAATTTTAGATTTATGATTTTGGATGTATTTCAAAAATATTTTCTGTATAACTTCATAATTTTAGATGTGTTACAATTATTTTTTAATGTTTAAATTTAAATTTTAGATTTATGATTTTGGAGGTGTTTTAAAAATATTTTTGTATAACTTAAAATTTTAGATGTGTTACAATTAAAAAAAAGCTACGATTGAAAATATTTTAGTTTGTGTATATAATTATATTCGATCATTCATCACTAGAAAGTCGTAAAACAGATCCTGTATTTTATCAAAGGTACAATAAGTAAGGGATTAATTTTTTTCTAAATGAACTGACTTTGAATTTTTTTCTGCAGATACAAATTGAAATATTGTAGCAGAATAGAAGAAAGAAGAAAATCATGTTACAAAGAGAAAAAAGTAAAAGAAGAAAATAATAACTAACTATGAAATGAGTAGAAAATTAAAAAAATTTTAATTTTTAAAATTTAAATTAATTTTAATTATAACTGTGTATCCTACAAAATAAGAATATGTTTTAATTAAAAGATAATTAAATAATATTAAAGACTGACTAAAAATTGAATTTTATTGTATAAATAACATTTTCCTAAATTAATATGATGAATAAATATTATTAAAAGTGTTATTAAATGTTTAATGAATTGTTTTCAATAATTTGTTTGATGAATTTGGTTAAGAAGAAAAATTAAGTTTATCTTGACCCAGTCAATATAAGTCCAGTTTGACCACTAATTAAGTTTAGCCCAACACCAATTTATATATTTCAAAGCATATGGCTGAACTTTAAAAAGGGTAAGAAAAACAAATTGGCCCAAAATCTTCAGAAGTTCATTCGGTGGTCACAAGGAAATCACTTCACAAGTTCTCTTTTAGTTACTGGAATTTAAATTTCATTTCAATTAATTATTTTCTTGGTTAAAGTAGTGATCATAATATTGAGATAAATTTTTTATAATTTAATCTAAATTATTCTTGATCATAGAATTATTAAAAAGACATTGATAATCTAAAAAAATTAATATATATAATAATTTTTATTGGATAAAAATTAATAAATTTTATTTATTATATATACATGATGCATATAGAGATATGACTATTAAATTAATTCATTTTGAGAATTTTTATAATAGTTATAATTACCACATTTGTGAATAGGATATTTTTAAGATGAACATGGTAATAGAGTTTTTTTTAACCTGCGAGTATCATAGTAATTACCAATATATTTATTATACTTTAGAATCGGACACTTAATACCCTAGGGTATTAGTTGAATGAATATTGGGTATAATTTAAATGCTTGTACAATTAATGATTAGTTAATAAGGAATCCGTCAACTCTCGATAAAGAATTTGAGCTTAATGATTATAATGACTGAAATAAATAAAATTTTGATCAAGGGGATTAAATGAATGAAGAAATGAATATCTTAGATCATTTAAAGTTCATTATAATAATAGCAACAACTTAGAGTTTGACAATTAAACCATACTCTAAAGAGTTAATCAAGAGCTAGAAAAATAGAAGGAATTATACTTTGTTATTCTCTGGTTCTTAATAAACATGTAATATTACATATTATCGGGTCATTGAGGAGTGTTGCTAAACGCTAACATTGATTAGTAAATTTAGTATAACTAATTTACTACCTGCTTAACAATGAACTTATGGGGTCACACATTAATAAGTGTTTTAGTCTTTGCTAAATAATTATTTAATTATTATTTTGATTTGATCAAATAAGTAATTATATTAATTCAAATGGAATATTATTATATTCTTTGCTAGCATCAAGATTATAATAATAATATGATAATTGAGAATATTAAATGAGAATCGAGAATAATTAGTTATTCTATTTCTAAATTTGATTTCTAAGTTTGAACGAGATCCTAACTAATTCTGTTTCAAATTTAAAATTAGTAACAAATATCATGCTATATATATGTATGCAAAGAGTAAAGCAAAAAAGTGATACAAAAATTTTATTCCTTTATCTCTACACACATAAGCGTATGTGAGCCTAATTTTTTTAGAAGAATTTTATGGTGTGTAAAATTTTGTAAAAATTTTTTAATTTAGCTCATATCTATTAGTCAAAGAATTGATAAACAAAAATTGTGGATATACATAAAGTCTTTGAATAAAATTTTTACTAAAGCGTTCTAAGTTATTTAGATATGATTTATTTATGTTATTAGAATAAAATTTAAATACAAAATAAATCTTTAAAGTTATTTTTTTTCTTCCGCGATATATTATGAACACATAGTAATTCTTCATTGTATATAGTGTATATAAATAAAAATATTTATTAATATTTTTAGTTATTAAATAAATTATTATTAAAATTTTAGTTTTTATTTTTAAATATTTTAATCTTTATCTTTATTTTTTTTAAAATACTGAAATATGTTAAATCTTCCACGTTAATTATGAGTTAATTATTTTCCATGAGCGGACGGGAGAGAGTGAGAGTGGGGTGGGAATACACTGGGAAGGGAAGGAATGGGCTAAATTCCGGTCAAGCAAGGGATCCAAGGGTATGGAATCGAGAGGAGTACGTTCGGCTGGAACGGGATTCGTTCAGCATTTTTGTGGACAACTTACCAGGTGACATCTCAAAGCGAGAACTGTTTGATCTTTTTTCATGGACGGGGAGGATCAACGACATCTATCTCGCAAGGAAGACGAGAAATGGGATGATATACCTGTTTGCCTTCATACGATACACTACGAAGGGAGGAGCACTGAAGGCAATTGCAGAGATGAATTGTATGAAGTTAAGGGGAAAGGAAATTTTTGTCGGGGAGGCTAAATACAGAAGGGATGAGGTTACAAGACAGAGCGAGCCTTTGGCTAAGGGACGGGTACAACAACATCAGAAGGGAGTCAATTCTGAAGAGAGGGAGCATACAGTTGGGAGCCCTCCCGTTCCGACCGTGAATCCGCCTACACATGCTCATCCAGAGGGTCAGCCGAAATTGGGACCGAAGGGCCTGGAAGTCTCTGCAGATACGAATAACTTGGAATGGTTGCAGAGGAGTGTGATTGGGAGTGCCACCGATTCAATTGAGTTCAGTTTGTTGAACGATTTGGCCCGGAAGGCATGGCCTCACATTGTTCGAATCTGTGAGCTGGGGAATTACAAGGCTTTGATGATATTTGATAGTATAACGAACGCAGAGGAGGCACTGAGAGGGCGTGGGGATGGGATGAGGCAGATATTTCATAGTCTGTGCCGTTGGAATGAGAATGATAGATATGGCACGAGAAGAGTGTGGATTGAGTGTTATGGTGTTCCGTTACACGTATGGACGGAGGATACGTTCCGTGCAATTGGTGGACAATGGGGTGAGGTGATAGTATGTGATAATGGAATAGCTTCAGGCACGTCTTTCCGGGCAGGATGCATGCTGATTGATACATGGCGATTTGAAACTATTTCGGAATGTATGCGATTATCCGTGGGATCGAATGTGTATGAGATATTTGTTAAGGAGGTGGGCAGTGGTGCTCGTGGTTATTCGGCTGGGTTGCCAACTGAGGATGAGAAAGGGCATGGTCAGAAGTCTGTCAATAATGCCTATCGGCATGCACGGTCCATGCAGCTGGGAGGGGGTGATACGACGGAGGCGGAGGTGGCCGTGCTGAATAGGCCGGAAGAAGTGGAGGAGGGTAGAATTGTAACTGATCATGAGATATTTGATGAATGGAGTAACCGTTTTTTAAATTCAAAAACAGTAACGGAAAGAGAATCGGGTTATGCTCTCAGAGGGGAAAGGGCAGATTTGGCAGAAGATAGATCAGAAAGGACCCAATCCTGGGCCTATGAGAGGGATCAGGTGGTTGCGGTTGGTGAGATCACAAGTAAGGTGATGTTGGGCTTGTGTGCTAAGGAGCAAATTGAATTGGGCCAAAGATCCATGATCCATAAGGACTTAAGCAAGCCACATAGGGAAGTGTTGGGCTCCAACAGCAGAGGCCCAACTGCTATGCCTCACTCTGGGTCAGCACCGAATCTGTTCCTTGGGCCTAGGAGCGGGCGGGTTGGGGGCAAGATGGATGGGGAGCTGTTGTCGGGTAGGGCTGGGAAGGGCGATTACTCAGGGCGCGGCGCAGCGTTGATAGTGGGGCAGGGAGGTGCGGACGTGCTGGCTGCAACAAGGGGAAAGGAGGTCGGCGGGAACTGCGACGTGGTGGGTGTGCTATCCCGGATGCCACCGCTTAGTGCGGGTGGCTGTTGGGCGCAGGCTTCCGATGCAATGGATGAGGCTAGAACGATGGCTGCTACCGGTGTGGGGGGCCTGGTCCGGTCTGAGACGTGTGCTGGGGGCAGTGGTGCGAGTCTGGGAGCGAGGGGGTTGCTATTGTGTGATTCGGGAAGCTCCCATGCGAGGAAGGGGGCAAGAAGAGAGCCACCGGGGGA
The DNA here is from genome assembly GCF_003086295.3 of Arachis hypogaea. NCBI lineage: Eukaryota > Viridiplantae > Streptophyta > Magnoliopsida > Fabales > Fabaceae > Arachis > Arachis hypogaea. The sequence continues at coordinate 7,398,302 of NC_092054.1, read as the reverse complement.
TGAGGAGCGGGGAGCCAAGTCGGGGGGATCTGGTGCAGGGATGTCACCGGCGGTGGAGGGTGGTTTGGCAGCGACCCATCTTGACGGGGGTCTCGAATCAGTCGTGGCTGGGGAGGGCAGACAAGCTGGTCTATCGTGCTATCGATGGGAAAGGAATGCAATAGGTGCGGGAGACCGACTTTTGACACATGCAGGGAAGGGGAGTGGGTCAGACGAGCCAGGGGATATGAGGAATTGTTGGGAGGGTTCTACAGGGTGTGAGGTTATACGTGACTCTCAGGGGAGTATGGATGTAGAAGCAGAGGCAGTGATTGGGGGGGTGGGGGGAGGTGTGGAGTGTGTGCGCAATGCTGCTTGTGATGAGGGAAGTGAGGCCGAGAAAGAATCGTCCGAGAAAAGGTGGTCAGCTGAAATGGATGAAAATATGGAAGCATGGAAGCTTGCAGTGGAATCTGGAGCTGTGCAGTATGATGAAGAAGATGACATTATGGCGATACTTCAGGCTCAGAACGAGGTAATAGCTCAGAAGAAAAAGCTGGCAAAGAAAAAGGAAAAGGCGAGAAGGAGCCGTCCGAAAAATCGAAAAAAGGTGTGTATAAATGCTTTACAATGATATTTAGTTCATGGAATATTAGGGGGTTGGCGGGAGTTGGTAAACTGAGTATGGTAAATAGTTTCCGAAAGAAGTTTAGAGTGCATATGCTAGGATTAATAGAGACGAAGAAAGAACGTGTGACTAAGTTTGATATCATGAAACTGTGGGGTGATGGTGCGGTTCAATGGGAGTTTGTTGAGTCGATTGGTGCTTCAGGTGGATTGCTTTTGATGTGGGATGAAACAATGTTTCAGAAGACCAACTGCTATAAAGGAGCTCGGTGGTTATGTGTGGAGGGTGTGCTACTGAAAAATAATTTTTCCTGTGCTTTTTGCTTAGTTTATGGTCCGCATGATAGGACGGATAAGCTGGTCACGTGGGAAGAGCTAAGTTTTTTATCTGGGTTATGTCAAGTCCCGTTTTGTTATATGGGGGATTTTAATGAGATAACTCACCTGGAAGAAAGGAAGGGTGCTACCTCGTTGCCGGTGTCGACAACTGAGTTTAAAGCTTGGATACAGGATATGGAGTTAGTGGATCTAGCAGTCACTGATCGCTCGTTCACCTGGTTCAGGGGGCAATCATGTAGTCGCATTGATAGGAGTCTGGTTAGTGTGGAGTGGCTAGAAGAATTTCCAGGAACAAGGCTGAGAGGGGGGCCGAGAGGATTATCTGACCATTGTCCAATTATTATGGACGGGACTCGGTATAGAGGAGGGCCAAGACCTTTTCGGAGCTTAGATTCATGGTTTACGCATGATGGTTTCTTGAGTATGGTAAAGGAGGAGTGGAGGAGATTGGGAGAGGAAAATATTCTAGACAAGCTAAAGGCTCTCACAGTTCCGCTGACTAGGTGGCATAAAGATAAATTTGGGGACATAGACCGGAGGATTGCGCAGTTTGAGGATGAAATCAAAAAAGCAGATGATATAGTTAGTACTGGAGTAGCTGATGGGACTATTGAAGTAAGGAGGAAGGCGCTAGTGAGCTTCTGTAGAAAATGGTATATCAGGAAGGAGTTGCATTGGAAGCAGATGTCAAGGTCTCGTCATGCAAAAGAGATGGATAAAAATACCCGTTACTTTCACAATTTAGCCTCTGCGCGTCAAAGATCCAATCGGATTGATGCATTAATGGTCAATGGGAGGATGGTCAGGAACCAAGCCAGAATTAAGGTTGCTATTCGAGACTTCTACAAGAAGCTGTACCATCAGGAAACTTCTCCAGTAATTGGATTCCGGGAAGGGCTTGTTCAGCAAATCAGTGAGGCAGAGGCAACAGAGCTAGAGGTGATGCCAACGCCTGATGAAGTGAAGGCGGCGGTTTGGGATTGTGAGTCAACAAAGGCACCAGGTAGTGATGGGTACAACATGAACTTCATCAAGAAGTGTTGGGATGAATTAGGGAAGGAGTTCACTGATGCGGTGGTTGGTTTTTTCCAGTCATCTAAGCTTCCTAGCGATGCAAATGTAACTTGGGTGACGCTGGCACCGAAGTTTACTGGAGCCAGAGAAATTAAGGATCTCCGGCCGATTAGTATGGTGGGCTGCCTTTATAAGGTAATTTCTAAAGTTTTGGTTCGGAGGATGAGGAAAGTGATGCCGGGTTTGGTAGGAGAGACGCAGAGTGCATTCGTAAAGGGGAGAAAAATACATGATGGGGCACTGATTGCTTGCGAAACGGTGCACTGGCTGAAATCACGGAAAAAAAGCGCCGCGATTATAAAGCTGGATTTCCAAAAGGCTTATGATAGGGTTAAGTGGAGCTTTCTAGATATTGTACTGCAGATGATGGGATTTAGTCAGATATGGCGAGGGTGGATAAAGGAGTGTGTCTGCTCTGCATCTATGTCGGTTCTTGTTAATGGGTCACCTACGGATCCTTTTAAAATGGAAAGGGGCTTGCGACAAGGAGACCCGTTGTCCCCTTTTCTGTTTGTTTTAGTTGTGGATGTGCTCCATAGAATGATTGGCAAGGCAGTGGGGAATGATCGTATATCTCCACTACTACTCGGGAGGGATCACATCGAGTTATCTCACCTGCAGTTTGCGGATGACACCATTCTATTCTGTCCTCCTGAGGAAGAGACCATAAGGAATTATCAGCGATTACTCCGATGCTTTGAACTTATGTCTGGGTTGAACATTAATTTTGAAAAGTCCAACCTTATTTCGGTTAATTGTGATCAGATGTGGGTCCGGAGGATGTGTAGGTTGCTGGGGTGCAAGGAGGCATCACTGCCAGTAAGATATTTGGGTATTTCCCTGGGAGCAAATCCGAGGCTGGTAAAGACATGGAAACCTGTGATTGACAAGGTTGAAGATAAACTCAGTTTGTGGAAAGCAAAGACTCTTAACAAAGCAGGAAAGCTGGTCCTAATTAAGTCGGTGCTTAATAGCTTGCCCATTTACTACCTCAGCCTATATAAGATGCCAAAGACGGTGGCGGAAAAGCTGATTTCCCTACAACGTCGATTCTTGTGGAGTACAGAGGATGGGAGGCACGGGATACCGCTTGTAAAATGGGAAATAGTTATGGCTCCGAAGCAAGCAGGTGGCTTGGGAGTTGGGGATGCGGTGATTCGAAATACAGCTCTGCTGTTCAAGTGGTGGTGGAGGTTCTCAAAAGAAGACTGTCCTTTATGGAAGCAAGTTGTTTGCTCATGCAACAACATGAATCCTACTGTGATGCTGCAAGGCCAGCCGGCGCCCATAAGAGGGGGTCCGTGGCGGGATATATGCCAACTCCAAATTAGTGAGTCGCAGTTGCGAGAAAAGATGATCAGCGGGTTGTCTATGGAGCTAGGTAATGGCAGAACAATCCGGTTCTGGGAGGATAGCTGGTTGCCGCCTGGGGTGTTGAAAGATATGTTTCCTAGACTCTTCTCGGTCTCAACCTTGCAAGGATCTGTTATAGGGGATTGTGGGTTTTGGGATGGGCTAGTTTGGATTTGGAGTTTTCAGTGGAGGAGAGAGTTGTTCCAATGGGAGTTGGATTTAGTTCACCAGCTTCATGAGCTGCTACAATCGGTCAAGCCCACCAATGGGAAAGAGGATGGCGTGGTCTGGAAATTTGATAAAACAGGAGTTTACTCAACGGCTTCCTTTGGGAAGGTTTTGCAGGCGGAAGTCCTACCAGAGGAAATCACTAGCTATAGCTTCACTAGTGCTGTTTGGAAAGGACTGGTACCTCCGAGGGTTGAGCTGTTTACTTGGTTTGTCTTGGTTGGAAGGGTGAATACTAAGGATCGACTATGTAGGTTCCGGGTCATTCCTCAGCATGATAATAGGTGTGTGCTATGCGATAAGGCTGAGGAAAATGTCTTTCATTTGTTCCTTGAGTGCGAGACCACATGGAAGGTGTGGTGTGCTTGGCTGCTGGCCTTGGGACGACAGTGGAGCCTTCCAGGTACACTAAAGGATCATTTTGAAAGCTGGACGAAGTTATCTATAAGGAAGGTGGACAGAAAAAGGTGGTTCATTGGGTTCTTTGCAGTTATTTGGACAACCTGGCTAGAAAGGAATGGTAGGCTCTTCAGAGATCATACTTCCAGCATGGAGGACATCATAAACAGGTCGTTTAGGTACTCTGAAGAATGGAGTGGTGTTGACCCATTTGGTTGTTGATAGCCATACAGAAGAGGATTAGGGGTTGGTTTCTCGACTTTTGTTATTTCTTGTAGCTCCTTTAATTGCTCCACTCTATGTGTTGAGCTCCCTTTGATTCAAAAAAAAAACATAGTTACATAGACAAATACTACCTAACTAATTAATCCATGGACCAATAAAGACGTGAATTTGGCAAAATCCTTCTTTGCAATACAAAGTAGAATAATATAAATAATAATAATAAAGCTTGGTATGTTAATTCAGTCTTGGGAAGAAAACAGATTTTCCGTGGCGATTATCTTCTACCTGTCTCATTTATTGATAAAAAGGAGGTTTGTATGATATTTAATCAACTATTAGCAACGAATTGCCTGCAATAATGCATGAATCAAATACAAAGATCAAAATAATAACGGAATAGAAATTGAAAATAACGTACTCATATTCCTTTTGTTCTTTTCTTTGTGTTGGAGATTGGAAGATTACTCTATAAAATGAGAGCACTGAGTACATTTGATAGTTAAGGACTATGAAAAACTACTTTTCTCCAGCTTAAATAAATTTCGATTGCCTACACTCCAAAACATTTATACTATCGTCTTTTATACATAGCAAGGCAATTCAAGGCTCCTTCGTTGCATATTAATTGTTTTGGACCCACGGAAAAAGAAAGAAGGTAAGGTCCATTTACTCATCCTTGAGCTCTTGAGTCTTGACTAGAGAGAGGTAGCTTCATGATCATAATTATTTTTTACGGACTCATCACTCGGAAAATTAATGAAGGTTAGCAAAGTAGCTAGATACACCCAAATTGATTCGACGATTTCTTTGTATGTCCTTCTCGACCACTGCATTTGCTGTCTGATCTTCGTACATAGCAAAGGGAAGGGAAGGGAAGCCAAGTCTTCATGCATGGTGGACATAGACCAAGTCTTCATGGCATTGCATATAGTCCACTCTGCTCATTACCATCATAAAGACATGGCACTTTATTTCTGGTGCTGCTTCTTCTTCTCATCATCAAGCACCTGCTGTCACTCATCAACACCACCTTTTCATCAGCTTTAGACCTGATCATGCGCGTCAAAGATTCTTCACCCATCTTCGTGCTGCTATCCTGGAATTCAAATCAAAATCTAAACTCTTGGTCCAGTAGTTGCTAAATTAAAATATCCATTGTTAATTCTTAGCAATTGATTTTAACTATCGATTTTTAATTAAGTGTTATTAAACTAATGTCAAACTAGATTGGCTACTAAATTACTACATTTTTCTTCGTTAAATAGCAACCAATTATATTTTCAGTCTTTTGTCAGTGATCTACTGTAATTTTATAATGGTCGCTATTTTAAACTGCTGCCTGTAGCGATTTATACCCAAACAACATTCTACAAAAACTGTTGTTGCCTATAGCGGTTTCTATTCACCTCACAATGCACGTAAATCACGACTACCAGTAACGATTTACATTCTTTCCTAATCTACTATTACCAGTAGCGATTTTTATAGATTCATAAAAAAGTGCATTTGCATCTTTATTTTAAAAAATGTGTAATCATGTAAAATTGATCTCCATTCTATTTATTTAAGAAAATTGCCCACAAATTAATGGCCACATTTTCTTCTTTTTCAACTTATTTATTCTTTCCATTCTCGTTCAATCTCTTTCCATTCTCGTATTATTTAATTTTATGCAACTTTTTTTTCCAACTTTTCTAACATGTCCTTCCTCATCTTCTAGACTATTTACAACAAAAAATCATGATAGTGGTGCTATTTTTAGCATCAATACAAGTGTTGCATAAAAAAAGAAGGTGCTCGTCATTCTGAACACCAACAGTAGAGTACATGCTGCAATTGCATTCTACTTTGCAAAATCTAATCCATAATTGAATCGGTTAGACTATTGAATCAATGGGTCATTAAATCAACTATGTCGTTGGTTGAACCGATTGATTCACTCATTATTAAATAATTATCTAAATCTTTTAATAAGTATTTTTCCACTTTTGTTTTTGTATTTTTGCGTCAAAGTAAATTATTACACTTCAAGTATTTATTAAAAGAGATTTAGTGAAGATCATAACAATAGATAGAGAAAATATGTTATGATTAACAAAAAAAATTAAAAGATATCATTTGTAAAAAAAAATCATAATAATAAAAATATCTTCTTAATTTGTAGCTAGAGAGAGTGCGAGAGAGGGAGAGAGGTGGGAAAACACTGGGTGGCAGAACAATGGGTGGGGTAGCAATAGGCAAACGACCAAACACGAGAAGGATCCTAGAATTTGAAACAAGGAAGAGTATCATCGATTGGAGCTTGATTCTTTCTCCGTCTTTATTGACTGTTAGAAACAAGAGAGAAATCTGAGAAAAGTATTTTATGTATTATTCAGCTTGATCAAAGGTACAATATACAAGGGGTATTTATAGGTGCTAGATGAATCAAAGTAATAAAGGCATAGAATCTTACAATTAATATACAGATATGCTATAAATATAAACGATACTAATACGATACTAATTGATCTAAATTGATTATAATGATTCTCTAACATCCCCTCCCCCCCCCCCCTCAAACTCAAGTGGGAGCTAAGGATACCAGCTTGAGTTTGGATAACAAAGTCCGAAAACGAGTCGGGTGATGAGCTTTCGTGAAGATATCAGCAGTCTGATCCAGTGTTCCAACAGCAATGAGATGAATAGCATCAATAAGGATTCGTTGCCGAGCAAAATAACAATCAATCTCAATGTGTTTGGTGCGTTCATGAAATACATCATTATGGGCAATCTGAATAGCACTACGGTTATCACAAAAAACATCAGTAGAGGACGACTGAGGAGCACACAGATCTTCGAGAAGCCAACGAACCGAGATAACCTCAGCAGTGGTGTCAGCGAGGGCACGATACTCAGCTTCTGTACTTGAGCGAGCAGTGAACGTTTGCTTCTTAGTACGCCAAGAAATGAGAATGTCACCAAGAAACAAACAGTAACTAGTAGTAGAACGACGATCAGTGGGATCACCAGCCCAATCAGCATCGGAGTATGCCTGAAGAGACAAAGAGGATTGGGAAGAAAAATAAAGGCCATGAAATAGAGTGCCTTTGATGTAGTGAAGAATGCGAAGAACTGCCGCATAGTGAGTAGTACGAGGAGCGGACAAGAACTGGCTAAGTACATGAACTGGATAGGCGATGTCTGGTTGGGTGACAGTCAAGTAGACGAGACCTCCAACTAACTGTCGATAGAAAGTCAGATTATCCAAAACAGTGCCATCCATAGGTGTAAATCGAACATTAGGCTCAAGAGGAGTAGACTCAGTGCGACTATCTGTAATCCCAGCGCGAGCAAGAAGATCTGAAGCATACTTAGCCTGCAAGAGATAGATGCCATCATCTGTGGAGATGACCTCGAGACCAAGAAAATAGCTGAGAGAACCAAGATCTTTCATCTCAAAGGTGCGGTGAAGTGAGGCCTTGAGATCAGAGATATCATCAACATCATCTCCAGTAATGATCATGTCATCAACATACAAAAGGAGAAGAACAACTCCACGTTCGCTTTTATGAATGAAAAAGGGCATTCTCATGAGGGCTAGAAGTAAAACCAAGACTGCATATAGTAGTGCTGAACTTGTCAAACCATTCACGAGGAGCTTGCTTAAGTCCATAAAGTGCCTTGCGAAGGAGACAAACCTTACTAGAAGGACAAGGATATCCTGGAGGTGGTTTCATATAGACTTTCTTTTTCAAATCCCCATTAAGAAATGCATTCTTCATATCCATCTAACTGAGAGACTATTTTTTAATTACGGCAATGGCAAGAAGAGCTCTAATAGATGTAAAACGGGCGACAGGAGCAAAAGTCTCTTCATAATCAATACCATACTCTTGCATACAACCTTGAGCAACCAAGCGTGCCTTATAACGGTCAATAGAGCCATCAGAGCGAGTCTTGATCTTGTATACCCATCTACTGCCCACAACTTCCTGATCAGAAGGAGGATCAACTAAATTCCAAGTGTGTGCTTTTTCAAGTGCCTGTATTTCTTCTTGCATTGCTTGTTGCTAATTTGGATTTATGGAGGCTTCTCTAAAGGACTTAGGTTCATGTTGATGAAGAATAGTAGAAAAGCAATGATAATCAAGAAGATGAGGTGGTGAATTTCTTACCCTAGAAGAACGAGTGGGAGAAGGAGGCATGACGGTAGGAGCGGGATCCCCGTCTGGTCTGGAATCATCAGGAGATGGAGAAGGCGAAAGAGCAGGGGCCTCGAGGGATGGACTTGGGGTAGACCCTGTTGTATCATCACTATGAAAGAGATCAATATTTGAGTTAGTAAAAAACAGTGACGGAGTAGAAGGAATGGACTCAAAAGAGGAAAAACTAGAGAACATGTGATGCTCCCAGAAGACAACATGACGAGATATACGAATGCGACGAGAGATAGGATCCCAACAACGATAACCCTTATGTTCAGAAGCATAACCAAGAAAACAACACATGCGAGCCTGAGGTTCAAGCTTATTATGTTCATGAGGCTGAAGAAGAACAAAACAGACACAACCAAAAACACGGAGAGAACTGTAATCGGGAGAAGTACGATAAAGATGCTCAAAGGGAGTAGTGTTACCAAGAACAGAAGAAAGGAGTCTATTGATAACATGAACAGCAGTGAGAGCAGCTTCACCCCAAGCACGCTCAGGACAGGAAGAGGAAATAAGCATCGCACGGACAGAATCAAGAATATGACGGTGTTTACACTCAGCTCTGCCATTTTGTTGAGAGGTACCAGGACAAGAAAACTCGGACAAAGTACCCTGTTCAGCGAGAAACTTTAAAAGTTTGGAGTCACGATATTCCAAAGCATTATCACGTCTGAAAATTTTAATGACCTTTGAAAACTGAATTCGAACCATATTGGCAAAGTTAATATAAATCTGAGGCAACTCATGACGATTAGTCATCAAATAAATCCAAGTAAAACGTGAATAATCATCAATAAAGACGACAAAGTATCGAGCCCCTCCCATAGTAGCGGTGGGAGTGGGGCCCCAAACATCAGAATGAATAAGATCAAAAGGAGAGCTAGCAATAGAGAAATTATTATTAAAGGATAAGGCATGTTGTTTTGCAGTGCGACAAGAAATGCAATCAAAAGACTCTTTTAGAACTTGACCTAAAACACCCGTTGATATAAGTGGACGCAGTTTTCCTAAGGAGCTCTGGGCAAGATGACGGTGCCACAAGTGAAGAGTAGATGGAGAGGAAACAGCACAGATATTTGACGTAGAGGGAACATGAAGATTCTCGAGCTCAAATAAACATCCGACCTTACAACCAATCCTGATGATCTTTCCCATCCGACGATCCTGCACACGACAATCAGAAATATAAAAAGTGACATCAAAACCGAGTTCAACAAGCTGACCGACAGAGATAAGATTAAAATTTAATTTTGGAACAAAATAAGTATCAGAAAGATAAATATTGGACTGTGAAATAATCTCGTGATGGGTTGCATGCAAGAGGAAACCATTAGCAGTGTTGGCAGAAGGTGCATTTGTAGTGGGAGACAATGACGAGAAAAGATGACGCAAAGGAGACATATGATTAAAACAACCGGAATCAAAATACCATTTAGAATTATCTGGAGGGGTGAAAAGAGTGGCAGGGGTATTACCAGAAAAAGAGAGAAGTTGATTAAGAAGATATTCAATATCTGATGGAGAGACAGAAGGTGTGTTGAGAGATGTGGAAGGGGTGGACTCAATAGCAGTAGCAGCAGTAGAAGCAGGCACATGCAGAGAGCTGTTGGGACGAGGTTGATACTTGTTCTGATCTGATTGCGGTGGTCGAGTAGGACAGGTAGCAATCAAGTGACCCGGGAGCTTACAATAATGGCAGAACAGTTTCGGGCAATTAGAGCCAATGTGGCCTTTTTGTTTGCACTTACGACATTCAATAGAGGGACATTCTGAGAAGGAATGCCCAGGTCGGTTATAGTGTCGACAGATTTTGCCCTTTCTGTCGGTGGCAACAAAGACAGTTTCACTTTTAGAACGAAGCAATCCCAAGCGTGTTTCTTCAGACTTAAGACGAGGAAGAGCATCTTCAAGACTAGGCAAGGGATTTTGATGAAGAAGAAAAGTCCTGACCGGCTCATAATCATCAGTAAGTGCCATCAGAAATTGGATGAGACGTGTCTGGTTTTGATAATCCTCTTATGCGTTAGCATCAGTGGGATTTTTAAGAACAGGCTCACAAGAGGTCAACTGATCCCAAATAACCTCCATCGGAGCAAGAAACTCAAAAACTGCTTGGCCACGTTCTTGCTTAAGGCTATGAAGTTTCTTAAGCAATTGGTACTGATGAGAGAGATCAGAAATAGTATAACGCTTTGCCAAATGATCCCATACCTCTTTAGTAGTTTCAAAATGCCCAAATTGTAAATAAATGCCAGGGGTAGAAGTATTGCGGAACCAAGTGATAATCTGATGATTTTTACTATCCCAATCTTCCAATTTCTCTGCATAGTCCTTCTCAGCATCCTCGTTGGATTTGGAGGCACCTTCTTTGGATTTGTCACCCACAGTTGGCTTAACAGGACAAGCAATATCACCAATCACATATCGCCATAATTTTCGCCCTTTAAGAAATCCTCGCATAGCTTCAACCCAATGTGCATAGTTGGAGTCATTAAGGATAACAGGGATAGGCTGAAAGACATCCGATTTTTCCATAGTAATAGACAATGGAAAAAAAGAAACTACAAATTCGGGACAGAAAACGAGAAAATAGAGGGCAGAATCGGAAAGAGCTCACCAAAAAACCTTAAGGGGGGTCCCGTTTGTATGCCACATCAGCGCTACATCAGCAAGGACATCAGTGCCACGTCAGCAGAGCGGTGACACATGGCAGCCCGTGAGAGGACGGAGAAGACAGACTGGCGACGAGGTGGATAGCGGGTCAACCAGCGGGCCAGATCGGATCGAGCGCGGGTTGCAGAGGAAGCTGGCGGCGTGACACGTGGAAGCTCCAGGAGCGTGCGATCGGCACCAAGATCTAACGACTATTGAAGCATCTGGGATGAGGAACAATGGAGGTGGGCAGGGAGGTTCCGGCGGCGCGTGAGGGCGCGTCCGATGGCTTCAGGCGACGATTTCAGTAGCATTGGAATCCTGACGGAGAGATGAACACGATGATGGCAGAGGTGACGAACCAAAGCGTCGGAAACTGAACGAAAATCGAGAGCAAAGAAGCACTGTCGGAAGAGAAAAATGAGGAGGCTATGAACAAATGTTCATTTGAAAAAAAAAACTTTAGACTCTTGATACCATGTTAGAAACAAGGGAGAAATCTGAGAAAAGTGTTTTGTGTATTATTCAGCTTGATCAAAGGTACAATATACAAGGGGTATTTATAGGTGCTAGATGAATCAAAGTAATAAAGGCATAGAATCTTACAATTAATATACAGATATGCTATAAATATAAACGATACTAATACGATACTAATTGATCTAAATTGATTCTAATGATTTTCTAACATTGACAATCTCCTGGTTGATATATCAAAATGAGAACTTTTCAGTTTGTTCAACTGGAAGGGCAGGATAATTGACATATACCTGTCAAGGAAGAACAAGAATGGACGGATCTATCTGTTCGTATTTGTGCGATACACTACGAAGGGGGAGCTCTGAAGGCGGTTACAGAAATGAATCAGATGGTGTTGAGAGGAAAAAGAATTTTTGTAGCAGAAGCAAAGTACAGAAGAATACCTGATCTGAAAGACATTAAAGGTAAAGAGGTGCAGGGAGCCACATGACAAGGTAAAGAAGCTAGCCTCCAGCAACATAAGGATACCACAAAAGCAGAAGCAAAGGTGACAAAGTCCTCGGGAGATGCAAATGTTAATGACCCAAATAAAAATGGTTGGGCTAAGAAAGTAAAAATTCCAATGACAAAAGATAATGTTACATGGTTACAAAGGAGTATTGTCGGAGGTACAAAGAAGATGATCAACTTTTAGGCACTTTGTTGAAAGATTCATAATGAATGACCGTGTGTAACACATGTACGAGAATTGGGTGCATACAAAGTAATGCTAATGTTTGACACAATATCCAGTGCGGAGGAAGTATATACATTCAGAATGAAAGTGTTATTAAAATTATTCCATATGATATGGAGATGAGATGAGAGTGAGAGGAGCGAGAAAAGAAGAGTATGGTTGGAGTGCTATGGAGTACCAATGCATGCCTGGTCAACGGAGACTTTTACCATAATAGGAGATCAATGGGGAGAGGTGGTAAAGTGTGACAATTTAACGAAAACATGTAGCTTATTCAGTGCTGGCCGCATTCTGATCGATACATGTATGTTTGAAATGATTAATGAGTGGATCCATGTCACTATTGGAGTGAGTGGGTTTGACATCCTTGTAAAAGAGGTAGGTGGAGAGGTGTATCGAGAAGAATGCTTTTCAGAGGCAAAGGACGACCAAATAGATAAAAGCATAGTGATTGGAGAAGATGCGGTGCAAAGTTGCATAAGAGATAAAGCCGGTAGTGGTGCTAAGCCGACGGCGGCTAGATGGGATCGGCGGCACAACTTATGACGAAAGAACAATTGGAGGAGGAACAACATAAGGACAAAATTGTGACTCTACTGTCTGAATTAATGACTGAAATTTTCAAATTTCAAATTGCCATTATGGGTGTGATGGTTATGCGTTAATTAAGGGGAAGGAGAATCAAATGGCGTCAGATGCAACTCATTATGAGGAAGACTCATATTACACTCTATCTTGTAATTATGAGGAGGTATAACATGAGCCTTCAAATGTTTGTGGAAGGGGTCATCATGGGCTGATGGCAATAAGGCCTAGTGTCATGAAACAAAAAGAAGGCAAGCTTAACAAGAACAAGGTCCAGTTGAGGAAGGGTGGCCTTGGGCTAGCTGAACCGGTTAGGGATGGCCCGATAGCTAAGGTGATCCGGTTGGATGGAGACGGGATGGATTCAGCAGCTTCCTTAGGAAACGCACATCAATGCCGAATGGAAGAGCATGAGGCGTCCCTAGGCAGGTGTCCAATCATCCAAGGGGAATGGCACATAGCACAAGGAGCTGATGGGGTACCACAGTGCGACGGATGGCCTACTGGTGTGGACAACGATGAACAGCGTATCACAGGAATGGATAGTGAAAGAGGCGGCCTTGAGAAGAACAAACAAGGAAATCTCATAATTGCTAATTGATTGGATGAGACTTATCAACGAAGCAGGAATTTGAAACAGAGGGAGGTGGAAGGAAGAGACCTGAATAGCGAGATGCAGGGACATTATGACGGCAGATTCAAAATAGCAAATGTGGTGGCACAAGAAGAGGGACGGGTACCCGGTGGCGCAAAGGAAAGAAAGTCAAAGGCTAGGGAGACAGTGGTGGTGGGTTCGGGAGAAGGCTCTGGGGATGGGGAAGAAAATAAACATGAAGACCCTGCATTAGAAGAGACTAGCACAACGGCGAATATGCATGGAGAAGTAGCGATGCACAGTGACCAATTCCAGAGTTGGGAAGAGGAAATGGCAGAGAATAAAGAGGTTTGGAAACTGGGGTAGAGTCTGGAGTAATACCATGCAGTGATGAGGAGGACATTATGCCAATTCTTCAGGAGCAAAATGAAGCAATAGCAATGAAACAAAGATAGTCGAAGAAAAAGGAGAAAATCAGAAGAAGTCGCCCAAAAACACGGAAGTATGTGTGTAATAAAATTTATAAATGATTTTAACCTCTTGGAATGTTAGGGGGTTGGGAGGTATTGCGAAATTGAATATAATAAAAAATTTCAACAATAAGTTTAGAGTAGATATGTTGGGTTTGATAGAAATAAAAAAAGAGGTGGTGAATAAATATGATGTAGCTAGAAATTGGGGTAATGATAGAGCTTGTTGGGAGTATGTTAATTCTACTGGAGCCTCCGGAGGCTTACTATTAATATGAGATGAATCTATTTTTAAATTGTTAAATTACTATAAAAGAGACAGGTGGTTATGTGTAAAAGGAGTGATGCCTAAAGATAATTTTTACTGTGCAATTTGTCTGGTATGGGCCACATATGGGAGCTAAAAAACTCTTAATATGGGAGAAATTAAGCTATATTACAAGATTGTGCCAAACTCCTTTTTGTTACATGGGAGATTTCAATGAAATTTTGCATATAGAGGAAAGAAAAGGGGAGACCAGCTTGCCAGCTTCTGCTGAAGAATTCAGAGCATTGATTAATGATATGGAGTTGGTGGACTTGGCACTTAATGATCGCAAGTATACATGGTTTAAAGGTTAGTCCTGTAGTCGGATTGATAGAAACCTGGTCATCTTGGAATGGTTAGATGTGTATCCGGACACTCGTCTAAGAGGAGGACCGAGAGGCTTATCAGATCACTGCCCTTTGTTAGTGGAAGATAGAAGAATAACCCAGGGTCCAAGACTGTTCTGCAGTTTAGACTCGTGGTTCACACATGAAGGTTTCCTAAGGATGCATGGTGAAGGAAGAATGGAGGGGATTAGGCAATGTACAGTTTTTGGATAAACTGAAGGCACTGTCAAAATCACTAGGTAGATGGCACAAGCAGTACTTTGGGAATATACCTGAGAAGATACAAAAGTTTGAGGACAAGATTAAGAAAGTGGATGATCAGGTTAGCAACGGAGTATATGATGGTACTGTAGAAGCAAGAAGGAAGGCGTTGGTAAGATGTTGTGAGGTATGGTATACGAGACAAGATATACATTGGAAGCAAATGTCTAGATCTCGACAAGCCAAGGAGATGGACATGAATACTAGATACTTCCACAATATTGCACCAGCAAGAAGAAGAAACAACCGAATTGAGTCTCTAGTGATCAATGGAATGCTGGTAAGGAATCATGCGAGAATTAAGGTTTCCATTAGAGACTTCTACAGGAACCTATACCACCAGGAAGAGTAGCCTAATATTAGCTTTCGAGAAGGCCTAGTCAATCGGTTGGAGATGGAGGAAGCTTAAGCACTATAGGTGTTATCGACGGAGAGGAAGTAAAGGATGCAGTTTGGGACTGCGAATCATCTAAGGCTCCAGGTAGTGATAGATAAAACATGAACTTTATAAAAAGGTGCTGGGAGGAGATAGGAATGGAATTTACTAAAGTTGTAATGAGCTTATTTGAGACCGAAAAACTACCAACAGAGTCCAATGTTACTTGGGTAGCACTGGCTCCAAAGTTTGTGGGCACAAAGGAGATAAAGGATCTCAGATCGATTAGTATGGTTGGATGCATTTATAAGGTCATATAAAAAATGTTGACAAGAAGAATGAGGATTGTTATGCCAGGATTAGTGGGGGAATCACAGAGTGCATTTGTAAAGGGTAGGAGGATACATGATGGAGCGTTAATAGCTTGTAAAATTGTACAATGGCTAAAACTAAAGAAGAAGGCATCAGCAATCATCAAACTAGACTTCCAGAAAGTCTATGACAGAGTCAAATAGAATTTTGTGGATGTTGTGCTAGAAAAGATGGGATTTGGTAGAAGATAGAGGGCATGGATTACAGAGTGCATTAGATCAGCATCTGTCTCCATAATGGTTAACAGGCACCATCGAAAACATTCAAGATGGAAACGGGACTTCGGCAGGGCGACCCATTATCACCATTTTTGTTCGTGCTTGTTGTACATGTTTTGAGTAGAATGATAGGGGAGGCAGTAAAAAATAAGAGAATAGTGTAACAGCCCAAACCACCCACTAGCACGATATTGTCCGCTTTGGCACACAAGACCTCACGATTTTGCTTTTGACGATAGGGATGATAGCCAAAGCCCCCCCCCCCACACTCACTCGTCAAAATGCGTCATGCTAGGGAGAGGTATCCACACCCTTATAAGGCATGCTTCGTTTCCCTCCCCAACCAATGTGGGACCTTACAATCTATCCCCCTAAGGGAGCCCAGCGCCCTCGCTGGCACATCGATCCCGGTTCCGGCTCTGATACCATCTGTAGTAGCCCAGACCACCCGCTAGCACGATATTGTCCACTTTGGCATACAAGGCCTCACGGTTTTGCCTTTAACGATAGGGATGATAGCCGAAGCCCTCCCCCCACACTCACTCATTAAAACGCGTCATGCTAGGGAGAGGTATCCACACCCTTATAAGGCATGCTTCATTCCCCTCCCCAACCAATGTGGGACCTTACAAATAGCTCTTCTTTTAGTCGGTAGGGATAATATAGAGTTATCTCACCTTCAATTTGCTGATGACACTATATTGTTCTGTCCACCAGAGGAGGAGACAGTGAGAAATTATAAGAGACTCCTGAGGTGTTTTGAAGCGATGTCCGAATTGAGTATTAACTTTGCAAGTCTAGTTTGATACCGGTGAATTGTAGTCAGGAATGGGTTGGTCGGATGTGCCAATTATTAGGGTTCCATGCGGCAAGTCTACTAGTGAAGTACCTGCGTATTAGTTTAGGAGCAAACCCAATTTTGGTTAAAACATGGAAGCCAGTAATAAATAAGGTAGAAGAGAAACTTAGCCTGTGAAAATAAAAAATACTCAGTAAAGCAGGAAAGCTGGTCCTCATCAAGTCGGTGTTGAATAGTCTGCCTACTTACTATCTAAGTTTGTATAAAATACTGGGGACGGTGGCAAAAAAATAATCTCATTGCAAAGGAGGTTCTTTTGGGGGAAGGATGATGGGTGGCCTAGGCTGGCTCTTGTAAAGTGGGATTTGATACAAACACCGAAGAAGTTAGGAGGACTGGGTGTGGGTGATGCGATGATTCGTAATACTACATTATTGTTCAAGTGGCGATGGAGATTTTCTAAGGAAGATTGTCCTTTATGGAAGAAGGTTGTGTGCTCCTGCAATAATCTGAACCCTGGGCAGTTATTGTCTACTCAAGCAATACCAAGAAAAGGGGTCCGTGGAGAGATATATGTCATTTGCAAATAAAAGAGCAACATGTCAGACAAAAGATGATTGACGGTTTGGCTATGGAGGTAGGTGATGGTAGATCAACCAGATTTTGGGAAGATACATGGTTACAGGCGAGGAAGCTGAAAGACTCCTTTCCGAGGCTCTACTTGATTTCAAATAATAAAGGATCCGTGATTGGGGACTGTGGGTTTTGGGATGGGATAGAGAGGGTATGGAACTTCCAGTGGAGGAGGGAGCTCTGCCAATGGGAGACTGACAGTTTGAACCAACCTGTGAGATTGATAGAAGGTGCATAAGATAGAGTGGCGTGAAAATTTGATCAAGAATGAGTTTATACTACTAACTCATTTGTGCAGGTTTTGCAGGTACAGAGTTTGACGGATGATATTCTTAGCTATAAGTTCACAAATGGAATCAGGAAAGGACTAGTACCCCCTCGAATAGAATTGTTTACTTGGTTTGTGCTTGTAGGCCGAGTTAATACAAAGGATCGCTTGAGCAGATTGGGCATCATTGAACGAAGCAATAATGTCTGTGTTATGTGTAACAAGAAAATTGAAACTGTGCAACACTTGTTTGTAACGTGTAAGTATACTTGGCAGGTGTGGTGCGTATGGATTACTTATGTGGGTCATGTTTGGAGCATTTCAGGCTCTATAAAAGTGCACTTTAAGAGTTGGAGGTCGATGCCATTGAGAAAAGACGTGGGAAAAATATGGTTAGGGGCTTCTTCTTAGTTATATAGAATATTTGGTTGTGTAGAAATGAGTTCATTTTTCAAAATAGGAAAACAGTTGTGGTGGATTGTGTTGCTAGGTTGTTTGGTTGTTCTAGAGAATAGTGCAAAGTCAACTCATGTTATTGATGGCTATGCCGGAGATGATTTATGAGTTGTTTAATTTCTTGCTCTACCTTTGTACGTTCCACTGAGTGTGTCGAGTTTGTTCTCCTTTAAAAGAAAATAGATAAAAGAATATCAATATATATAAAAAATTATAAGTTAGCCTGGTGGCAAGTTTGTCATGCATTACGACCTTTTCTTAAGTTTTGGGTTTAATTCCCAGGTAATAGGAGTTTGAAGCCGGATCGGACTATCCAAGGAGAACCTTGAATATCTGAAAGAAAAAGTTTAGGGACAAGTATTTTTATTAAAATTTGGTCAGCACTTAACTAACAAAAGAAAAGTAAATAATTTCACACCATTGAATGAAATCTCACATCATTAAAAATACCAATAATAACTAATTGATAGTTACAAATCACAAAACTTACTTATTTTCTAACACGCCTCTATGTGAAAATACTAAAATATACTTAATTAGTATATATAGCCCAACTTTTTTGAAATTTTTTATGAAATTATTTCACATTAATTAAGTCACCCTTAATAATAAAAAAGATCCTAATTTCTCAAGCCTTTCATACATTTGAACAATTTATCGTATACTTGTTATTTTCACGTTGTACTAATCTCCGTATATGTTTTCTTTTAATTTTTATAAATTATTTATTATTTAATTAATTGACTTTGGTGATGAATTTCCACTCATAATGGGTATGCAAAAAATCCTCTACGGTTAGCATAGTGGTCAAAAGAAGCTATAATAATGGGTTGAGTTGTCGTTGGTTGTTGTTATTATTATGCATAATTAAGGGATTCAAAAGAAAACAAAAGAAAAAAGAATTGTATGTATGTAATTACTCATTTAAATTTTGATAGGCTTGACATTAAATCTAGTTGATGTAATAATTACTGCAGAGGGAAGGGAAGGGAAGCCAAGTCTTCATCGTTGACATAGACCAAGTCTTTGTCGCATATAGTCCACTCAGTTCATTACCATCATAAAGATATGGCACTTTCAGTTGCCTCTTCTTCTCATGCACGTGCTGCCACTCATTAACACGACGTTTCATCAGCTTTAGAGGTAAATGACTCGCGTAAAGGATTCCTCAGCCATCTTCATGCAGCTCTCCATAAAATCCAAATCAAATCAGAGACGACAGAATGAAGAAAGGAGGAGTCACAAAAAATTATTGGAATCGATCTATTGGGTAGGGGTACGGTGTTTACGGATATCAGATATCCAATTATTCGTTCGAATTCGAACTGAACCAATTAAATTGGTTTTAAAATCAATGGATAATCAAGTTTAATTTAAATCGAACCGATAACATTTTCTATTAATTGGTTCGAATAATGATTATGAGAGTGCAAAATTCGAGCCAATCTGATAAAGAAACAAGAAATAAACAAGAAGATAAAGATTTAAACCGAATGAAAAGATACATTAAAATTGAAATAGAAATAAAAAGGATAGATTGAAATTGAATACAAAGAGAGTCACTCTACTTTCTACCCAATTTCTTGACGCAACAAGAAAGGGACTCCTCAACCTAACTTGCCAACGCCATAGTTTGGGAATTGAATTGAAGGAACTCCTCAACCTTCTACTCAATTCCCCGATGTAACAAGAGAAGGGCTCCTCAACCTCAATTGTCCACACCATGGTTTCATCATGAAACCAAAAAAGGGTTTTCAAACCTCTAAAAATTCTATTATACGACTACAATAGCTAAGGAGGTATTTATAACCTCTTATTAGGTTAAAACAAAGAAAACCCTAAAACCCATAAACATAGGGCCCAATCTAATAATTAAATAAATAAAATCAAAATACATCAAATTAAATTAAAACATTCTAAAAATATAAACTAATAAAATCTTCTAAATAACACTCGAACTCTTCATATCACGAATATTTGAAACACGTATCATTCTCCTCCTCTTCAAAAAAGATTCGTCCTCGAATTTTTTAGGTAAAATAGTATATGAAAAGGACAATAATTATAAAAAAGATAATATTTTTTTTCTTTTCTTTCTTGTATATATATTTTTTTGCACTGTATGTTTTTTTTGTTTTTTTTTTAAACAATAAAATCAACAATAATGAAACGCAAACGGAAAACAAGAACACAAGAACTTAAAGAAAGACACAACAGGCACTGAACTCTTTTTTTTTTATAAAAGAAGAACAAATATAGATTAATAAGAATTAATCTAATACCTGAGCTCTGATACCAAATGATAAAAAAAAATAAAAAATAAACAAGAAGATAAAGATTCAAACTGAATGAAAAGATACATTAAAATTGAAATAGAAATAAAATGGATAGATTGAAATTGAATACAAAGAGAATCACTCTACTTTCTACCCAATTTCTTGACGCAACAAGAAAGGAACTCCTCAACCTAACTTGCCAACGCCATAGTTTGGGAATTGAATTGAAGGGACTCCTCAACCTTCTACTCAATTCCCCGATGTAACAAGAGAGGGACTCCTCAACCTCAATTGTCCATACCATGGTTTCATCACGAAACCAAAAAGGAGTTTTCAAACCTCTAACAATTCTATTCTACAACTACAATAGCTAAGGAGGTATTTATAACCTCTTATTAGGTTAAAACAAAGAAAACCTAAAGCCCATAAACATAAGACCCAATCTAATAATTAAATAAATAAAATCAAAATACATCAAATTAAATTAAAACATTCTAAAAATATAAACTAATAAAATCTTCTAAATAACACTCGAACTCTTCATATCACGAACATTTGAAGCACGTATCATAACCCATACACTTGAATCCTTTATTAATTAAATTAAAAAAGATATCAATTTAATATATATAATTTTTACTAATTATTAACCTAATCCTAAATCCTTACCGTTATTCACCCTAACAAATCGTAGGTAGCTTTCTCATGGTAGCTTCCTCTTCGTCAGTGTTTCCGTCAGCATCTTTATTAGAGTCTTCGTCAGTGTTATCCCTGTCAGTAGCATTATATTTTCTGCTGGCAGTGTCATCGTTTCCATCAATGTCATCTTCATCGCTGGCTCTTCTTCTGCTTCAATGCTTTAGAAATCTTCTTTTGCTTCAGTGCTCCAGCAATCTTAGCTTCCTCATTTTGGATTTGTTCTCTTTTATTTTCTACGAATTTGATTATTAAATTTTGTTAGGATGTTAGTTTAGGGCTAATGTTCTCTTCTATTGTTAGTGAATTTTTGTGAGTCTGTTTGTAAATTTGTTAGTTAATTTCTATAAATCTATTGGTTTAGAGTTGATATTATGTGAATCTGAAAAAAGAGTCCGAGTGTGAATATGATTTGTTTTGATATTGTTAAAATTGATTATAACTGTTTTTAAATTTTGCTGCTGTAAATTTTTTCCTTTTCTCTCAATTTTTAAAATTTTTTTTTTCAAATTTAAGATTTATTGAGGTACCCGACCACCCAAACCAATCCAATTCTAAATTAATCGGTTTGGATTAGTTCGGGTCTGTTTTCAAAAAACGCCTTACCCGATCTAAACTGGCCCGGCGATAATTTAATTAATTCAGTTCTAATTTGTCCTCAAACCAGATCTAAGCCGATTTTTAAAATAGGTTGCTAAACCCTAAATCCTTAACGACTAATTTGCGTGGTTGCTTAAAGATTGGTCACCAAATTAAAATACCAATTTCTAATTTTTAGTAATTGATTTTCAATTAGGGCTATAAAACCAATGACAAATTAGATTAGTCACTAATAAATTGTGATTTTTTTTGTTGCTATTTAGTAACCGACTATATCGTTTGGTCTCTGATAGCAACCAACTATATTTTCATGTTGAATGCTAATTCAGTCACTAATTGTTCAGTTTTTAAATCAATCACTAATACATTACTTTAAAATATTAAAATCGCACTATAAGAAAAATGCTAAATACTGTCAGATTTAACATTAGACATTAGCAGCGAATTTATTGGGAGATTTGGCAATAAATTTGTCGAATAAAAAGTTACTATTGGATTTGATTTTCTGACGGCAAATTCGCCAGTAATAATTGAAGAAAAAACAAGAAAAATTGGTGCCGAGATTACCGTGGAATTTACCGTCGGATTTATCCACCGGTAATCACTGATTAGTGCAACGTTGCGTTTTGGTAACTTTCAAAGCATTACCGTCGGATTTTTCCACCGGTAAATTCGATAGTAATCTTGCCCTAAATTCGAACCGCGAATCCTTTCTTCTCTCATTTTCGAACCGCAAACCCTTTCTTCTCTCTCTGTCTCTCGCTCTCTCTCTCTCTCTCTCTCCCTAAACCACCTTCAGCAGCCCCTTCGCCAGCATCGGTCACCACCAACTGCGTCTAAAGACTGCGTGAACTCAGTTACGTACTCCTTGCGACGCGTTTGTTGCTTTGTCGCCGCCGTTTTCGTTCTCCTATAAGGACCCCTAACCCCTTTTTGAACTCTAACCCTAAACCCTAATTTATGGTGTTACATATGTTTTTATTTTATTTTGATTTTGTTCTATTTTTATTAGATTTTAGGGTTTGTTCTGTTTTTGTTTGTTTATTCTGATTTTGATTTTATGATTTATTATAAATTTATTATTTTATTTTCATTTTAAAATGTTTTATTCCTAAATTTATTATTTTCTTTATGATTTTTATTCTACTTGTTATTAATTTTTTCTATTCTTGATTTTTGTTTTGATTTTTAGTTTGTTCTTTGACTTTTGTTCGGAGTAATGTTGCTGTGACCTGTGAGAGTTGCTTTTTGTGGATGTTGTCGAACTAGACTGTGGTGATTGGACAATGTGATTGGGTGAGACTGTGACTCTGTGAGACCTCCTCTTTGCCTCCAGATCAAGTAAGACCTCCTCTTTCTCCCTTTGATTGTGACTTCAGTTTCCTGCTCCCTTTATTTTTTTATTAAGTACTGTAATATTGTTCAATAAATCTATTGTACACTTGTGCTATATTGCTTTTTTTTTATTTTGTTATTTGATTTAGGAATGTAAAAATGATGATCTGAATTATTAAAATTTAAAATGATTATTGAATCTTCTTTACCAAATTGAACTGAATTAATTTAGTTGATTTTACTCTTATATATCTTGTTTTAGATTGATTAAATTTTGCTCTCCTATATGAAAAGTATGAAAAGAGATGTGAACTTTTATTCTTTTATACAATAACTTATTGACATAAGAAATAAAGTATGATATGAATGTGATTATCTAATTAGGTGTCTTATGATCAATAGAGATGGCTTATGCGATTGAAATTGTTAGTGATATAATGATGGTGCTTGATTATTTATTTTGATTATTATGATTTAAATATGTTTGTTATTGATGTTGTTGAGTATTTTCTTTTTAATTATTGATGGTTTCAGTGGCTAAGAGAAGGGGGGGTTGAATCTTAGCCCCTTTTTCGCTTGCTAAAACTTGCTGGACTTTAGATGAGACTTTTCTGTTTTATCTCGTCCCTAGTCACGAGACATTTTCATTTTGTCTCGTTACTTGGCATGAGACATTTCTGAAGTTGCATCTTAAAAACAACCGAAGTTAAGTAGGAGAGAGAGAGAGAAAATAACACCCAGATATATCCTGGTTCAGCTGCTAAGTGCAGTGCAGCCTACATCCAGTCTCCATCACAACAATGATGGAATTTCACTATAATACTCCAGATTACAACTTGTAAAGTGCTAACCCAACTTACAAGGGGATTCCCACAGAATCATGAAACACAACACAGATGTACAAAGGAACTCTAAGACATCTATGGCTTTTTTCTTTTAATTTTGCACTCTCTGCCTTTTTCCGCTCTATGGCTTTTTCTTACAAACCTCACTGTTTGCCTTTTTCCATGAGACTCAAGACATGACAAAATTAAACAGAAAAATATTAAACAGAAGACATTGAAGGAGAAGAGAACTGCTAGCTTAGGTAGCTCTGAGAACTCTGTGCCTTGCACTCTCAAATCTTACTCCTTGAATCAAACCATGACAGTTCACCTCTTTTATAGAGAAGTGAAGCCTTCACAGTTGAAACACAAACCCGAGCTCAGCTTCCTTTCCTTCAACAAAAACCGGTTCGGCCATACAGAGAGAAGAGGTAACCATGTAAAAACCAACATGCAAATACCTCTAGTCCTTCCTTGGTCATCACTCTTCATCAATCCGAGCGCTCCATCCTTGGCTTCCTCTCCAAGATGGATTTCTGGCCCTTGATGCTTCATGATGATGATGACTTCATCTGCTTCAATCTCTGCCTTCAACCATCACTTCGCCACTCTAGCTACTCCCTGTGGTGGTTGATCAGAAACGAAGACAAGCCACGCCTCCAAGATCTTTCTGCTGGCCAAATCTTCTTCCTTCCTTTTGTGTATGAAGGATCCGAGATTACCTCACCAAATCTTACCAGATTAGGTGATAATCTTAGCCACAGCATACTTTTCTTTTTCTTTTTCGTGCCATCAACTCGATGGTCTTTAGCCTTGCTTTTCTTTCCTTTTGGTAGCTCCAAGTAGCTTCCATGGCTTCCTGTGTAATAACCGAAGAAACAAGAGGAAAGGGATGAGAGAGAAGAGAGAAAATATTCAATGGATTTGAACAATAATCAATGAACAAAGAGAGAGAAAGTAAAAGTTAATTCAAGTTTCCCACTTCCCTTTGTTGAGTAGCGTGTAATGTCATAATAGCCATCAAATCAATCTTCTCTCTCTTTCTTATGTTTCCAATGCATTAATTAAATTTGAAATCCTTCATAATAATGAAGTGGAATCCGTTGGAAGCATTTAGGCATTTCATTTGCTTCATGGATTCGAATAAGGCATGGAAACATTCATCAACATTGGGCTTGGTAGCAATAGGTTTCATTTTGGCCTAATTAGTAACAATTTCTTTCCTGATGGATTTTGAATCAAACATAGGAAGCTTTCTTTGGGCTTGGAGTAACAATATTAATCTAGCCCAGTTAATCAAAAAATTCAGCCATATATCATTGAATATTTTTGAATCAATGCTGAATTGGAAAGCAAATTCACACTTGGGCTGCAGCATTTTATTTTATTTTCGGCCCATTTCAGTTCCTGCATTACAAAATTATTAATTAGCATATAATCAAATAACATTGTATTAATAATTTTGTAATTAGATATTTTAACAATGTTTGTTCATCATAAAAATTAATTTGGAGTTTTCCAAACTCATCAATCTCCCCCTTGATGACAAACATTATTAAAATTGAAATGGAAAGAAATTAAAGATTAGAGTACAAGTACTCCCTTTGAGGATTGAATTTCTTCCCTTTCAAAGTGTCACATGGCTCCCCCTTAATATGTGCTACTATACCAAGGGAAGCATAAAACCTGTAACATTTTGATCAAGCTCCAAAATAACAATGTTATTCAACATATTTATTTGAAAATGTTGAATGCTTGATCTATGAGCAGAGTTTGGTGATAATCAAAACTTATTTGTTATCATAATTGATTTTCTGCTCAAACATTAAAAATTACAAAATTCAACAAAAATCCAAACATTTTTCTGTTCAACATATCAGAGCAAACTAACATGAAGAAAAATATTTGTAGAGCAAAATAAGGCAGTTTTTGATGTTTTAAACAATTTTACAGGAACTGCCAAAAATTACATTTTCAAATCAATAAGCCTATTAATAATTAATCAACATCCAGTCATCAAGCATAATTATAAACCAGATGCCAAATCAGAATTAACTAAACATGATAAACCAAATGCAGTTGGAACAATGCAAATATTATCAGCAACTAATAGGCATCTTTCGAACAAGAGAGATCACGAATTTTCAATTTTGAAAATTTCATCTCTGTTCCTATTCTTCTTATCCCCTGTTTTTCTTTGTTTCCAATTTCAAATTTAGGAAACTTATTTTCCTTATTTTCCTCCCCCTTTTGTCATCATGGGGGGCACCTGCACAAGATAACACATGAGGAGTACCACAGGATAAACATAATAACAAGTCAACAAAATAACATGAGTGTTTCAAAGTATCACAGAGCAGGGAGTTTGTAGTTACACTCATACAAAAAAAAGGATTGAGCCTACTTGAGCCAATATTAAAATAAAAATTAATCATCAAACAAATTATAATCAGAATCTGCGGCATCTGCATCACTGCCAGCGCCCAGATTTTTTTCAAATTTTCCAGCATCATACCCACTCGCTCTTTGCATCTGCCCCAGGCACGTTCATTTTCATATGCTAGCTTTCGAGCAGCTCTATGGAATTGAATCATGAGAGTGGACATATTGGAGAATTCGGTGAGGATTTCCCTTGTGGACTCAGTGGCTTTAGAGGATTCAAACTGGCTTTCAATATCACTGTCCATTGGCATTGGTTTCTTGCTCTTTGTTCCTGTTACCGCACCACCACCTTTGATCATGGAAGTTTTGTTTTCCACAGATTCATTTGTTAAATCTACCTTATAGTACTCAAAAATACACGTGAGAAACATTCCATAAGGCAGATTTGCCTTTTTGGTACTTCTCACACAGTCCCACATATGTCTGATCATAAGATAAGCAAATGAAATAGGAGTAGAAGTAACAAGGGCAAAAATGATTAAAGAATCAGATACAGTTACCCTATTGTGAGAACCACTCTGTGGAGTTAAAATGTGGGTAATGATGCGATGCAGCAATGAATTTGTTGGTCCAAGAGCTTTATGAGTAGGGACCGTGCCATCTAATCCAGACATGTTTGCACAAATATGGCTGAGAACCTGCTTGTAAGTTATCCCAACATGATCATTCCATTTGTCATTCATGTATACCTTTGGTCCCTCGTCCGAGTACCCGAGGGCAGCACCCAGGGTTTCAGAGTTCAGAACCATATGCACACGTTTCACATAAGAATGGAGAGCACCATCAATCATTCTGAGGTTCGCATAAAATTGCCGAACCAGTTTTGGATATACCATTTTGTGAATGTGTAGCAGAGGGGACCACTTGAGGTTATCAAACATAGGTTGCAAGATAATTCCCTTTGTTGACAGATAATCAAGGTTCACAAGGTAGGAAAGACAGATATGCCTCTTTTCCAGAATTTCTTGATGAAATTCATAAAATGCACATGTCAGAAATCTGGATGGATCAAAATGAGAATGAGGCTTGTGAAACCTGTTCTTGAACTCCAGTGACTCAAGGTTCGCTGGTTCCCTGGTTTCATGCAACACGAAACCTTTGGGCTTCTGAGAGCTTTTTCCTGATGTGTGTGGTGTGGCCTTCTTTGGTGATCGCGGCGGTGGAGAAGGAACGGGTGACGTCTGAGACGATTCTTCATCAACACTGGGCTCCTTGTTTTTGCCACGGCCAGAACTCTTGTGAGCAATCTTCTTTCTCATGGTGGGAGTTTGCTTGACGGATTGAGAGGGAGAGGATGAAGATGTAGAGTGAATGTGAATATGAGTATGTGTTTGTGGAGTGAACGGTTTTTGAGAGAGATTGATTCTTCCACTTTTTCTTGAGGCGGTTTTCTTTTTTCATTATGGAGAGAGATAATGGGGGTGGAAGAAGAAGGGTTGGCCGAAGTTGAGAATTGGAGGGAGGTTAAGGGAGCATTAAATGTTGATTGGAGAGAGAGATGATGGGAGTGGTTAATGGTCATTATGTGCGGTTATTAACCAAGGCGGTTTCCCAAGAATTTGAAAAGAAGATTCCTTGAATCAAGGGATTATTTGGAGAGAGAAGGATTTGATTTCATGTTAACTACTTCCAATGAGATATGAAATGACACTCAAAATATTTGATCATCATAAAGTGAGGAATCATTAAAAAATTCAATGAGGGGTCAAACTTGATTATGTGGGCCCATTAGAAGCTAAGTCTGCGCAGCCACCCCCTGAATCAAAGCTCCTCCATCACGCCTTGTTTTCATCTCGTCCATTCCTACGAGATAAAACTGGACAGTATCAAAAATTCACAAATTCTCAACATTATTTAAATCAATCATTCCCAAACTTTTTCTTAACAAACAGAATCTATCTTCACAGAGGGGTTTTGTAAAAATATCAGCAAGTTGTTCTTCAGATTTTACAAATTGAATATCAATAGTACCCTTTTGCACATGTTCTCTAATGAAATGATATTTAATTTCAATGTGCTTTGTTCTTGAGTGCAAAACAGGATTTTTTGAAATATTTATTGCACTCATGTTATCACAGAATAAGGGTATGCTATTGATCTTTAATTTGTAATCCTCCAATTGAGTTTTTAACCAAATTAATTGCGAACAACAAGCAGATGCGGATATATATTCAGCTTCAGCTGTGGATAGAGCCACTGTGGCTTGTTTCTTGCTTGACCACATGTTGAGCGAGCTTCCAAGGAAGCAACACATGCCCGAAGTACTCCTTCTATCCACTCGATCTCCCGCATAATCTGCATCACAAAACCCTACTGCACAAAAGTCATCAGATTTTGGATACCATAAACCATAATCACATGTTCCCTTAATGTACCTAATGATGCGTTTAACAGCCGTTAAATGGGATTCTTTTGGGTGAGATTGAAATCTTGAGCATACACCCACACTTTGAACAATATCCGGTCTACAGGATGTAAGATACATTAGTGAACCAATCATTCCTCTATACCGTGTCTCATCCACATCTAGGCCATCATCATCTTTATCAAGTTTAGTATTAGGATGCATTGGTGTTCCCATTGATTTGGAATTTTCTAAGCCAAATTTCTTTATCAATTCTTTTGCATACTTGCCTTGGTGAATAAATGTACCGCTAGGAGTTTGTTTAATTTGGAGGCCAAGAAAGAAAGTTAGCTCTCCCATTAAACTCATCTCAAACTCACTAGTCATGAGTTTTCCAAACTCTTCACACAAGGATTCATTGGCCGATCCAAACACAATATCATCCACATAAACTTGAACAAGAAGGATATCATCATTAGAAACTTTAATGAACAAAGTAATGTCGGTGGTTCCCCTTTGAAAATGATTTTCTAATAAGAAGGCACTAAGCCTTTCATACCAAGCTCTAGGGGCTTGTCTAAGGCCATAAAGAGCCTTTGAAAGTTTAAAAACATGATTAGGAAAATCTTTATGTTCAAAACCGGGGGGTTGAGCCACATACACTTCTCTATCAATAAAGCCATTAAGAAAAGCACATTTAACATCCATTTGAAACATTTTAAAACCCTTATGGGCAGCATAGGCAAGAAGCAATCTAATTGCTTCCATTCTAGCTACCGGAGCGAAAGACTCATCAAAATCAATTCCCTCTTCTTGATCGTAACCTTGGGCCACTAATCTAGCCTTGTTACGAACAACTTGTCCATCCTCACCAAGTTTATTTTTAAAGACCCACTTAGTACCCGTTACCTTCATACCATCCGAATAAGGTACTAATGTCCAAACCTCATTCTTGTCGAATTGAGCCAGCTCCTCTTGCATAGCCCTAACCCATGATGGATCTTCAAGAGCTTGTTTGACATTGTTGGGCTCCATTTGGGACAAGAGAGCAAAGTTGCTAGGTTCGGTTTGCCTTTTGGTGGAGGATCTTGTTGTTACACCATGAGAGGGATCACCAATGATGAAATCATGAGGATAACCCCTCATAGACTTCCATTCTCTAGGTTTTCGGCCAGGTGTTGAACTTTGATGAACTTCTGATGGTCTCACTGTTTCAGTTTCTCGTGTCTGCTCAGGAGATAAATTGGAAGTTTCTCCTACAATCTGACGAGATAAAACCGGGCTGACAGATTCTTCATTTTGGACAGATTTGGGAATTTCTTTGCTTGTTCCATCTTCACAATCTGAATCAATATCCTTCACAATACTGGGAATTAAGTTAGAATCACAAAAAGTAACATGTATGGATTCCTCTATTGTCCTATGCTCCTTGAGATAAACTCTATAGGCCTTGCTTGTGGTGGAATATCCAACAAACATTCCTTCATATGATTTTGGATCAAATTTTCCAAGGTTTTCCTTATTGTTAAGTACAAAACATTTGCATCCAAAAACATGAAAATACTTAAGATTTGGAGGGGTTCCTTTCCATAGCTCATAAGGTGTTTTCTTTAACCCTTTTCTAATGATTGTTCTATTCAAAATATAACATGCTGTGTTCACAGCTTCAGCCCATAAGAATTTAGGAATTTCACTCTCACATAACATAGCCCTAGTCATTTCTTGAAGGCTTCTATTCCTTCTTTCAACCACCCCATTTTGTTGGGGGGTTCTAGGACATGAAAAATTATGAGAAATCCCTAAGTCATCACAGAATTTTTCAAAATCTTGATTTTCAAATTCTCTTCCATGATCACTTCTTAAATGAGCAATTTTCAAATCCTTTTCATTTTGAATTTTCTTACAAAGGGTGGAAAAAGCATGAAAAGCATCATTCTTATGAGCAAGGAAAAGTACCTAACCAAATCTAGAGTAATCATCTACCACCACAAGACCATAATGTTTACCTCCTAAACTTTGAGTTCTAGTAGGACCAAAAAGATCAATATGTAACATTTCCAATGGCCTTTTGGTTGAGATTCCATCTTTTGATTTAAAGGAGGATTTTACTTGTTTGCCTAATTGACAAGCGTCACAAGTAAGATCCTTATCAAACTTGATGTTTGGGATTCCTCTAACCAAATTTCTTTTGACTAGCTTAGAAATTTGATACATGCTAGCATGTCCCAACTTTCTATGCCAAAGCCATTTTTCAGATTCAAAAGATGTGAAGCATGTTACATTTTGTTCCTTTAAATCCTCAAGAGTTAATCCATACACATTGTTGCATCTTTTAGCTTCAAGAAGAACATTCCCAGTTTTCTCACACACAACTAAACAAACAGATTTCTTAAAGATAACTTCAAAACCCAAATCACAAAGTTGACTAACACTAAGCAAATTATGTTTCAAGCCATGTACAAGGAGAACATCATTTATACAAGAAGAAAAGTTTTTACCAACTTTCCCAACAGCCACAATTTTTCCTTTTGCATCATCACCGAAAGTGACAAGTCCTCCATCATAATCATCAAGCTTTATGAAGAAGGTTGCCTTTCCGGTCATATGCCTAGAGCATCCGCTGTCCATATACCACACATTTTCTTTCCTTTTGGATGCTAGGCACACCTGCAAAACAATGCTTAAGTAACCTTAGGTATCCAAATCTTTTTGGATCCTTTTACGTTAAACCATCTTCTATGTCCTAAGCCATTGTAATCAAAAACAATTTTATAAACTTTGTCACCAACCATTCTTTCACCGAAAAAGCATTGAATGGGAAAGTGTCCATTCCGATTGCATAATCTACAAAACCTTGGAGTTGCCTTTTTGTTAAAGTAGGTGGGATCTTGAAATCATGTGTCATTAGAAGATGAAGCAATATTTTCAAAATGTAAATTTTCAGATTTATAAAACCCCAACCCAGCTTTATCATAAAGAGGTTTTTGACTAGCCAAGATGTGATTCAAGCTTTCAGAACTTTGTGTAAATTTGGCCAAGTCTTCCTCAAGTCTTTTAACCTTTTTTAGCAACTCTTCATTTTGTTTAAAACAGTCCACATATGCAAGAACACAATGGTTACTTTCACAACTTCTAACTTGAGCTCTTAACTGTTTATTTTCTTCAACTAGATCACAAGCAGTTTCGGCCTCTCTCACTTTTTCTTTTAGAAAACTGTTTTCGGCCTTAAGAATGGTAATTTGCTGTTCAAGTTCTTGATTTTCCAGCAGAAAACATCTTATTTTTTCAGAAAGGTGGTCTATCATAAGATGAAGATCTTCAGTATTAGGGTTATGAAAGACTACCTGATCTATGTGGTCTGCCATGAGACATGTTTGTGACTTGGTCTCGGTTTCTTCATCATCATCATCAGAATCATTCTCCAAGTCTTCCCATGTGGCCATCAGTCCTTTCTTCCCTCTTTTTGGCTTTTCCTCCTTCTTCAGCTTGGGACAATCAGATTTGAAATGCCCCATTTCCTTGCAATTGTAGCAAGTTACCTTGCTGAGGTCTTTCTTCACTTTCCTTGTGCTGCTGCCTTTGCCTCTGAGCTTAGCCATTTTCCTGAATTTTTTTGCAAATAAAACAAACTCATTTTCAGAAGAGTTATCACTGGATTCATCATCCAGGGGGTTAGTCACAGAAGAAAATGCAATTCCTTTCTTTTTTGTATCTTTTTTCAAATAGGTATTTTCAAAAGCAAGAAGATTTCCTCTCAAATCATCAAGTGTTATGGAGTCTAGGCTACTGCTCTCAGAAATAATTAAAGCTTTAGTCTCCCACTCTTTTGTGAGACATCTCAACACTCTTCTCACTAGCACAGATTCTGAATGTTTGATTCCAAGAGCATCTAAGCCAATAGTGATGGCATTGAACCGTTCGAACAGTTCATTGATGGATTCTCCTTCCTTCATTGTAAACATTTCATATTCCCTGTTTAACATGTCTGTCCGAGTCTTTTTTACAATGGTAGTTCCTTCATGAGTGATTTGCAACTTGTCCCAGATTTCCTTTGCCGTTGTGCATCGTGATACTCGTCGGTACTCCTCAAAGCTGATAGCACAATTGAGCAGATTGGTTGCCTTGGCATTTAACTCCACCTTCTTCCTATCTTCCTCGGTCCAGCTTGCTTCCGGTTTAAGGGAGGTTACTCCTTGAGCATTTGTGGTAGTCGGAAATTTAGGACCTTCCAAGATGATCTTCCAAAGTCTGTAATCTACAGCTTGTACAAATATCTTCATCCTCTCCTTCCAATAGGTATAATTGTTCCCATTGAAAAGAGGAGGTCTGTTGCTTGATTGTCCTTCTGTCAGATTATAAGACACCACATTTGTGCCACTGTTTTCCGCCATTAGGATCTTTACTCCAAGCTGCAAAGCTTGATCTCTTTGAGACCAAGCTCTGATACCAATTGATGGTTTCAGTGGCTAAGAGAAGGGGGGGTTGAATCTTAGCCCCTTTTTCGCTTGCTAAAACTTGCTGGACTTTAGATGAGACTTTTCTGTTTTATCTCGTCCCTAGTCACGAGACATTTTCATTTTGTCTCGTTACTTGGCATGAGACATTTCTGAAGTTGCATCTTAAAAACAACCGAAGTTAAGTAGGAGAGAGAGAGAGAAAATAACACCCAGATATATCCTGGTTCAGCTGCTAAGTGCAGTGCAGCCTACATCCAGTCTCCATCACAACAATGATGGAATTTCACTATAATACTCCAGATTACAACTTGTAAAGTGCTAACCCAACTTACAAGGGGATTCCCACAGAATCATGAAACACAACACAGATGTACAAAGGAACTCTAAGACATCTATGGCTTTTTTCTTTTAATTTTGCACTCTCTGCCTTTTTCCGCTCTATGGCTTTTTCTTACAAACCTCACTGTTTGCCTTTTTCCATGAGACTCAAGACATGACAAAATTAAACAGAAAAATATTAAACAGAAGACATTGAAGGAGAAGAGAACTGCTAGCTTAGGTAGCTCTGAGAACTCTGTGCCTTGCACTCTCAAATCTTACTCCTTGAATCAAACCATGACAGTTCACCTCTTTTATAGAGAAGTGAAGCCTTCACAGTTGAAACACAAACCCGAGCTCAGCTTCCTTTCCTTCAACAAAAACCGGTTCGGCCATACAGAGAGAAGAGGTAACCATGTAAAAACCAACATGCAAATACCTCTAGTCCTTCCTTGGTCATCACTCTTCATCAATCCGAGCGCTCCATCCTTGGCTTCCTCTCCAAGATGGATTTCTGGCCCTTGATGCTTCATGATGATGATGACTTCATCTGCTTCAATCTCTGCCTTCAACCATCACTTCGCCACTCTAGCTACTCCCTGTGGTGGTTGATCAGAAACGAAGACAAGCCACGCCTCCAAGATCTTTCTGCTGGCCAAATCTTCTTCCTTCCTTTTGTGTATGAAGGATCCGAGATTACCTCACCAAATCTTACCAGATTAGGTGATAATCTTAGCCACAGCATACTTTTCTTTTTCTTTTTCGTGCCATCAACTCGATGGTCTTTAGCCTTGCTTTTCTTTCCTTTTGGTAGCTCCAAGTAGCTTCCATGGCTTCCTGTGTAATAACCGAAGAAACAAGAGGAAAGGGATGAGAGAGAAGAGAGAAAATATTCAATGGATTTGAACAATAATCAATGAACAAAGAGAGAGAAAGTAAAAGTTAATTCAAGTTTCCCACTTCCCTTTGTTGAGTAGCGTGTAATGTCATAATAGCCATCAAATCAATCTTCTCTCTCTTTCTTATGTTTCCAATGCATTAATTAAATTTGAAATCCTTCATAATAATGAAGTGGAATCCGTTGGAAGCATTTAGGCATTTCATTTGCTTCATGGATTCGAATAAGGCATGGAAACATTCATCAACATTGGGCTTGGTAGCAATAGGTTTCATTTTGGCCCAATTAGTAACAATTTCTTTCCTGATGGATTTTGAATCAAACATAGGAAGCTTTCTTTGGGCTTGGAGTAACAATATTAATCTAGCCCAGTTAATCAAAAAATTCAGCCATATATCATTGAATATTTTTGAATCAATGCTGAATTGGAAAGCAAATTCACACTTGGGCTGCAGCATTTTATTTTATTTTCGACCCATTTCAGTTCCTGCATTACAAAATTATTAATTAGCATATAATCAAATAACATTGTATTAATAATTTTGTAATTAGATATTTTAACAATGTTTGTTCATCATAAAAATTAATTTGAAGTTTTCCAAACTCATCAATTATTTTGCCAAAGCTAGACTTAAATCCTTGATCTTTGAATATGATTGATTCATTGCTAAATAAAAATATATATTGGTTTAGTAGTAACTGTTATATATTTTGGTGACTCTCACCAAACGAGAACAGTGGCAAAAAACTTGTATATATGGAGATTTATTTAATTAGGTCATTCACAACAAGTAAACTTATATATATGGTCTGAATAATTGAATTTTTGTTGTTGTTGAATTTTTTTCGAACTGAATTGTTGTGGACTTGATTGAGCTCAAGTGTTAATAAATTTTTGTTATTTTAAATTTTTTCCATTACAATGTTAAAATTTTGCTATTGCATTGTATTAAATTATTGAATTTTCGTTGTTATACCTTCTTTTTAACAGAAATGATATCAAGTAAACTTTCTCCAAAAGTCTCCTTCTTTTGCTCTTGATAGTGATAAAGATGGTAATGTGGAAGCTTGTAAAATTCATAAAAAATTTTTAATAGATGAAGAATATAATAATTATTAAATGACTTGTTCAGAGTTCAATTAATTAGTTGCTCATTGCAATAATTTAGTTGTTTTATTTACTACTTGAATTTATTTTAATATCGTATAAACTTGTGAGTTGTAAATTCGTGTTTTGATTTGTGAGTTTAGCGATAAATTTGTGTTATGAGTGGTGACTTTTAACTTGTTATAATTTATATTAGTCATGGGTAATTTATTTTATTTGAAATTTATTTCATTATTTATAAAATTATTTTTTTGTTATAAGATTTGTTATATTTTCTATTTTTTAATACATGAGGATTAATAATTTTTTTAAAGATTTAAAATTTAAGTTTATCGTTGGTTTTATCGTCCATAAAAAATTATTAATTTAATTATTAATTAATAATATATTATCGTCAAATTTACCGAGAAAAAAATTTGACGGTAAAAATTACTAACGAAAAATTTTTGACAGTAATTAGCGGCGGACGAAAAAATCTACCGATAAACAATCACTGGCGAGGTTTATACCGTCGGATTTATTCTGACAGTAAGCATATTACCGGTGGATTTTTTTTATAAATCCGATGATATTCAACATTTTTCTTGTAGTGTCAGCTACTATTACTACTTCTCTAGGTATAAATTTTAACTAAATTTCACATATACCACCATCAAAACTTGATTTTCAAATATAATTATAATTAAACAAAATATAAAAAACAATCAAAGATAGTAATTTTTTATGTAAATAGAGGTAAATACCAAATCGGTACTCAAAAGATTTTAGCGCTGACAAAATAGTACCTAACTTTTGTTATTGACAAAATAACCCTTGAAAGATTTTGAAATTTGACAAAATCACCCAATCGTGAAAGAATGACGTCACAATAAACGAACAAAATGCTGATGTAGTCGTCAAAAGAGAGTTTCGATGATGGCAGAGAGCTCCAATGATGTTTCTGGCGACCTTCTTCTTCGTGTTCGCTGCTTCTTCTTCTTTTTCAACATGCCGATGCATTCCCTTCCGCCATGGCAACTAAAAGAAGAAGACCACCATGGCACGCCACTGCACCTCGCCGTGTTTTTCGTGTTCACCACTTCTTCTTCAATATGTCGTTGCGTCCCTTCCGCGTCCCCTCCGACATGGCAGCACCTCGCCGCTGCGTCCCCTTCCGCCATGGCAAAGAAGTGTCCCCTCCGTCATGGCAAAGAAGAAGAAGAAGAAGAAGTTGGAAACATCGCTAGAGCTCTCTGTCATTATTGGAGCTCTATCTCTTCCGACAACCACATCAGTGTTTTTTGTTCACTGTGATGTCATCCTTCCATGGTTGGGTGATTTTGTCAAATTTTAAAATCTTCCATAGATTATTTTATCAATAACAAAAATTAGGTACCATTTTATCAACATCAAAATCTCTTGAGTACCAATTTGATATTTACCTCTATATAAATACCAAATAATATTTATAATATCTACATAATTAATAAACAATTATATTTGCATAAATAATCATTTTATCTCTGGTTAACGTTTTACTAAACAAAATACAAATGAGACATGATATAACACTATAACTATTGAATAAAAACAAATACGAACTACTCAGTAACAAGAGGAAATTGTTTGTAAAAGTAATTCACCTTTCAATTAAATTCTTGTAATATTTCTAAACCATGTATGTAATTTTCAGAAAGTAAGCTGGCTGGGGCTTTTCAATTATAAAAAGTGGACCATTTTGAGTCTCCCTTAAAATGTTTAAAAAATGAAGAGGACCATGTCGTGGAGTTATCCTGAAAAATTATTGAATTTAAAAAAATGCAAATAAAATAACAATCAGTAATATATTCTTATCAAGGACCGTCATATACACTCAATCCATGGCATCATCGATACAAACATATTCATGAGTCATGAGTCTCTCAAAGCAAAATTAAATTTTTGTTATGTGTTTAGTTTTTGGTCTCGTGTGTTGCATACTTCTCATGGGCAATAACAAGAAGCCTAATAGGACTTGGACATGGGGCTTCATTTAAAGCTCCAATAGTTGGATTAGTTATATGTTATTTATTTTATATATTGTACTTGTCAAATTGCATGCTTTTTTTTTTTTCAGTTGACTTAGAAAATTTTTGTGAAGAACAAATTCTGAGATGAGAATGGAAAGAGTTTGGAGAATAGAAAAGCATTTTTTACTTTTTTGTCGTGTCCTATTGACATTCCTAATTAATGTGATGGGTGATTTAAGATTTTATGACATTATATTTATAGGTATAATAATTTATGTACATTTTCTTATTAATATAAATTCTTAAGAAGAGTATAATTCCATGACAGAGATATAAATGTTACGTGTGATCCTCTCCATTAGCAGTGGGCAAACGAAGCTATAATGGGTTGAGTTGTAGAAATAAAGTTGAGTTATTGATGTTATGTTTAAAGGGTTTAAAAGAAGAATTTAATTTTGATAGATTAACAGTCTAAAATGTTTTACACAATCTTGTAATTATAATTATTTTTTTTAATAATAATTTATACAGTCAATATAAAAAATAGTTATTTTTATTAATATGATATTATGTGATTAGATGCACATGTGTAAAACGATTTTACAGTACATCAAAATTAAATTCTTTAAAAAAAAAAACAAAAGAAAAAGAATTGTATGTATGTAACCCTTTATGCAAAATGCAATTCAGGGTAGCTAGGAAGTTTCTTGTTCGATTTATCCAATAATGTCATGGTTAGAATTCAATAAGGTTAATATCTTGACTCAATATAAAATAACAATAATGTTTGAAGTAGGTCATGTATCATTAAACAACTTCTCAAATGAAATCTATTTGTTTTTCTTTCTCATAAATAAGTTTTAGGGTTTAACAGCTTGAGAAAAAACTAAGCACAAGACACAACAAAAACAACAATGTTATTCATACCACCACCAAGGCACATTTAAGAAACACGTCATTAAAGAAACCAACTAATCAGTTACTTTCAACTATACTAGTCGCAAAAAAGTTAATTTGTTTATCGTAAGAAAGAAGATCCACATAAAATTATAAAAAGACTTGAATAACGTAACAAATGGTATAAGGATTGCACGGTTTGAACCCCTAACCTTGAGGTTATCTGGAGACGACTCAACTGTTGCTCCAAAACTTCTCTGATTGCAAATTAGATGCAAGATTTTTTTTTTTCGCCCTTCAAAGAAAAATTAATGGGCATTCATTTTTGTACAGGCTCTAGAGAAATGCCAACTTAAGGAAACAATTAGTTGTCTACCAAATCTCTTGGACTCTTCTGGCGAGTTAAATCTGTGAACTTTTTAGCTTACAATATGAAATGGAGGTAACAACCACCAAATATTATATTTTTGCGAAATGTTATTGTTAATTTGTATCATTCAGGATTTGACAAATACTTGCATTGCATCCGTATACTCATTTGACTGAAATAGTCAAACTAAATATTACCAATTTTAACAGTGAGTGATGAAGGTGAAAACTGGAGTGTAGGGCAGCGCCAACTGTTTTGTCTAGGAAGAGTACTTCCTAAGAGGAACAGAATTCTTGTACTGGATGAAGCTACTGCCTCCATTGATTCCGCCACCGACGCCATTTTACAACGAGTTATCAGAGAAGAATTCTCAGAATGCACAGTTATAACGGTGGCTCACAGAGTTCCAACTGTAATAGACAGTGACATGGTCATGGTCCTGTCTTATGGTAAGTTGTTATAGTTATTTGTAAAGTTTCCTTAGATATAGCACTTCTTTAGTCATATCCACTTTCTTTTTTTGTTTTCTTCTTCCTTATGTGTGATCTGGTCACTGTAGGGAAATTGATTGAGTATGATGAGCCTTCAAAGCTTATGGAGAGAGATTCTTCATTCTATAAGCCGGTGTCAGAATATTGGTCCAACTGCAACAAGAATGTTCTCCAAAAAGACTAGTACTGAAGAGGACAATATATAACATGAACACATATAATAAGTTCAATGACATGGAATAGGATCCAATGTGAAACTGTGTTGTTTGAAGTTTTGGATGGAATGTTTCTTTCTACTGGAATGATGATAAATGAGCTGTCAGCGCCTTCTAAAGCAGAGTGTTTAACTTGAAGACATTGGTGATTCTTATGGTAATTTATTCTACACAAGTTTATAACCACAAACTTAACCTTTCTTGGTATTACTTTCTCTTTCGTGAATTTTAGTAGTGTGGTTTGTATTCATATAACACGAG
The DNA here is from genome assembly GCF_003086295.3 of Arachis hypogaea. NCBI lineage: Eukaryota > Viridiplantae > Streptophyta > Magnoliopsida > Fabales > Fabaceae > Arachis > Arachis hypogaea. The sequence continues at coordinate 7,358,810 of NC_092054.1, read as the reverse complement.
AGAGCAAAGATACAAGAATTTCTTGAAAGCTAAATTATGATTTCATGATTAAGTCTGAATCTGACCCTATTAGGTAAGCTAAGTGCATAATTTAAGGTCGTGAATGAATTCAGTTGTTAATCCTGTAACTCTTTTATATGTCAAATATCAAAAATCATAAGTCGTGTTGTTTTATTGCATTAAGCTTTAATCTAAAATGTTATGGGAAAAAAAAAAAGAAGATATTGCATTTTTTCTTTGTCTCCAGTATACAGAAACCCTCATGACAATAGGACAATATTTAAATGCAGTTAACTAAACCAAGCCCCTGATGAGTTGTCTAACTGCTCATCCTTCAAGGCAAGACAAGATCATCTGAACAAACTCTAACCACCTCTAGGGTAGAGTTACCTAACTGCCCCTGCACCCACACTATATATTCTGCAGTTGCAGTGTACTTCATGAGTTAATTTAAACATAACACAATCAATTTCATAATCTGTCTCACACACTAGAATCTTCTGAACTCGAATATTATGGTATCAAAGCTTAAGGAGTGCTCAATACAAAGATGGTTTTGTTTGGGTATCCAACTTTCTCTAGCTTAAAAGGCTTAGGGCTTTCACTTGGCCCTTTTCGCAAGCACTGCCGCCAACAGTGAGAGTAATGCCTCACTACCCAATTTATTCATCGCAGCACCTCCGGCAAAGGACAAACATACCGAGGCAAATGTGGACCATTTTGAGTCACCGTTAAAACGTTTAAAAAATGATGACCATGTGGAGCCACCCTGAAAATAATGTCAATAAAATAAGAATCAGTAATAAATCCTTGTCAAGGACCAACATATAAATTTAGGTTGCTATTTCCACGAACACATCTTTGTTCACATCTTCATGTGTACAGCAAACCAAAAATTGAAGTGGAGACTGACAGGATTAATATGCCAACAAAATAGGTCATGGAAGAGAGAGAGTAACACCAATACTTTAACATGAAAAATTCCTCTTAATGAACAGGCAAAAAACCACGTGCCAACACTCCGAAAAAATCCACTATATTAAAATAGTTACAATATAGTGTACCACAGAAAGACACTCTTATACTACAATTTGTAGTACCAAGTGAGTACTAGATTGTATAATCAAACTCTAATGTGTATCACTCACAACCCATAGAATTTAATCCCAATGAAGTTGTAGCAATTTGTCTAAATCTGTAATTTTAACAGCCAAAGGGGGGTAAAGGTTACCTTGAGGTTGTTGGACTCAAGTGAATACATTAGTAGAGTCTTAGAAGGGTAAATTAGAATCTGAATTCCTTCATGGTGGATATATATGGTGTCAATGCTTAAAATATAAAAAATTCATTTGCATAGTAATGCTCTAAGTCTCTAACTCCTCCCCAAAGTGGTTCATGAATTCTCTCAATAGTAGGGGAGTTCACGAGTTGGTAACATGATAAAGATCATCATCATCACTGATACAATTTGAGTGGTGGTGGCAGTGGTGGTTGAAAGATTGTCATGGTGATGTTTCTCCAGTGACGAAATAGGGCACCATAGATCATTGTTAAATGAATAGGCACTAAAAGATATTAACAATTACATGACACCGTGAAGCATCATATTTTCAGAGATGACCCGAAATTAATATTCTCTAGATAGACTTTCCCTTATTATATCTTTAGAAAGATATGAAACACAGTACAAACCTGTTCAACTGCCTTCGAGATAATGATCTCCGTTTCTTGCATGAATTGATCCAACACCTTTTTGCATGAACGAGGTCCAATCAATGTTCGACAGGATGGAATCTACATAGAAAACTTGGCCACAATGGGTAATCCATACCAAAGATGCAAAATCTTGCCATGCCATAGTATTAAAACTATGCAAAAAACTTGAAACAATACTTGGGAACTAAAATATGCTTTGATCAGGGCATATGTCAGCACTAGATAAAATCATTCTAGGGCCTTCAGATGATAAGATCACTCATCCACTAGAATAAGTGCAAAATTTGATATCCCATCGAATAGAATCAAGCAACAATAAAACGAACCTGTTCCCAACTGTCAGCAGCTAGCCACAGTGGATCAAACTTTGCGCTGCTGCTTTCTTTGGTAGCAGTGCTTGATGAATTCAATAATTCAGCTTCTAATTTTTCCTTAATGTCATCGGTATCATCATCATCCAGACGAATTGCAGCCAGAGTAGATAGCAATATCAAAGCCTGCATAGGATTAAGACTTTGGTTAAGAACATACAAGAATACAACATGGATTCAACAGCCAAAGAAATATTATTCATGAAAAATTGACCACATCATACACAACGGCGAGCAGACTTCGCGGCGGTTGGAATGTCATCTTTGCCTATGCAAAGAAGGTTAATCTGCCTATGCATCTCAAACCTTCTTTCAAAACACATCTTCATTCGCATCAGGACATTCTTAGCTTCATTCCTAACCTTTTCTTCTACAACACCCCTTGCATAATCCTCTAAACTCTCAATCATTTTCTTCCTTGTGCATCCATCCATACCAAGTTGAGTAAGTGGTGTAATTAATTGGGAAACAGTTGATTCCATCTTATTCCTGAGAACTTCCCTTATTGATCGCCAAGGATCTATAATATCTCCATCAGAGAGTTCTTTTTCAATGGATCCAGACAAAGCTTCTTTTAGTTTTTCCTGCAGTGGCACTACCATCAGAAAACCTTCTAAGAATAGCAATGATATATAAAGTTTAAACAAGCCAAAGTTATCCCATGCTTTAAAATTATGATGTGGGTCCCACTCATTTTCTCTCCCAACATGGCCTTTTTTCAAGTTTTTCAGAAGTTACAAACTGTTGTAGAAGTTATCAACCTTTTGTTTTGAAGTTACAAGTTAATTTTCCGACTTACGTACTAAAGTTTGTCTAGTAGAAACTTTAAACGGTTGTTAAAACTTAAGATTCATGATTACTCAGCAGAAATATTGGAGTAACTAGACAATAGAGAGAAAGATAATAATTAATATATTACTTGTATAGATTGTTATTTTGTTAAAATAGAAAAGATCAATATATATAGAGAATGGAGAGTAATAAATGTAAAGCACCTATCAATTATTCTCCATTAACGCATCATCTAAACTACTAATCACTATCTAACAAAAAAAAAAAATCTCTTCTCATATTTCGAAAACGGTTATACAAATAACAATTCCATTATAAAAAGGTAGTCTTTCAACCATAGAAACAAACCAACTGGCATAAAAAAAACTCGTTTTTTTTTGTTTACTTTTGATATGTCATTATTATTTGAAAGTAAGTGTCAATGATATTTTTATCAACCTAACCCTTACACTTAGATGACTCTTATTACTTATGCGAAGTTTCAACTTCCAAACCATAATAAGAATTTGAAACTGAGTGTGATTTTTCTTCCATGAACATATATAACTAAATACTGAGCTTGAAGATAGTCTCTCAGGGAGGCAGGGAACACAAGACATGATTCATCAATACCTTACACGATGAAGTAAGTACTGAGACAATATCACACTGCAATTTCTTCCTTACTCCAATTTTGTGCTTATTTGACATTTCAATGACAACATCTGTGCAAGGTTAATGTATTTAAGTCTGCAACTCACTTGAGATCATAATTACATGAAATTTCAAAAGCTAAATTCGGAAAGATTTATAAAATTTAACATATTAAACAGTACTAAAAGCTAGCAACCCTTTACTCCAACACCTACTTAAATAATTGAACAGCAGAAAAGCTAGCAACCCTTTATTTCAATTTATTGTTGTCTAACAAATACTCACTCCATTTGAAAATAAATATGGCTTATTGGCTTTCGCTAATTTGATACATTGAAAAATCAATATATCTATCTGGATACATTAATGTCTAGATATATTGATTTTTAAATGTACCAGTTAGATATTTGCATAGGATAAAAAAAGGATAGTTCGGTGCACAAGCATCCCGCGTTAACACAGGGTCCGGGGAAGGGCCGCACCTAGAGCGTGTAATGTACACAGCCTAACCTGATAATTACATCAGTGGCCATTTTCACGGCTTGAACCTGTGACCTTGAGGTCGCACGGAGACAACTCAACTGTTGTTCCAAGACTCCCTTTTGTTTATATATATAATGTACCTGGACAGGCTTTGTCGAAGTTAGACAAACAAGACTCAATGCAACTACTAGCAGCTGCATAAAAATCCTCCCCTTGATTCAATGATGTTTGAAATGTGTGCTTGAACTCGTTCAAAATTGTAGATCCTATATGCTCCAATGCAGATACCAATGCTGGTTCAAAAAGCTGACCAATCAAAGGGACATTATGAACTTCATGAGTCGGGACTTAATTATAAACAAAATGCAGTGGCCAACAATCCAAAAATTTAAATTGTGACTTATTCAATAATCATTAATATATCACCCATATCTATTTCTCTTTCAACAATCATCAGTTAATTGACAATGACGAAAAAGAAAAGGTTGAACTAGTATAATTGCAAGAAAATTAAAATAATGTACCTGCAACAATTTTTCTTTAAGTTGATTTCGGTATATAGATCTTGAACCTTCATCATAGTAAGTGGTTTCAGCATCATACCTAGATGAAAACAATATGTCAATATCCCTTCAACCTGAATCGCAACTAACTTTTACACGATATTTCAACATGCGATATAGGCACTCAAAACTTGAGACAACTGTTTTAAAGATACTGCATTTGCATACACTAAGATAGCACACAAAAAACCACAACAATAAAATCACAACACAATTCAAAGTTGTTTCTATAGAGATTGCATAAGGAACCTAAAAAGCTTAGGATTACATATTTGTTGCACATGAAACTGCCACATTGCAGGACTGCAGAATGAAATTGGGAGAAAAATATGAACCCATCTTTTTCCAACACATAGAACAATCAAAACCATTGCCACTGCTAGCACCTACTTAAGCAAAATTCGATACCAAAACATATTCTTTCATGTAGGGGGGCAAAGATAAAGAACAAGAAATTCAATGCTCTACTCTCATGAAGACTAGGATCAAAGAATGACATATATGTCAAAAAACTACTAGAATTAGCCAAAAGCTTACAGTATAGTATAGGTTCTTTATGCGACATCCAATGATTGAGCCACTAATGTTATGCTGTCAAGAAAAATGACTTATACTCACTCTGACAAACAAGTATCAATTTGTAAACTGAGCCTATTCACAAATTCAGGAGTGGTTCTGCGATTCATATCCTCTTCCAATTGATGCCATTCCTGATTCGAAAGAAACTTCCCTAGCATTAGTATTTACAAATGCAGAAATAATATTGGGAGTTTATAACCAAAATTATTTTATTTCATTTTCGGATGTTTATTGCTTAATCTTTTGTTGATATGTTCTCTGCTTTCTTAGAGGCAAACATTACACATTCATGACAATGTGTCACCTTCCGCACATGTGGGATGTCACATTATACCTTTAGCATATTTGGAATGCCACTTAGTTCTGACACTTTATCAATACACTAGCAACAACAACGATAACTAAGACCTGTCTGATTAGGTTGTATCAGCTACATAAGCATAAATCAAATGATCCTATAGCTTCATGTTTAAACTTTAAACCATTAATATTGAAATCTCTTTGACTAATTTGGCTATGGTTTTTTTTAAGTCTCCCTTTACTTCCAATTATAGAACTACTCTTCATCTGATCTACTCTCCCTTCTTAAGTCTCTCTCAGAATAACTAAAGGTTTTCACTAAACATGTCCAAACCACTTGACGCAATGATTCTACATTTGGCACCATTTCAACTTTCCTACTCATAAGGGTATCTCTTTCTGAGGCGGGGGAGTCTTGCAACTAAATCTGACAGTGTAACATTGTTAAATACCTAAGGACAACAGATAATTACACCTTAAAAACTAGCTATTAAAAAGGAAGAACCACTCTCCTTAAATACAACATCAAGTATCTCATACTACGTGGGGTTTCGGGCACTCCATAATACCGAAGTCCCTAACATATTAGAATTAATTAGGTTCATATATCAAGGATATTGGCAATAGATTAACTTCATAATTATGATCCTTAAACAATGGTAGCACTTACGTCTTTATGTATGTATATGTTTGTATATTGAATAAAATCAATTAATTAATTCAGTCAAATAAGAATCTCCTTTTTTTCAAGTACTCCTAATACCTCCTTTGCAGCTAAATTCTCATATTTCTCCCTGGCAATTTTTTCACATCGAACAGTAGCAACCATAACCTACAATTTGATCAAGCGACAACAGATTAATACAAAAGATAGTATACACTTTGGTTGTTGAAATAATAAAGATTTAACAGAAAAGTCCCTGAAAGAAAATTTGCTAAAATTTTTTATCTCGAGAGCTAATATAATTTTGTTAACCTTCATTTGTTAAATTTCATGTTATGTCTGACTGAAGATTAATTCAGTACTGTTTTCAATAATATATACAATGAAGATCGATGTGCCATGGAGCAACCTCTTTTTTTTGGAGGATTAAAGTATAAGCATTTGAAATTTTTGTGAGTAATATGTTAAAATATGTTAGGAACCATAATGTAGATTTACTCTAAATCCAACTGAGGTTTACCTTATGAGAAGGAAGGTCGAGGTCCTTGTCTGCCTTAATCTTTTCCCAGATTTCCTGAGAACTGTAAGCAAAGTCTGATGCATGAACTACTCCATACAAGTCCCGAGCAAGCTCATCTTGAACTATTGAATGGCAGATTTGTTGCCTCAAGCCCGCAACCTACATTGAAAATAATCCAAAGAAACAGAAATGTCATGTAAATTATCAAATATGAGATAATCAAAAGTACATAACCAAATTGTATGATCCAACTTTCCTACACATCTTAAAACTTACACGCTTACTCCCTTCGTTTAATATATCTATCAAGTTTAAAAAGTACTGCAGTTTCGATATAGTTTTCCATTTCCATTATCAAGATAACATTAACTAGTTTTCCCAATAATACACTTAAAAAAATAATTGTGATGATCGAAAAAACATTGACTATATATTTACTCAGTTGCGGGTAATTTTGACTACTAATAGAATTTAATATATTTTAAGATATAATTATACTTATCCTAATGTGTAATTTTTTTTAATAATTATATTAACAGTAGGAATAGTTATGCAAAAATGAGGTGTACTCAACCACATATCTTAATAATGGCCAACTTAAAACCATCAGCAAGTAATAACCCAAGGCCAATGAGTTATAACTCAAATGGCATAGTCTCCCCATACTCAATTAAGAGGTTGCGGGTTCGAGTCTTCTATCTTTGGTAAAAAAAAAAAAGTAATAACCCAAGGAGCTAGCCTACAGTTCATACCTCCAACTTAAATTGCTCTTCTTTATGTTCATAACTAGAAAGAGCAACGACCTCAACCTGGAGTTTGTTTCCAAGAACAAATAGTTATTATGAAATATGAACTGCCAATAGATTATGCTAAAAACAAGAAACGCTCAGTAAGTTTAGCAATGATGAGCTTACACTGAAAAATTCGCTTAGTGCAGCCTCGTTGTGGGAGTCTGGTTTAGATTTAGTAAAACTTTCCCATATCTGTAGAGAAAAGGGTAAATTGACAAAGGACAATGTAAATTATATAACAATTCAGTGACGTTATATGAAGGTAAAATCACTGGATTACCTTCTCAATATCTGTTAGCAAAAGCTCTTTTAAGCGTTCAAATGGTGTCTATAAGAAGAAAGGTCATCATGTTATATTATGGAAAAATTGCACAGTTGCTTTAGAATTGAATTACCTCAAAATATTTTTCTTACGCACCCTTGTTTTATCGCGGATGACAAAAAGCAATGTTATTTTGCGTGGAGTAAACAATTTCATCTTGACCTGAAAAAATGAGCATACAATTTAATAAATGACTACTTTTCAGGATTCAAGTCAGTTATTTGTTGCTGATAAGCTTCCAAATTATACCTGAAAGATAGTTTTCAAAAGTGGCCTATTCGCTGCATTGTGGCGGCCAATGTCATGGCACCACCTTCACAAGCATTGCATAGCAAAGAAGAATATGATGGGTTAAGTGTCTAAAAGGTTTTTATACTATCAATTTATTCAAAATTAAACAAAAAAGGGAACTCACATGTTTATAAGAACTATATCTGAGACCGCTAGAGCAAAAAGAGCACTCTGACTTTCGAATGAAGTATCATCCTGCAATAAAGATAATTTCAGTACAAGGAAAAGCAGAACTATTAACCCTTAGCTTTGTTATATTTTTTTACCAATGTCAAACTCGCATGTTACAATAGTCAAAATTTCTAAATATTAACTGCTCCCTATCAGAGTGCAAATGCAGCATTAGAAATATTATGGGACTCTGTTCTGCTATGAACACACAAAACTCAGAGAGCGAGATAGAAAAACCATTAATCTAACATTTTACTCAAAAAGTAGATAAAAGAACATTACATGCACGGAAAGAAAAAAAGGAAATGAATGTTATAGGAAGTAGGAACTCCAAAATGTCATAGGGGACTCATGTCCTGATGTCCACACATACATAAGAACTTCCAATATATTAAATGTAAGATGGTTATGCTGCTCTGGATATTGGCAACATATTCTGAATCACCAGAACAGAATTAAAAATAAGGTAAGATAAAACATTAACAACTAAAAATCATCATTTAGAGAGAGAGAGAGAGAGAGAGAGAAGAACCTCTTCTCCATGCTCCATTCCATCAGTTCCCTCCAAATCCAACACAAGTGTGCAAGGCTCAATGCCTGCACACCTAGCAATCCAGATTCCTTTGGTTGTTCGAGACCTAAAAACAAGCAAATATTTACACCAGGTGTAAGTCTTGTCAAATAACTTTGTATATGGCCGGGGAATGGGGATTACAAGAACTACTTGCCTTCCATCATCAGCATTCATTTCTTTGAAATCGGTGTCAAACAAAGAATTTAAGAGTGTGCTCTTCCCTGCCCAAAGTTTGATTGAGCATGAGTATCAAAAACACCTTTACTATATATGGTTCCACTCATGTTATGAGATTAAATAACATGCAAAAGAATACACTAAAACTTGTTTATACTAACTTATATTTTAAATAAATAAATAAACAGTTACGAAAACAAAATGGGATTGTGGAGGGAGGCAAGAAAGCATACCGCTACTTTGGGGACCCATGATAGAAACTACAGCATACGATTGACCACATTTATCTAATTCCATCTCCTTAACAAAGTTTTCAGCATCAGCAACATTGAATTTGCCATCTCCATCAATAAGCTGAGTTGGATAACATGGATAAGCCAATGCTCCAGCAGCAAAAAGGGGTACTGGTGACCCCGCAGAGTAGAGTTCATCCCCCAGTGACCATTCCCCCCATCCACCTGAAAAAATAAAATAAAATAGAAAACATGAAAAGAAAACTGGGATAAAGACTGCTAAAATGTTCAATTCATAGCATCTCGATACAAATATATTCTCAGTGTTGCTTGCGACATTTCTACAAATCATATGACCAATTAATCCATGGATCAATATAGAAGTGAATTTGGCAAAATCCCTATTTGGTACGGCTATTCAAAGAAGCATGCAATGTAATATAATGAGATCACATAATACTAAACCAATGGCCTGAAGATTTTTGTTAACCGTTTAGATTGTTCTATAATCTATAGAGTAGAATGAAGAAATTGCAGTATTTACTAAAATAAAAATGGCAAATGCCCCCCATTGGCATTCAGCTCATCCCCCATGACCCATCTTAAAAAGGTCCCCACTTCATTCATTCAAACAACGCCAATATCAATAAATAATAAATAAATTGAGCAACAAACAAACAAACAAATAAACCCTACTACAAGTTTTAATTTTTACGCTTCAGTTGTTGAACTTGAAGGAAGCCCTTCAATCCAGATGGGTCTCACGAGATTATCTTAAATAAAGTCGGCAGCACTATACTCAACAATTCTATGGATTTTCTCTAAAGCTGAGATTTTTCTCCAGTTATCTTAAACAAATCTCAAATTCTCAAAATTTAATACCCAAGCAGATAATCAGAGTTAGTTGGCATGAAATTAAAGTGAATAATAATAATAATGATGAATTGATGATGCTAATAAAACAAAACTAGTATGTTAATTCAGCCTTGGGAAGAAAACCGATCAAAAAGAAGTTTGCGTGATATTTGATCAACGATCGTAATTGAATGGCTGGAATAATGCATGAATCAGATACAAAGATCAAAATAATAACGGAACAGAAATTGAAAATAACGTACTCATGTTCCTTTTGTTCTTTCTCTGTGTTGGAGACTGGAGAGTGGAGAGAGCTACTTAGTAAAGTGACAGAACTGAGTTGACCGTACAAAGACTTCGGAAAGGAACCCATTCATCGTGGCATCTATAATTCGAAGATAAATAAAGTTCTTGACTTTTTTTTTTTTAATAGTGGACGAAAGGTGGTATTACCCACTAAAATGACTTATCAGGAGAGATTAACGGCGCTATGGGAGCCGTCAGATACCGCGATGAAGAAGTCGATGCCATTATGCCAAAAACGTCACTGACGTATTGACCAAAACGTTACCGATGTTTTGTTGTATATCATTGACACGTGACAAGTCTCTCCCTTTCCACACGTTAACCAAGAAACCATTACCAATCCTTTTCTTCTTTCATTCTTTCTTCTTCAATCGGGACTCGAGAGTCTCCATCCCTATTATTCTATTCTGTTCGAAATACAAAACTAAAAAAAAAAAAATTTAGCGTCAATAATTTTGTTAAATTTTGACCAGTATGTAATCAATAAAAAAAAAAGTGAGTTATTAGATAAAATTTTATATTAATCTCATATAATTAAAACTATTATTAATAACTATTTAATAGCTACAAATCACAAAAATTACTGACTCTCTAATATTCTTCAATTAAAAATTAGTATTTTACTTACAGTCAAAAATAAAAAAATGTTAGTATTTTAAATATTTTATTATTAATTAGTTAGCGTTAATCCTATTCTTTTGAGCTAAACATTCTAGAAACAAACAATATATAATTTTTTTAAATTAATTTTTTGTTAAGTAGATAAATAAATTAATTATTAGTTGATTAGGAATAGTTAAAAAATATGTTTTCTTTGTTATAGTTATAATAGTAGTATAGTAGTATTAGTTGTTAGCGTTGATAAATTGTTGTTAGTGTATAGTATTAGTTTTTTTTTTTTGTGACTAGTGTATAGTATTAGTTGGATCTTAGTATATATTTTTTTAATTTTAGTTTAGTTTAATTAATTTTTTTAAAAAACATAAATTTTATTAATTTTAGTTTATTTTATATAATTTATTTGAAAAACAGTTCGTTTTAGAATTTTAGTTTTGTTTTATGTTTTTTTTTTTTTTGAAAAACATACCTTTTTAGTAATTTTAGTTATATTTTAAATAATTTATTAGGAAAACATAATTATTTAATAATTTTAGTTTTATTTAAAATAATTAATTTCAAAACAGAATTATTATTTAATTAAGATGTAATTTTTTAGTGATTTAGGTTTTTAAGTTAAAAGTTGACTAAAATATATTAGTCTTGATTATTATTTAATGAGTATGGGTTATTTTTAGAATTTTTTTTTATAAAATGTTAGATGTTTCTGTTTTTATTAGTTTAAATTTCTAGTTAATTTATATGGGTAGTGCGTGAAGTTTTTAATAATAAAACTGAATTATTATTAATTATTAATATATATATATATATATATATATATATATATATCGTTACGTTTTTTTATTTTAATTATTTATTGAAACCAGAATTATTGTTATTAAATTTTAGCTATGTTTACTCATTTTAGGCTTTTGTGCAATATATATTGAAAAATAATGGAAACAGATTTAGATAGGAATAAGATAGTTATTAATATTTAGGATATATGTTTAGTAAATAAATTAAGAGTTATCATTATTATTATTATTATTTTCAGTAAAAAAGAAAAAAGGAAAATATAAGTAACGGTTAGTATATTTTTTTATTGTAGAGTTTAAGACAAAATAAAAAAGCGTGACATCACACGTGCTGACGAGTATATATTAGAATATTTTTAACATCCTATATATGTAAGTAATTTTTGTGTTTACTATTGTGTTTAATAATTAATAATTCAATTAGTAATTATAAATTATTTGTATTTTTAATAATTATTAATTATATCTGTTACTAAACTGAGTATTAATTTAGTAATATTGACTAGTTCTGGTTATTGACTACGGTTAGTTATTACTTTTGTTTTTAGGGTTCAAGAAATTTGCACACTAGACACTTACACCAAATAGACTCATATGATGTTAGGGTGGAAGAACAACTTAGAGAGAGCGGGTTCTATCATATATCTCATATTAGAAGGATCATGTCTCACGGTCCAGCTATAGACGCACTAGTTGAAAGGGAGCGGCCTGAGACACACACGTTTCATCTTCTACACAGCGAGTGCATGATTATCTTGGAGGACGTCGCCATAATTTTTGGACTCCAAACTTACGGCTTGCCAGTTACTTGATCAACTGACCACAGCATAAGTGGGTTAGAGAACGAGTGAATGACCCAATTCAGTATTGCTCCTGGCTCGAACGACCACATAGGAAGCGAACTCAAGCTAGTATGGTTTCGCACCCTAAAGCGGTGCTAACATTTGACTGACCCAGTAAGTAGGGAAAGTTATGTAAAATGTCACATAATGTGTCTATTTGGAACGACGTTATTTAGTGACAAGTCTGCAATCAGTGTGCACTGGAAGTATTTGCCGTTGTTTCTTGAATTTTCTCAGATTCATAAGTTTAGTTGGAGTTCAGCTTGCCTTGCACACATGTATCGATCCTTATGTCGGGCATCTAGGTATGATTGCAAGGACATTGATGGTCTTATGCCGTTGCTCCTTGTATGGGCATCGATACGAATGCCGTCAATAAGACCGTTGCCGATGGGTACTAACTTTCCACTCGCTCGCAGGTAAAATTTAGCTAAGATGTGGATTTAGTGATTTTTGCTGTAGTAATTGAATTACGAATAAGTTATGATTTGATTTGATGACATTGTGGTTGATGGTTGAAATGATTTATGAATTGAGAAACCCTTAAGGGTGGTTAAGTCCACTTTTAGGGGAGGTTATGTCCGAATTTTTTTATAAAAATACAGGTTGTTGCAATATGCCAGGTGGAATGATTATCAATCAGCTATCAATAATTCTAGTGGCCTGGATTGGGTTCTGTACACCTTTTAGATCTCTCCCATCGTATATACCTCATGCACATATTGCTTCCAATCTAGGCATTGGTTTGCTCAAAGGCAAATACATGGCAACAAGGAATTCCATCGACCTGAAACTCACCACAATCGCAATGTCATAGACGCAGATTTACTGCAAACTTTAAACTGATGGGCATCTCCTGCACTACAGAAACTTCGTTCTGCCTGTCAAATAAATTAACTTGGATATTTCCTTATACCCTTTAATTAGACTGGATTTTCTCAGTTGCATATTCAAAGAATAGATAACCTGCACTTATACGAGTCTCGGCCTCGACCCTCTTCCTTGTGAACAAAGCATTAAACCTGTAAAAAGTTGCCTTAACAAGGGCTATCACGGAAATATTGCGTGCTCCTTTCAAAACTTCATTAATACACTCCACTAGGTTAGTGGTCGTATGTCCCCAGCAATGTCCTTCATCATATGCCACGGCATATTACAACCGAAGAATATTGTCGAGGCACTGCTTATAAGCCACACCTCGCTCATAATATCTCTGATAACGGATGTTGAACTCACGCATTGTCCTAGAATAGCCTGCCATAAGAGAACAACGCAATCCAAATAATACAATAAGTTTGTTGTTAACTATTCACCGTCGACCATAAAATGCAAAAAAATTAATAATTTATTTACCTATGTTAACAATCATCTTCTGCATATGTGACGCTTTGAACATTCTCAAGAAGTTAGAAGCTATGTACCTGATGCAAAACATGTGAATAGCCCTCGTATCGATCAGAAATAAGACCAACACCATCCCAATTAACTACATACATTCGTAGATGGCTAAGAAAAAAGTGTCAAGCATCGGCAGTCTCACCCTCAACTATGACAAATGCAAGAGGCACGATATTTTCATTTCCATCTTGTGATACTGTAACTAAGAGAGCCCCTTTATATTTTCCATACAAATGTGTGCCATCTATCTGTACCAGCGGCTTGCAGCTTCTGAATGCTTTAATACAAGGATAGAAAGCTTAAAAGACTTGCGTCAAAATCCTGAGATCCTCAATCAACTCATCCCCTCGGTAAGCATATGCAGTTCGTACTCAACAGTTGCTGATGGTTCTTTTGCAACCATTGCTTCAAACCATGTCGGCAAAGCTTCATAAAAAGCTTCCACCCACCAAATATTTTCTCAATTGCTTTTTGTTTGGCCAACCATACTTTGCGATAACTTATTGTATAGTTGAACTTTGACTGCACTTTAGCAATTACAGATTTCACCTTTAGGGATGGGTCGGCTTCAACCAATGGTTTTATCGCTTCTCCAATTATACCAGAGTCCAGTTTGGCATGATCTTGAAAGATGGTAGATCTGATGCATGTGTGACTACCGCTATACCTCTTTATCACCCAATAATACTGTCTTTTTATAAGACTAACTCTGATAATTCAATCACAACTTATTCTGTATTGTACACATTTAACATAAAATGTCGTCGGTTCAGATTCATACAGAGATACACTCTATAATCGATGCCCATCTGAATGGTATACTCTTTAACTACTGCAATCATAGTCTTTCTAGAGTTAAACTTCATTTCGACGACGAATTTACTGTCTACAACAACAACAAGAACTATACGAATAATAATAATAATCACCGTTGCATAACAATAATAATAATAATAATAATAATAATAATAATAATAATAATAATAATAATAATAATACTACTACTACTAATAATAATAATAATAATAATAATAATAATAATAATAATAATAATAATTCAAATAATCCTAGTAACACATATAATAATAATAATAATAATAATAATAATAATAATAATAATAAAATTACCTGTATTGACATATTCAAAAAATTCTGGAACATGTATGACATCAAAATTTAAAGTATATATAAACGATGGTTCTTTAGATGGATGTTGATCCACTAGTGCGTTAGTAATATCTGTCACATCTCTCTCAATTGATGTCTCATCTTCTCCCACATCTTTAGTTAGACCAACAACTTCATAATTACCTTCAAACTCTTCATCACTTTCGGTATTATAACCCATCCAGTCTATATTGGGTTCTGAAAAATCAATATCTTCAATTTCTTCGAACTCAATATATAACTCGATAAATGAGGTTCGTGTTCTAGTTTAATGGTAGGTCGAAAACATTCCTCTTATACCAGCTTCATCAGCCACATGCATTATTTGAAATTGAACGAAACCACCAAATACTAACACAGGCTGCCTGTATAAAATATTTGTCACTCTCTTCAGGCCTTGTTGATCTACACTCTAACAAAGTACACTCTTAAGTCCTTCATATGTTATTGAAAGAAGAACAACAATAACACATGGATTCTCACACAAAAAATTCATACCCTCATGTGTATCGTACAAAATCTGACCATTGAAATATATTCTTAAACTAATATAACTCTCCATTTTATACACTTGTTACATTTACCTATAACTTATTTCACTCAACAAATGCAGAGCAACTTCAACTGCTAAAGAACTAAGAATAACTTCAACTGCTAAAAAACTAAGAGCTCTAAGCTCTCTCAAAATTTAAAAGCAAAGAACTTTGTGTTGCTCACTTTCTACTCTACTCAAAGTATTTCTCGCATAACACCAATGTATCTTTTATAGTTAATTTTATATTTTTTATTTACACTTGTACTAAACGTCGACGATGTTTTTACTTTTCTACAAAACGTTAGCACCATTTTGATTATTCTCAACGATAAAATTTGTTTCAGCACAAAACAGCACTGCCATTTTCTATTTTTTAAATTAAAAAAATTTTGCTCCTTTACAAAACGGCAGCACCGTTTTCAACTTTCCTCACTTTTTTAATTATGGAAAAGTATATGGAACCAAAAGGTTATCAGCAAAAAACTAAACAAAACTACATTAATTTATATTAATAATTAATTTTAAATTTTTTAAATTCAAAATTTAAAAAATTTAAAATTGATTAACTAAACCTAATTAAAACCTATAAAAACATTCTTCTCCTCTCTCACATTAACCTACCCACCTCTAACAATCACACACACATACCTCTCTCTCTTTCATCGTCTGCCCCTCTCCGCCTCCCCACCGCGACCCACTCCTCCGATCGCTTCTGCTTCCAGTCGGAACTGTCTTTACCAGATCGAGAGCTCGTGAACCTTATGTTCGGACTCTCACCCTCGGACCCGTCAACCATCCCAACAATCACACACACAAATCTCTCTTTCTCTCACCGTCAGCCCCTCTCCACCTCCCCGCCGCGACCCACTCCTCCGATCGCTTCTGCTTCCAGTCGGAACTGTCTTTACCAGATCGGAAGCTCGTGAATCTTATGTTCGAACTCTCACCCTCGAACCCGTCAACCATCCCTATCGCAATTTGGTCCTCAAGTCCATGGCTCGCACAGGCTGATCGTATGTCTCCAGCTCGTCATTCTCGTGTGACCAGGGAAGAAGCAGCGCCGCGAGCTCCATGGATCCCTGCTGTTGGCGTTGCGCGAAGAACCAGGCTGCAGACCCTTAGGGTGCTCCGCTTGCAGCGACCCGAGTTCTCCTGACCCGGTTCACCTTTGCTGGCAGCCCCATCGCTCCTTGTTGCTGTCTCCCAAAAAGGTCTTGGCCCAGCAGCATTTCTTGGCCCAAAACAGTTACAATTCTTGTTGGCCCAAGTTTGCTTTATGCCAGGGAAGAAGCTTGGAGTAACTCGGTGAGGGTAGTGTGGAGGTCAGAGGCAATTATTAAATGAGTCCTTCAACAATTACAAAAATATAAAAAAAATTCATTTAATATGAAAAAAAAAATCCTAATACTTAACAAAAGAAATATTCAGTTATATTTTAGCAAAAATAATTAAATATCTATAAAATTTAAAAAAATTATGAAATTCTTAAAAAAATAGAGACATTCACATTTGCAATACAAAAAAAATTCGAAAGATATATAAAGAACATCCATTTAGTATGAAAAAGAAATATTCTGATACTTAGCAAAAAAAACATCCATATATATTAACTCGTAAAAATTTTGAATTCACCAAAAATATTTTTACTGATTTTTTACTAATACCTTTTTGGTTCTCTAGCATTGCTCTTTAATTATTTATCTACTTAATATACTAAAACTGGGTTTTCCCCCAACTACTAAAGGTGACGTGTCGATCTCTCATGCCTCCGTTTTCCCTCCAAAACGAATAAAATTTTTTTTCTATTCTAAATTATTTTATTATAATTATATTATAATTAATACTAAATGAATAATATATAATTATACTAATTTAGCAAAATATCTTCATTATAATTATATCAAATCAATATTTAATGCACTATTAAACTACTTATCAATTATCAATTAAAAATATTTTTAATAAGTTTAATGATAATAATAATATCAATAATAGTAATAATAATAATAAAAAATCTTTGTTACCCGATTCACGTATATCAAATAATTTTTTTAAATTATTTTATAAAAAATATCTTTAATATAATTATTTTGTATTTAATATTTAATGGATAATATATAATTATATTAATTTAGAAACATATCTTCATTATAATTATATCAAATCAAAATTTAATGCACTATTAAACTATTTACCCGTAATATGATGAAATTAATATATAATTATACTAATTTAGGAACATATATTCATTATAATTGTATCAAATCAATATTTAATTCATTATTAAAAAATTACCTTAATAATAGGTAATTTACATATTTATTTTTGTTTTACTAAAGTCTATATATAGTGTTTTTCTGTGGTACATGAATCTAAATTTGAGAGTCAATTCATAATTTTATATTTAGTATTTTTTTTTACTACTTCATAGAATAAGAATGTATTCTTCGTTTTTTTTTATTGAAGTTGATCTTTTTAAGGTACAATTTATAATTTTTTATAATATTTTTCATATACTCATTTTATTATATTATTGTTTTGATAATTTTTTATTTGTTGTTACTCTAAGTTATTCTTATCGTCTAATGTTCCAGTTCGATTGTCTTTTACCACAATCATTTATAATGCATCACATCCATGAAATACCTCATCGAGTTGTCTTCACTGATTCGGGTTCCAACTACATGGATGTAAGCGTTCAAAGAAGAGGCAATAGTCTCTACTTTACCAAAGGATGGTTGGATCTACTCACCTATTATGACCAACCCATAGAATGTGGTTAAAGTTAGATTTCTTAGGAGGAGCTCGATTTTTGATTGAGGAATTGCATCCACGGAACTTTATAGGGCAAGTTCAAGTTCCATCCCCTCCATGCTTTTTACGTCTGCCCGAAAATCTTCGAAGTGGAGCACATAATGAAATTGAATTCCCTCAGTTTCAGTTCAGTTTTGCTAAATTCGTGACAAATTCATATATACAATTTCAACGATTGGTAATATATTTAAATTTTCTTAGTTTAAGCTGTTCATTATTAGAATAATTTTTTAATATATTTTGATTTTTTTTCAGAAATTAACAGCTTTTTTTTTTTTGCATGCATGCAATGCCATTGAGGGGAATAAGAGTTAGTTTGGTTTCTCGGTGTGGCAATTCTATACCTTGCCACATTGCATGGATAGCGGATGATGAAACTTATCTAACAAGAGGATGGTCTGATTTTGCACGAATTCTAAATATTGAAACTTACGATGTAATTTCAGTTGGTTGTCGTTACAAAAATGATTCTATACTATACGTGACTAAAGACTAGAATAGGTTCAATATTGTTTAGATAATTTGATTTTACTATTAGTATTTGATTAAATTATAATTATAGAATTTTAAATTATTGCCTCAATTTATATATTACGATTATTTTTTATGGATGTGCTATTTTTAAATAATTTAATAAAACGAAGTAGTGTCAGATATTATTAAGTTTATTTTTATCCTTTATTTCTTTATTTGTATTTTCATTATATTTGACTAAAAATGAACCTACATATATATTAAATCGTTGACCTAAAAATGAACCTACATATATATTAAATCGTTGACCTAAAGACAATTTATTTGCCAATAATCAGTGGATAAAATTAAAATTACACCCGTATCATATAATTATAATTGATTAATTGGTATAAAATGAAATTATACCCGTGCCATGAGTAATAATCTAAATAATTATATCTTAACAAAATATAATTTGAAATAATTTATAAAGAATTATCTTAACAAAAATAATTATTTAAAAATTGATTTAAAAATCAATGCAAAAAATAATTATATAATTTCAAATTATTACTTGATATATAAATAATATATGAAAATCTATTGAGTAAATCAATAATTTTGCACCTTAATAATTTGACAATTATTACTCAATTAACCAGTTAATTGAATTAGTAATAACAATTTCCAATTTTAAATTTTGTATATTAAATAGTTATTAAAAATTGGGTAATAATGATTTACACAGAAAAATCATTGATAAATTCAATTAACCATATAGAAGATAATATACTAACAGTTTTAGTATATTATTTATGGCAAGCGAAATTATGTCCTCAGATTTTCTATTAAAATTGAAATTAGTAATAGTTTAAAAAAAGGTTTATTAATAAAATTACTAATAGTCACGTTTTTATATACAAGATATATGTTTTCTATATATTATTTAAAAAATATAATGAAACATGAATAATGAATGAGTATGTTATTTCTTCGACTAGCTAATTAATGCAAAATCGAATACCATTTTTTATTCGATTGAGGTCATATTCTGTTTGGTGAAAGTTTCAATCACCTTAATTAAATCCTGTCTTTGTGCCTTAACTTATACAGGTAGTAATATGTTACATATTATTTAGTATATCTAAGTAGTTATTTCCCATAGCGGAGATGTAAAAAATCATATTAAGGTTTATTGCCAAATAATTAGTGAATGAATAATAGTAGATTATATCATTTTGGAAAAGTATTTTTATTATAATTATATCAAATTAATATTTAATTATGATAAAATATCTTAATTATAATTATATCATAGAATTATAATAATTACAATATTTATGTTATATATTTTAATCATTTATGTACATAAATAAAATAGAAATCAATCAAATCAAATTATCATAGTAAATAATATGTTGTATATATTATTACAGGAAATAATCCGTAGATAAAATTGAAATTACACCCATGTCATATAATTATAATTGATTAATTGGTATAAAATGAAATTATACCCGTGTCATGAGTAATAATCTAAATAATTATATCTTAACAAAATATAATTTGAAATAATTTATAAACAATTACCTTAACAAAAATAATTACTTAATAATTGATTTAAAAATTAAGCAAAAAGAAAATTTAATAATAGTATTATTACCTGGGTAAATAATATAATTTCAAATTATTACTTGAAATATAAATAATATATGAAAATCTATTGAGTAAATCAATGATTTTGCACCTTAATAATTTGACAATTATTACTCAATTAACCAGTTAATTGAATTAGTAATAACAATTTTCAATTTCAAATTTTGTATATTAAGTCATTATTAAAAACTGGGTAATAACAATTTACATGGAAAAATCATTGATAAATTCAATTAACCATAAAGAAGATAATATACTAACAGTTTTAGTATATTATTTATGACAATGGAAATTATTTTCTCAAATTAAATTTTATATAATTATAGTAAATCTCTATAATTAAAATAATATAAAATTACTTCATATATAGCAATAATATTATACATATTTATATATCTCTTTTTTTATCTCTTTTTCAAAATATTAGCATATAATTAATGTAGAAAATATATAATATTAAACTGTTTTATTATGCATATATATGAATTTATATAATAACCCGTATAATTTATACGTATGGCATAATACATATGTCAAAAAAAGATTCCATAATTTTTGAAAACCACTGTTTTGTTATATGAAATTGAAATTGAAATTAAATAATTTTTATTTATATAATTTTTTTAATAGTATCCAGTATCTCCATTAAAAATTCATATCGTTTGTAATTAGTGTGTGTATATATATATAAGTCGTATAATTTTATTCTCTTGACAAACAATTTTATAATTACGGTAATCATATAATTTTATATACAAACATTGATATAGTGTTGTTTCATGTATATATTTTGCAGGTATCAAAGGATAGCATTGAATTGTTATTCAGTAGGTTTAAATTATTTATTGTTTATTACAAAATTTTCTGCATTAGGATTCTTTATTAATTTGTTCTTCATTTTGAGCTGATTTTGATATTTTCTTACTTCACAGTAAACCAACATATAAAATTTTGTTGGTAGATTTAAGTATTACTAGATTATTTATGGTCATATTGAGTATATATACCTGATTTATTGAAAAAAGTAGATTAAATAACTATTTTATAGTTAATACAATTAATACTATATTAAGAAAAGAAAAACAACGCATATAAGTAATTTTTTTATTAATTAAATTATTATAATTAAAATAAAATTTAACATAACAACTTAAAATTATAATTTCAATCTTATCACGTGCATGGTACGGGTGATTAAACTTGTTTCTACACAAAATGGTAGTGCCGTTTTTGTTTTACCCATTAAAAAATTTTAACTACATACAAAAGGTCTCCATCGTTTAGTGTGTTCTGACCATTTTTTTTTTCATAGCAAATTAGCAATGTTAAACTCAACTAAAGAAAAATATTAAAGAAAATCATACATCTTTTTACAATATTTAAAAAATTCAGTCACCAATTTACTCCGTCTATTTTATCTATTTATTTTATGATATAAAAAATTAAATTTTTATTTTTAGTGATAGAGCTAATATATTTTTGAGAGTATTATTTATTTATTTTTTAATTTATTAAATATAATTTATTATAATAAATTAATTATATCACGTAATTTATATTAATTTATTAAATAATAACAAAAAGAAGTTAACTAAGAATAACTAGAATTTATTTTATTTAGCATTCATTGTTAAATAATACAAATTTTGACGATTTATTTTGTATCTCTAATAACATTACCGTTAATTTATTTTAGTAATTTTTTTTATCTTTTTTTTACTATTTTGATAGTATTTTTTAATTTATTTTTTTAATTTATTAGTCATTAAAATAATAAATCTATGAATAGAATAGGCAATTGAAATATTTTCAACTAATAATTATGTATTGAGTCAAATTCAAATAATATGAATTAAAAACTAAACTAAAATAAGATGATTTCTTATTTATTCAAATTGAATGCAATAAATACAAATTAATTTTGTTAAATAATCATAATCATATGGTCTTTTTTATATAGATGGCCAAACAAAATTATAAGAATCATTATTTTTATCACTCATATTAATTATTTCAACTCTTCTTATATATATATATATATATATATATATATAAATAATTTGTTATATATAAATGCTCAAAACGATAAAGCATGAATGAGTATTTCATTGATTGTTTGTTTGACGAATACTATAGTTTGAAATGTCTCAAATTAGGCATTCTATTGCTACCAATAAAAGTTGGACCTGTAATAATTTAGGGTAGTCAATGTATTTTTTTACAGTATTAGATAGAATAATATTTGTTAAAATAAATATATCCACAGTAATAAATTTTCTTTGTTAATATGTTACTTTTAGCTAGCAAACAATATTCATATTGAATATATTATTTTCGTCAGAAGTAATACATGATTGATTGATAACTCTGTGTAAAAGTACTCATTTGATGACCAAATATCGTATTGTTAACTCCTAAAGTTAATTCTCCTATAATTATGTCATGATATAGTAGTATCAGATGGAAACTGATTCGATTATATTTTTTTTGTTGGTTAGGGAATTAGATTACATTTGTTTCTAATGAGGTGGCTTAAGTTTTAATGTTGAGCCTAATCACGGTTAAAATTGAGAAAAGTAAAAAAAATACTAATAATACAAACATGGTTATTACTTTATTTTTAATACCTACTAATAATAATAATAATAATAATAATAATAATAATAATAATAATAATAATAATATAAATTAAAATTAATATTACTCCATACAAAATAATAAAATGTATATACTAAGAAACATATCTAATTCGTATCAGATGTAGTTATTTATCAGTTACGTTATGACAAATTTGATTATTAAAAAAATTAAATTAATTTAAATATACATAATATTATTCCATGCCTTCTATTTTTATTTTGTTATCATAAAAAGTCATAGGTACTAGAAGAGAATATCATATTTTTATCAACGGTTCTTCTATTCAATAGTTTCTATAAAGAAATGATGAATAATTTTGTCGTGTATGAAAGACGCAGAATATTATTGTGTTTGGTAAAAATATATGAAATTTTAAAAATCTTAATCATGTATTTGGCATGATGTGGCATATTCGTAGATAAAGTACATGGTGGATAAAAAGATGACTAATAAAAAAATAAGTTAAAGCTTTCTCAATACTAATAGTCAAAGTGCATGATAAGTGTTCTATAATTTTATTGGATTTAATTATTTTTTATTATTATATATTGTTCTATTTAATTTGTGTTAAAGCGGCTTATGATAATGATCTTATCGCGTTAGTGTAAAGATTGTGGGAGTTATATTTGCTTTATATGCTGACTCTTAAAACCTCATGTCCTGATGGACATTTGCAACCGAATAATTATTAAAAAATTAGTTTAATATTTATTTTATATTTTATTTAAATTATAATAGTGAGTAAATATTTTTTATTTTTTAAATAAATAATAAATTTTTTTATAAAAACAAATTTTAAATTTAAATAATTGTGAGATTATATTATTTTACAAATAATAATAAATATCTTGATATTATAATTGTTATAAAAAAATTTATAGGAATATGATTTTGTATTAAATAATTTAGTTATATTTTTCTTATCTTTATTCTAGATTATTTGGATTGCCATAAAGTGTTATTCGATTTTTATAAATTATTAAATCAAATAAATTATAATTAATTATTTAATTAATTTAGTTATATATTTAAATATCTTATAATTTAATATAATTTAATTTATATAAACATATAAATTTTATTATTTATATAATAAATTCATTCTAGAGATAACTTTTATAAGTTATAATTTGTTTTTTTATCTGTATATTCAATTTTTTATAATAATTTTTTATTTATGAATAGATTATTCCTAATTTAATATATATGATGAATATTTAACTTTATAATTTTAGATTATTATGTAAATATAATTAATATGATCTTATTTCTATAATTTAAGCATCAATAATGCCCTATGAATTGTTTTATTGCATAATTTATTTCGACAAAAAATAATAAAATTTGATTTATGAACATTTAAACTTGAGAATTTACTATAGTTAAACTCTAATTTCAATCTATTTTGTCATATTATATAAATATTAAATTCTTTAATTAAATACTTATTTGATTATAGTATATATGATATTATATATAATTTTTATATTGGCAATTAAATTTTAATTGCTACACAAATATTATATTTTAGGTAATAGTACATTTTTTTTTGTTCTTTTAAAAATTATTATATAATTTTAGGATCGTTTAATTATGTATTTTTCAAAAAATTGTCATTATTGGAGAGCAACTAATATTTATAATAGTCTAAAATAAAAAAAATAAAAAATACAAGATATTGATACTCTGAATTTTCAAAGTATGAATTTTATAGTTAATATATATAATTATGATTAATGATCATAATTGGAAATTTTTATTTTATTTCAATTTTTTTATAACATGTTTGTCTTACTTAAATTTTACTTCTTTATTGATTCTTTTTTATTTTTTTGGTATACTTAACTGTCATTAATTTATATCAATTAAAATTTATGACTTGATAAAAATAGATAGATGTCTAAAAAAATAACAAAAAATATATTTTTTTTTAGTAAAAAATTTATGTCGTTTTAGTTTTTTTTCTACATCATAATTTATATTTTTGTTATAATTAAAAATTGTACTGATACAATAAACTAATTATTACATTATTAGATATATTATTTGAGGTAAATTATTAAATATAAACTATTAAAGAATATATAATACTTAGTTAATTATCGGGTTAATTGTCAAATTGGTTCCCGAAAGATTGCACAATCGTCATTTCATTCCCGAATATTTTTTTTAATCAAATTAGTCCCCAAAAGATTTAACATAAGTCGCGCTTGTCCTTAACTGTTTAACCCATTCCGTGAACGGATTTCACATGTAGCGTTAAGTGAAACGACGCCGTTTGTGGTAATAATGTTTTATGCTTAAAACGACGTCGTTTCTTACTTTCTCAGCCTCTATTACTCTTCACTCAAAACAAACACAAAGAAGAGGAAGAATAGGAATGACGAATTTCATCGATGACGCTTCACCGATTGCAACTGCACTTGGGCGGCTTGGTCTCTAGGCCATCGTTGGTTGGGCGTCTCGGGCTCAGTCTTCTCCTCCCAGTCAAGAGAAATAAAGAGAGAAGAAGAAGAATCGACAATCATTAGAAGGGCCGAGGTATTGTCATCGGCTAAAATCATGTTTCTTGATAAACTAGTATTATCTACATGCATTGTTTATGATAATTGATTTGTTTCCCTAGCCTTATACAAAAGCTTTGTACGTGATGAGCATAGCCAAATTGGTTAAATTACTCTACACATATCCGTGGATTAAAATTAATGAGCATAGCCAATTAATTATAGGTAGTATTATTTCTTTGGTCATCACAATCTATTGTCACTTAGATTAAAAAATAAGGCAAAGTATTAAATTGGTTCCCTATGTTTGGGCGTAATTCTGTTTTGATCCTTAAGGTTTAAAGTGTCCTATTTGAATCAAAAAATGTTTCATTTAGCATCAATTTAGTCCCATAGTGAGGTCAAAGTTAAATAATTAACGAAATGTCCTACATAACAACAGTACAAGAACAAAATCGATAATCTAGAGAACATATACAAGCTTCAGAGGCACAAAATCAACCATTGATGCATCAATACATTTATTTATTATTTTTCTTATAATATAAATAAAATATTTTCTATAGAACTAAAGAGAATGATAAATAAATGTATTGATGCATCAACAGTTGATTTTGTGCCTCTGGAGCTTGTACATGTTCTCCAGATTATTGATTTTGTTCTTGTACTGTTGTTATATAGGACATTCCGTTAATTATTTAAGTTTGGCCTCACTGTGGGACTAAATTGATGCTAAATGAAACTTTTTTGGATTTAAATAGGACATTTTAAACCTTAAGGACTAAAACAGAATTACGCCCAAACATAGGGGACCAATTTAATACTTTACCCAAAAAAATATATATATCAAATAACAAAGCACAAAAAACTAAAAATAGAGCACACAAATTTTAATCAACTTGTAACAAATTAACCAAATAATAGAGAATTAATCAAAATCCTAACATTACCACCAGCACCAGCCAAAAACCCAACTTGAAACCCATTGAAGGAAACATTGATTATCTCTCTTACAAATGACAGTGCCTTCTACAACGGTGCGATGGTAGTCTCTCATACACAACGAACGCAATCACACTACTCACTGCATCACCGATGATAGCACCGTCTTCTTCCCTTTGACCGGAGTTTCGTCGCCTTCTTTCTTCATTCTTTGAGTGGTTAAAGAATAGAGAGTGACTGAGTAAAGTTGTAAATGGAAGGAGACGAAGCTCCACTAAATGTTAAACAACGTCGTGTTTGAACCAGAGACTTATAATAATCAAAACGGCGTCGTTTTAATGTCACTGTTAGTAATTTAACGATCCTCGTGGCCAAATATTAATAGAATCTGTTAATCCATTGACAGAAGGACCAAAACGGCGTCGTTTTAATGTCACTGTTAGTAAATTGTTTTAAATTGTTCGGAGACTAATTTGATTAAAAAAAGAGTCCTGCTAGCTAGGGAGCCAATGGACTATTTATACAATGTGTACAATGGGCTATCGAGTTACAAAATGAACATCCCCATACTATCTAGAATAACCATCCGAGTACTAGGGATAATAAACATTATCCCATAAGCTTAAACTGATTTTGGGGTTCACCAAGGATCGAACTCTTGATTTTTCAAATCTAAAGCTCTAATACCATGTCATGATACCACTCATCCCAAAAGTTTCAGCTGATGGGAAAAGGTAACACTAATGGTTATATCTCTAATACTCCCTAAACCTCCATTGTACACATTGTACAAATATTCCATTCGCTCCTCATACTTTCCCTTAAACAAATCAATCAGGGACGATTTTGAAGAATAGCTTATCTTTCAGAGACCAATTTGACTATTAACCAATTAACATAATCACATAATAAAAGTGATATAGTTTAAAAATATTTGTATATAATTTACTAACAAATATATATGATATTTACCATAATTTTTATTTTTAATAAAAAATATCATTGTATTAAAGTAATGCATTTTAAAAGTGTATAAATGTAATTTTTATTAAAAACAAATTACAAGATAGCAAATGCTATTTTGATTTAATTTTATCCTTAACATTTAGTTTTAATTTTATCCTTGACATTTTAATATTTTTCAGTTATACCACTCAAGTGAATAATATTAATTATAACTAATCAATTATATTAATTATTTGATTTGACCAAAATAAATATTAAATTATTTAATAAATAATAAATAAATAAATAAATAATTTTAATTTAAATTATTTTCTTTTTATTTTTCTATATATATAAATTAGAATGTACTTTTATATATTTTGATTAATAGTTCTTAAAAATAATTACTATTTTATTTACTAATATTTTAAATTTTTTATAATATTTTTATAGAACTTGATTAATAGGTTCTTTGTCATAATATTTTTTTAATTTTTTAATAAAAATATATCTTGATTTTTGTCTTTCATTTTTTATATTCATTGATGATATTAAACCTTTTTTATAGTGTTTTTTTTATTGACTACACGCATTGTCTTCTATCTTTTTCTACCTTTTATAATTATTTTTTTATATTATTTTTAATTGTTTATTTTACTTTTATCCATCATACGTTTATTATATTTTACTTTATCTTAGTCTAAATTTCATGATTCTTTCAATTATATAAAATTGAATAGCTTCTTTTAAAATGTATTTAAATATATTATCTACTACATACAACTATTTGAATAAATAAATAAATATAAATTGAATATATAATTTAATTTTAATTTAAATTAAAAAATTAAACAAATTGTCAGAAAAATATCAACCAATTTTATTTTTAATTTCTCTATAATTTCATTTGAAGGTAAAAGTCTCTCTATAGCTACTAACATCGTCGATTAAAAAAAAGTATAATTCAGTATAAAATAAAATAATATATATATGTAATTCCAAATATATTAATCATACACTATGGACAACTTTTTAAAAAGAAAATATTATGGATAAGCAACATGCATGTAATTTTTCTAATATTTTTTTTAATTTTTTAGATTTTTAACATCTAAGTTATTTATACATTATTTCTCAAAATATTATAATTTCATGAATTATAACATGTGATATTAGTTATTATTATATATATGAAAAATATGACCTATTTAATATTTATCCATTTATCGTCAGCTAATATTGTTATAATAAGGATACATATGATTTTATAAAAATGATATAACTTAGACTTCGGTTATTTGAGAATTTAATGAGTAGTTGAAATAGCTCTACGTTACAAATCAACGAATGCTAGTAATAGAGATGATGAAAAAATCCGCCGAAACAGCGGGTATTAGTGGGGATTACTTGCCATTTGGGGCTATATGAAAAACTGTGAAATCACTACGACCTGCCATGTGAAATGGACGGGATAGCGACATAGGTACTCACCCCATGGAACCTGTTAAATCTACATGAATACAAAATTACTGATTTATTCTAAAGTCCGTCACTATATCGCTCAGTATTGTCAAAAAAATTAAGTTGTATTATTACACTGAAATATGTTTTTATATTTTTTCTTTTAAAATATTATTTTTCATAATGAATATATTATGAATTGTGTTGAATTATTATTATTATTATTATTATTATTATTTTAATTTTTTTCAAAATTTTCAAAAAATATCTGTAGATATTTAAGGAGATCTACATTCCTGATGAGATAATTAAACAGGGATTTGACGGAGAGGGAACGATAACATTTTTTTTTTTTAAACAAAGAGTGAGAGACGGGAAAGGGACCTCCATGCCAGGTTCTATATAAGTATCTATTACCATACCTAATTAGTAATTAAGATCTAATCTGAACCGATTCGAGAAAGGATAAGTAGACTTCATCTCATCTGCATTAGGCCTGAAGATAATGCACTTAAGTCGGATTTGAGACCCTAATAATATGCCTACGTTGATTTTGCTTGCTTTAAAGTCTTACTGGGTCCAAATATATATTACATTAATATTTTGTGTAATTGTTACAATAAATACTATAATATTAAATATTATAACATTCAGTATAGGTAAAAATTAGATATATTTATAAGAGATTTTTAATTCAAATTAAGAAACATTTTTAATTATTTTTTTTCTCTTGTAGTTTTAAATATTATTTACTAATGTAATGAAAAAGTGAAAATAACCATAATCACTCACATAATTAAAATAGATAATTCTAATATATAATGATACTACATATATCAAAGATTATTATATATGAAATTTTTTTTTATTTTTTATGATGACTATTTATATAATTTATTGTGTACTTTTTTTCTCTTAATATTTAATGAATTTAAGATACAAGATGTTATTTATATTATTTAATATATAAAATAAATATCTTAAGTCATCATCTAGGATAATAAATATAATAGTATAAATACCTATTTATTTATTAGTATTAAAAATATACAAATAATATAAACTGATTTTTTAGTAAAAAAAATAAAAGTTATTAATTAAATTAATTACATAATAAAAAAATTATGAATAATTTATTAAATAACAATAATAAATGAGATCACTATTTTTATAGACTAAAAAATTTAAACAATAAATTAAATCTCAATAAATTATACATTAGTCCCATCAAACAATAAATAATTAATACATTAGTTATTATTATTTACGTACTAATATATATTATTGATTACTAAGTTATAATTAATTTTTAATCGAATTTTTGGTAATTAAAATTTAAATGATTAAAATTATTAAATGCTGAATATTTTGCACTTAACTAATTTTATTTTTGTTATTGAAATTAAAAAAGAATGAGTTGTTAATTAATTTTGAATTCAAATTTAAATTTGAATACGAAAAATAAAAATTATTTTAAATTTTATCTCACTAATCAGAATTAATTTCAGGATAAGAAATTATTTTGTACATCATATTGTAGGATAGTGTGGTCATTTGTTAATTTTTAATGGCAAATATAGCCAAATAAAATGGTTTAAAAAATTGAAAGAAAATGTATTTACCAATTTAGAGAATACTAATTTATTTTATAATAGAATAAATTATGGATTATTCTCTACATACAAGTCATTTACACATACAAGTTCATACAAGTCATTTATATTGTATTGTTTAAGAATTTTTTTTTGTATGTGTATTGATTAGTTCTATATAATTCAAAACTCTTTCTCTCCTTCCTTGCATTATAAAAGTGAATTTTATTTAATTAGGATTAACTTGTATAAACTTGTATGTCAAAAAGACTTGTATATATAGTAGGTCTCATAAATTATATGTTGAATAACAAAAGTTGTTATTGATTTTTTTTGTACTAATTAATACTCAACGGTAGTGTTCTAGTAATGTTAACAAGAAATATTAATCAATCTAATATTCTAATCACTTTTGTAATGACGTAAGTTTATAAGTTTAAAAACTTAAAAACTATATTATAAAATGTGAAGTTTTAACATGTAACAACGTTGATAATATTGTTCTGACTTCAAGAATGAATATGATATCAACAAATAAAATTATCCTAAATGAATTTTAATAAAGACAATTTTTTATAAGTATTGCTATAAGTAAGAAATTATTCTATTTTAAAAATAAATATTATTTTTTCTACAATAAAATAAAAATCAGAAATATATCCTTATCAAGTATCATTATATGCTTGTTTGGGCACTATTATTTTGATAAAAGAAGATCTTTTACAATGAAAAAAGATCTTTTTTTATTATTTAGCGTGTTTGACAAATTTCTAGTAGTAAAAGTAAAAGTACTAGAAAAATAAAAAAAAATATTGTTTTGAGAAGCTGTAATTTACATCTTTTTTTAAAAGATCTTTAAAAAAAATGTTTTTCATGTAATAAATAAATAAAAAAGTACTTTTATATCGTTATATCCAAACATAATTGATAGATAAAAAGATCTTTTTGTATGAGATATTCAAACATAAAATTGTTTTTACTTTTTCATAAGATCTTTTAGAAAAATAACTCAAAAAAAGATATTTTCTTAAAAGTTCACCCAAACAAGCTATATATACAATATCAATTAATTATAACTCAAATAATATAGTCTTTTTATTCTCACATAAAAATTTTAATTTTGAGATTTATTACTAATTTAAAAAAAAATACCATTATATACAATAAATTTAAATTCTATAAATTTTAAAATTTTACTTTAAATAATAAAATATAATTTTTATTATTAAATATTTTTTATATTTTTTATTTTATTTATAAAATAAATAATAAAAAATTATACTTTATTTTTTAAAATAAAATTTAAAATTTAAAAGATGCAAAATATAAACAATAACATCATGGATACAAACATATTCATGAGTACTCGAGTATCCTAAAGCAAAATTAATTTTTTTCCACCGACGTGCGAGAGAATTACAATACGTAAACTATAGAGTCTTTAACCATCATCATTAATAATACATCTTAGATTTTTAGGGGGATAATCTAGAAAGTGAAAATCTAAGTTTTTTACCTAACCGGTTTGCACATTTATTTCTTTTTCTATACACGTCTAAATATCACTTGTCAATTTCTCCAGTAAAAACCCTATGTTAGACTTTGTTTAGTTAAAAAGAAAAAAATAAAAAAAAGAAAATAAAGAATAGGAAAAAAAATGAAAAAAAATTAAATAAATTTTTATTTTTTTTATATATGTCTGCATGAAAAAAAAATAAAAATAATACATAATATTATAAAATAATAATTTTATCTTTATATATTTTAAAATATATTAAAAAGGAAAGGACAATGTTAAAATATGATAATATAAATGAATATATTTTTCTTTTATTTTCTACCCAAAATTGCAGAGAAAAAAGTTTAGTAGCCCCCTTTATTTTTTTGTACTATTCTATTTTTTTTAATTTTTTATTTTAACCAAACAATAAAAAATGACAATTTTTCTTTCAATTTCTTTTCTTTTTATTTCCTTTTTGCCATTTTCTCCTCAAGGTCTCAACCAAACAAAACCTTAAAGCTCCATTTTTTTTTGGACATGAAACCTTAAAGCTCAGTTTGTTGCATCCTTCTCATGGGCAATAATAAGGCTAATTAGGCCTTGGACATGGGCTTTTCATGTAAAGCTCCAATAGTTGGATTAGTTTTCTAATAACTGTTTCCTTTCATTTTTGGCTCAGGCCTTTGTCTAATACCCTCCAAAAATATGATGCCATATTACCATGTAATGTAGCAAACTTTCCAGATGGTGGACATTGAATATGTGAAAATACTAAAATATCCTTAGTAATTAGTAAAGTTCAACTCTTTTAGCCATTTTTATGACATCTCACATTCTAACTCACGATTTATAACCAAATTTTTTTTCTTTTAGTTGATTTGGAAAATTCTCGTAGAGAACAGGAATTGGACATGAGCATGGAAAGGATTTGGTGAATAAAGAAGTATATTTTATTTTTGTTTTTATATTTTTTAATTAATTTAAATTTTTAGAAGAATGATTTTATGATAAGATATAAATATTACGTGTGATTTTTCCCATTAGCAGGGCAAACTACGCTATAATGGGTTGAGTTGTAGGAATAAAGTTGAGTTATTGTTGTTATGCTTGAGGGGTTAAAAGAAAACAAAAGAAAAAGAATTGTATGCATGTAACCCTATATGCAAAATGCAATTCAGGGTAGGAAAATTTTTGTTTGATTTATCCAATAATGATGTCATTGTTAGAATGCAATAGAAAAAGTATAGAAAACAACTCTCTTACAAGTTAACATAAACCAATTTTATTATAATTTAAATTTTATAAATAAATAAAAATTTAAAAATCAAAATTTAAAATTCACAAAAATTTTATCTACATTTATCCTAATCACGTTTAGAGTACACAATAAAAACAATTCATAAAAAACATAATTCCTTTTCATTCATTTGGAAACAGTTAAATTTTTTCCTCCATAAATTCATTGTCTCCATGCAGTTTTCGATGTCGCCGCCACTGACCACCGCAATGTCTTTCGTCGTTGCGCTGTGCGGCCTCTTCCTCGCATCCTGCCGCCGCGTCCTTCTTCGTTGGACATAGCCGCCTCTATCGCCGCGAGATCATAATCCCGACGCATCTGCAATGCCAAACACCATCGCGGCCTCCATCCATTGCGCCAGATAGTGCAGAATCTGCACTCCACGGCTCTCCATCTGTCGCCACGCAACCCCCGTTGAGTTCCCATTTGCGACACGCGATCAACTACTTTGATCCATGGCGACTTCTCCACTCGCAATGCGCGGCCTCCGTGGCTTTCTCCTCGCAACGCGCCACTGCGAGTCCCCTACCGTCCACGCAACACCGTCCAAGACGTCGTCGCCGGCCACATGCGGCTCTTCTTCTCCTCCTCTTATTTGGTTTTGAATGATTCTTTTAACTAATTTTTTATGTTTTTTTTCCCTAAATTTCGGATGATTCCTTTTAGGGATAAGTATTGTTTTAGTCCCTGACGTTTAGGATCAAAATCGAGATGTCCCTAACTTTTTTTTTTTATTTTAAAATCGTCCTTAACGTTAAAATTATTTTTAAAATCATCCTTTTGGACCAAATTATCCCTAACCAAAATAAATTTAAAAAATTTTCAATCATCCCAAATCTCATCCTCACTCCAAAGAAGATGTCAATTACTGAAAAATTTTTAAAAAGAAAAAAAATTGAAAAATGGAGAAGGTGTGAAACTCTCCCAAGCCGTCAGTAATGGTGTTTTAATTTTGTGATGCTAGATAAGATTAAATGGTTGGACAACTTTATATTTGCGGGCTCAGGATAGGAAGACAAAGCTTGGAGGCAGAAATTCTAAAGAAGAAAAATTAGAAACAACAAAAATCATTATTAGAAACAACAACAACAACAAATCTAACATCAAATCCTTCAAATTTAACAACAACAAAGTATTGAAATTTAAAAAAAATAAAAAAAAATCAGCAATGAGAGAGACAAGGTGATGGCAGGGGCGGTGAGGGGATGACAGGGATGTCATGAAACCACTCATTCCAAAAGTTTAAGCCGATAGGAGAAGGTAACATTAATGGTTATATCTCTAACAAAGGGGACGGCGAGGTACGACGAGGTGAGGCGATGGGGGGCAGCCAGGTGCGGCGATGACGGGGTGGCGAGGCAAGGTGCCATAAGGAGTGGATGGAGCAGAAGAAACTTGAAGGAAGGAGCTGGAAGAAGATAATTGCAATGTTAATGGAGGAAATGGACTGTTTTGATATGAGGAGTAGAAGATGGCTAGTAAGTGGTGGGAGTAAGGGTGTTTGGTTGGTGAGATTGGAGTAAGTGTCTTTGGATGGTAGAATTGGAGTAAGAGAAAACCAAACAACATGTTAATAGGGATAATTTTGTCAAAAGAATGATTTTAAAAATAATTTTAACGTTAAAGACGATTTTAAAATAAAAAAAAGGTTAAGGATGATTTTAATTTTGATTCTAAACGTTAGGAACCAAAACAATACTTATTCTTTTTTTTTATTAGTTTTGGATGATTCTTTTTTCTCTATTTTGTATATTTTTTCTTAAAATTTCGATAATTTTTTTGGGGGAGACTCACATCAAGATGCATGAAACAACTTTTTTTAAAGTTAGTAACGTGTCACACTGTGATTAGTAATTTTTAATAACCGATTAATTATTATTCTCTAAACTCGATTTTTTAAACCAAATTCAACGCCATTCGGTTTAAATAAACCAGTCCTTGGCATGCTTAATTTTTTTTTACCAACCGAAAAATCCTCCTGAGCCCCACCCAACCCAACCCAGAAGATCTGCATCGATCTCCTTCTTCCTCGAGCCAGAGGTGCTGGTTGTCTGGTTTCGTTGATCGGTTCTTCTCCCTTATCGCAGATTCCATCCAACTTCTACTCTCTTGCAGCTCCTCGTGTCCCAAATGGTCGTCTCAAGTCCCATTCCTCCTTTCCGTAGCGCCACTTCTCCTTCTCTTGCTTAGTTCAGTTCGTCTTCTTCCCACGGGTCTGTCCGTGTTGGTGCTCCGGCGACGCAGCGATTTGGATGAGGGACCCAGCGATGCGATGAGAGAACTCCATTTCCTAATATGCGACTTGCCTCCTCGCCATTTCCCATCCAATTGATGCCTCCGTTAGCCTGCTTCCTCGCCTTTGCCTGGATCTTCGCCGGCGGTGATGTTGTTTTGTCCGAGGTTCATCACCGTTTTTGGAGTCTAGTTAACACTCAATTTCTCAGCGGCATCATAATTCCTCCTCTTCTGTGCCGATTCTTCTTCCTTGCTGCTGCTACTGATTTCATCTTCTCCAGGAAGCTCTGCTATGCTGCAATTACCGATTTCATCATAATTTGCTTTGTTCTGTAATGCCATTTTTTTCTTTCATCAGCTGGCATATCCAATGCATAACCAATAGAAGCAGCAACCTTTGTGACATTCCATAGATTTACCAACACCAGCAGCAAGAGACTTTGCAGCACCTTCAAACTGAAAAATAATAGGAACCTGCAAACTAATGCATAATTTGTAATGGATTTTTTTTTGTGAGATGTAAGGATCAATTTTTGGCTCTTTTCATTGTGTTTTTAACATAAACTGTCCAAGCCCAAAATTGTATTTGTCCAAAAATTTTATTTTTAATGTAAAAGTAAAAAAATCGGTTAAAATGATCCAAACGAATCGATTCTATCTATAAGGTTTAGTTATAAAATTTGATTTTTTTTATAGAAACCGGTTCAAATAAACCAAAATACAAGTGAGGACACTTGTCACATTCTCATGCATAATCTTTAAAAAAAGTTGTTTTGTGCATCTTGATGTGAGTGGTCTCCATTTTTCTTATTAGTTTTGAATGATTCTTTTTCCTATGTTTTGTATGTTTTTTTTTCTAAAAATTTGAATGATTCTTTATCTTATGTTTTATTTTTTTTTTTGGAGTTTTGAAAATTTTTTTTGAAAGAAGCTAAGAATTGGAATTTATGTAATAAATGGTAAAAGGTGAATTAAAGTAAAAAAAAAATAATTAATAATCATTAATTTTATATCTTTTTAAAATTAAAATAAAATTTAAATAATGAATAATTAATAATAATTAATTAGTATAGAATATAGTTTAAAAATGTTTGTTGACTTATTATTAGCTAGATAAGCTAACGGGATTGGAATTCAATAAGGTTAATATCTTGCCTCAATATTAAATTACAATAATGTTTGAAGTAGGCCATGTACGTATCATTAAAAAACTTCTCAAACCAAATCTATTTGTTATTTTTTTCAATAAATATATAAGTTTTAGGGTTTAACAACTTGAGAAAATACTAAGCACAAGACACAACAAAATCAACAATAAAGTTAATCATACCACCACCACCAAGGCACATTTAAGAAGCACATCATTTACAAACCTACTAATAATCATCAGATACATTCAATTGTACTAGTCGCAAAATAAAATCATTTGTTTATCATAACAAAGAAGATCCTTATAAAAGTAAAAGACTTGAACATCAAAGGGCAAGCACATACATGATTGATGAGATATAATAATGCAGCATATAATTAATTACTTGATAATCTATATAATGGTTTCTTGCTTTCTTCTTGCTTTATTAATAATATAAGCTTTTTCACTAGTGAGATCCAACCTTGTTTGCATTCCTTAATTCATGGTAACAAAGCAAGTTAAAGCTTTGGTCTAGTGCGCATGATAATACACTATACACAAAGAGAAGCCTAATATGATATGTGCGTGGAAACATGCATATGCATGTATTATTTATTGCTTTACTAGATTCATTTACGTATATGCTTTGAAGAACAAGCTAAACCAAATCCAATAATTTTCCTTAAAAGCAAGGAACATGGTGACAAGAATTAATGGTAATTATTGAGGTAGTGGACACATATATGGTGCAAGAAAAAAGTGAGATAAGATTTTTCTTTTCCTAGTTTAACATTGACCAGAGAATATCTTCATGAATAGTTAGTTGTCTTGATGATCTTTGCCTTTGCTTCTATAATTACGGAATTGGTGGATTTGTAGGAAGCAAATCTATTTTAATTCATCACTATTAGAATATATAATGATTTAGAAGTAGTATAGTTGAATTATTGTTGAAATCAATTTGACCAGATTGATAAAGCCATTGCTGTCAATTTCTTTTTGTGAATGATTGAAATTAAAGGTCCCACAAAAAGTAAAATAGCCTTTTAGGTATAGATGGCGTATTTTATGGTTTAATATATAAGTCAAATATTTTTCATAAATAATAAAGGGAAATTAAATTAGTTATTTATTGTGAGTCAAGTTAATTCTTTAAATGACTAATTTAATTTATATTAAATTTATTGCTTATGAAAACTATTTTAAATAATTAAAATCTACATGAACTAGAATTATTCATGTATTTATCTATAACAAAAAATTAACACTAGCCCATCATCTATTCTCATCTAATTAAAAGTATTCTACTCTCACAAAGAAATATTTTAAAAGTCACAATTAGCTAACAAATAAAAATAATACTTACACTTGTTTATATGTAAGAGAAGATTTTATTCATAATTGTTCTGAATATAGGTTATTTGAAAAAAGTTATAGAGATTCAACACCACCAAATTTGTTGTTTTTAATATTATCAATTAATTTAACATCGCATGGTAATATGTTATCATCACGGCCTTTCAGTTCAGATGTAGTCACAAGTCTAGGATTTCATTAACATGAACTAATAAACTAATGATCTATCTTTTTATTTTATTAGTGTGATTAATGGGAGGAAAAGTTGTTAAAAAGGCAAAAGTTTAGTTCTCTTTTCATGTGATCATATAAGCTTTTGCAAAATGTGTCGACCTAACTGCAATTATTAGCAGTGAATAAGAAAAGGAATAAGAAACGAAATTAAAGGAACAATGGGGATATAAGTGTATAATCATGTAATAACCGAATTCGAAAAGTGACGATTATTCTGTATTAATATTTGGATATTTTTTTTTGTGGCCGAAATAAACTAAATAAAAAAAAAAACAAAACAAACAAAATAAGGAACTACTTAAATAGACGTTTAAGACTATTCTTAAACTCCTCCCAAGGTGAAAGAAGTTTCACATGCGAAAGTTGTAACTTCATCGCCATCTTTGCCATAGTATCTGCTACCGTGTTTGTATCTCTCATAATCAAACGAAAGTCAACACGCCAATTCCAATGCATGATATCTCTTATTTTGAGCACCAATGGATCAATAAACCCAAAACCATCTTGAGTAACAAGATTAAATGCTTCCACACAATCCGTCTCACAAATAACATCTCGTTGACCCACATCCCAAGTTAAGAGATATCCTCTCCAAATGGCAAACAATTCTCCTTGAAGAATACTATTACTCTCAATCATTCCCAAACACCCCCCTTTACCAACTCCCATTACAATCTCTAATAACACAAGCAAAACCAACACTATCACCCGAACCAAAATAACTAGCATCACAATTAATCTTAAAAGTACCAATGGATATTTAAAAATATTATTTGTATATCAAAATTAACTATTAAAATTAGTTGTTAATGCATTTGTGTATATAAATATATGTATTATTTAATTTATTTTTAATACGTATTTATATTTTAATATATATTTTATATTAATAACTAGTTTTAATAACTAATTTTAATGTAGTTATATGCAATTTCTATACATATTATTATTTATATAATTTTTTACTTATCTATATATAAATTTTGTGTATATATTTTTTATTTTTTTATTTTTAATATTAAAAATATCGATAAAAAAATAATTATATTATATGTACTGATCTATGATATACATAAAAAATCAACTATTAATATTATTCAATATAAAATAATATATAAAAATATACACAAATATATCATGATCAATTTAAATTTTTTTATATAATAGTTTTGGATAAAATCAAAAGGAAATAAAAATCAAACTTTTATATCAAAAAGATGTAAGAGTGTTCATGGATCGGATCATATCTGCAAATTCGCGATAAATATCTGCATCATCCAATTCAAAAATTGTGGATACGATCTGATTCGCAGACTGATTGGATCGGATAAGATCTGTTCTCACCCTTTAAGGATCAGATCGCGAATATTTGCTCTACATCCGCGTATCCAATCCGCATATATATATATATATATGTTTGGTATTATATTTATTTGTTTGTATATTTTAGTTAGTAGTCATTATTCATATATTGTATTATTTTATTTTTGGTATTTAAAAAAAGTTTTATTAAAAATATTTTAGCAATAAATAGGTTTTAAAAGTGTGAAAGAAACATTTTTGTTGAATTTTTTACATAGAAATATAATTTAAAAAAAAGTTCAATTATGCAGATATACCCAAATTTTGATCCAATCCGACAAAAAAAAAATGCTGCGGATATTATATCCGATTCGATCCAACGAGAATTGTGTGGATCGGATCGAATTTTCGACCATATCCGATCCGATCCAATTCGCGTACACCCCTAAAAAGATGGATTCAAAAGAAATATACACAAAACATGATACAAACATAAATTTTCTGTAACATATGTATGCATACCAATAAGGTTAAGTTATGGAGAGAGAGAATTATTCTACAATGACAAGCAGCAAATTCAATTATGATTTTATTAATGGTAATTATAGTTTATGATCGTAAAGATCAAGAGCTAGCAATATAATGCCGCTTCATACATTTTCTAAGAAGTAATAATAATATTACCACAAGATGAAGAAATTAGATAACAATATCATTATTTGATATCAATTTAATTAGCACCCTTCATCTTCTTAATTATTTTAGCAACTATGTAAATATGTATCTAATTTAACTTAATGACGAACTGGCAGTGCCTTAGGCAAAGGTTGATAAGTAGTAGTGTCCATTATTGGAATTGATCCCAACTTGCAATCAATTGAGATTTTCGGAGTAGAATTGTTATTAATTTTGTTCCCTTCAATTTCTTTGTTGATAATATGAACCAAAACATTTTCAAGCTCTTCCCCATCTTTCCATCCATGAACCTCTGCCTTAATCTTGTTGGAATCTTTGGAGACTAAATCACTTAAAGGAAAGTCTTTTCTTGGCATCAAATAGTCACTTTCTTTGAGCTTCAAACTAGGGCAAAAATCTCCATTTCCATCTCCAAGGTAGATGAATTTCTTCTTTCCTTCTGTTGAAAGCAAATTTTGGATCCTTTCTATGATCACTCCCTAAATATCATTACACAATTTATTCAAAAAAGAAAAGAGAGTTAGTATATGAGAAAAGTTTCACAGAATATATAGTTATTGAATATATGTAATTGTTTATAATTTTAGTTTTGATGTACTGATATTGTAAAGTATTTTACACAATCGTACAATTATATCCGTTTTCTTATGATCATTCACGGTTAATGTAGAAAATAGTTAATTTTTCTAATGTAACGTTACATAATTAGATGCACACACGTGTAAAATTATTTTACACTGACATTGCATCAAAATTAAATTCATTGTTTATTAGAATTTTTTTAGTGTATACTTTTTTTTTTAAACATATATATTTTTCCCTTTATTTTATTGGTAGTTTGTCCGAACATGGATTATGACACATCAAGGAAGCCCTAAAAGTATATAAGTGAGGTCAATAATAAAAAGTGTCACAATAATTAATTGTATTAATCCAATATTTTTCAAAAGTGTAATTGACCAAAAAGCGATTGCCCAAAAGCATCCTCCATTAATGTTCATTATTCATTATTAACCAAATATATAGATCCGTAAATTAATTTATACTGCCAATGAGTACTGCACTTAAGATATCAATTAAGAAAAAAAAACATTTAATGAATTAAAACTTTTACAAAACAGTTTTTTTTCTTCATTTAAAGTTAAAATTTTTCAAGTTTTGGTAATTTTGATAAAGCACTTATAAAATCTAATATATTTCCTGCATGGCAATGAAAAAATAAATTATATCTTTAAATTGGAGCTAATTAATAATGCAATTCATGCCTTGCACATGTTTGGTGGACAAAGACTGCATCCATGAGAAGATTTCATATAATCATGGAAAGGTGAAATTCTGAGCCTCCCTTCTTCATTAACATAGCTAGGGTTTGCAATGATCTCTGAGAAACAATTCCTCACTCCATGATGCTTTAGAATTGTCTCAATAAAGAACATATTTGCATCACTCACAATCTTCAAATCACATCTGAACACAATTATACGTATATATATCATCCTTAGGCATATGTATGTAGTACATTCATCATAAGGTCAAAGGATATGTTTGTTAATATGGAAAAAGGAACAAATTAATTTAAAAAGGTGAATGAAAATTCATATAAAACCCATTTATATATGATACTCAATTATCATTTTAAATTGTTCTCTCCTCCATTTCTTCACCTTTCTTAATACAATTATAGCAAGTCAATTTAGATTATATTAATTTTTTATTTTAAAAAATTAACTGATATTAACTGAAAATATTACCTCTCTAATTAAATTCTATCATACATAATATCGGTCACATAATCTAAAAAAATGAGTAATGCACCCTTAATATTATAAGATATATATATAGTGATTATTCGAATTTTGTCTTACGCATGCAACAACCCATCGACCAGCAACAAACTCTTAAATAAAGTTTTGATCCGCTATGGATTAATCATTGACCAGCCGAAATAGGGGATGATACCGTGAAAAAAAAAATATAGTGATTACTGAAAGAGAAAGTGTTACCCAAGGGAATAAGCTGCCTCAATAGCATGCACAATGCGGGGATTCAATGGAGTTCGCTTCAAAATTTCTACAATTTCTTCAATTGTTTTACCTTCTGAATGAAGCTCACCCATCATCCTATCCTGCATATATTATATAGTTTTAGGAGACTAAACATGAGAAAAAATCATATTGTACATATATCATAATAGTTTTGTGTTTATATATCAAAGAAAGAAATTAAAAACCATGAGAGGGTTCCAAAGCGTGGTGGGAAGAAGCTCATAGAATTTTTCAGTAAAACCAGTCTCATCAAGCACCCAATTATCACTATCACACTCAATGATTGTTGAGTCGAAATCAAAAACCACAACAATCCCAGCCATAATAACGCAATAATAATGTTAAGTTTCTATATGTGTTGTTTCATAGACCATTAGAGAGGTATTTATAGGAAAAGAAGGTGCATGCTTGCACGTATGAATAAAATAGTAGTAAGTGACTTTAATCCAAATATATTCTATTATTGTAGTTAGTGAGATATAAAAAGTAGAACTCACTTTTTTTCTCCATTTTTTTTTCCTTTTAATTTATTAATTTTATTGGGACAAGCAAGTTAATGTTTAGAAGATGAGTGCCACAATCATCCATTTCTAATAATTATCCAATACAATTGAAATAGTTCAAACATTTATATATCATGGAATTAAAATTAATTATAATTTTTATGTTTAGGGGTAAATATGGAATTGGAAATAGAAATTCACATATCATCAACTGTATAGAATTGAAAAATAACTAAAATGAGTTCTTTCTAAATTTTAACATATGTGATTCTGTTTTTTTATGTTATCTATATATTATAAAAGAAATAAATTATTATATGGTATAAAGTTTTAATTTTAATTTATCATTAAAAGAATACCATAATATGCCTTTTTTTTATAACGTTATGCTATTTTGATGAATTTAAATTTAATAATTAATACATACTAACAATCATATTAGAAGCCAATGAGTAATAGTTCAAATGACATAGTCTTCCCATACTCAATTAAGAGGTTGCGGGTTTGAGTCTCCTATCTTTGGTAAAAAAAAAAAAAAAAACAATCGTATTAGAAAAAAAAAAAAGTTATGCTATCATTCAATTATATTGATTCTAGTATATATATTTAGTTATTTACATATTGTACCACAATGACCACCCAAATAATTTTTCATTATTAAAACAAATATGTTAATTAAAATCCCACACTGAAAAGTTCTTCCTTGGCATCATGAAATCTCTCTCTTTAAGCCTCAAGCTTGGGCAATAGTCACCACTACCAAGATGTATGATCCTCTTGTTCTCATCACCATTGTTGGATAGTGAATCTTGTATACTCTCTATGATTAAACCCTGAACTGATTGAAAAACATTATTTAATTTGAATTTTTACACATACTACTTGAATATGAAAGTTTTAGAACCTCAGATCTTAATTCATAGATCTTCATAACCAAGTTAAAAATCATACAATGTGCAGGAAACATGTACTATGATTTTACCAAGCTTTAGAAAATTAATGCAATCACTGATCTTTATAAAGGAACATTTTTATAGTACGTCCAATTCGGTCAACAGATTAGCATTTTACCACATTCAAAATCCATAAGATCTGTCCACAAAACTCAAATACAACTCTCAATGATCAATCTCCTTTAGATAATGTCTGTCAGAAAGATTTGCATCAGAAACAAAAATAAAAATTCAAGAAAGGAAAAATCTAAACAAAACTAACGAGTCTTGGCTATAATGGGCTCAAAAATGAGCTTAGCTTCATTAAGATGCTCCACAAACACATGAGTTTCTATGTTCTCCTTGTTACCATCATCAAGCAGAGTTCTAGCCTTATCAATTGCAGAATTTAGCTTCTTCTTATCCGCAGGACAGAGCTTAGAACCGATTAAGGCTTTCTCCATGTCATAGACATAATCATCCAAAGCATTCATTGCTTTAACCTTCTTAAGAAACTTGTCATCTTCAACCTTGTATCTCTTAGCTTCCTTAATTAGCCTTTTGATTTCTTCCTGCGACAATCTTCCTTCATCATTTGTTATGGTAATCTGGTTTTTATTGCCAGTGGTCTTTTCCTTAGAAGTTACACATAGGATGCCGTCGGCATCTAAATCGAAGCATATCGATACAGGATGGCCTTTAGGAGCAGGCGGGATGCCATGAAATGTGTATAGACCGAGCAAGTTGTTATCGCTGGCTCTTGTCCTCTCACCTTCATAAATTTCTTGCAGCACACTCAATTGGTTATCTACAACCGTGAAGAGATTTCGTGATTTCTTTACTGGAATGTTAGTATTCCTTGGAATCACAACAGTCATTACATCTCCTCTTGTCCGTACACCA
The DNA here is from genome assembly GCF_003086295.3 of Arachis hypogaea. Classification (NCBI taxonomy): domain Eukaryota; kingdom Viridiplantae; phylum Streptophyta; class Magnoliopsida; order Fabales; family Fabaceae; genus Arachis; species Arachis hypogaea. The sequence continues at coordinate 7,313,966 of NC_092054.1, read as the reverse complement.
AGAGACAGAGGAGTAACATCCTGCAGCACCAAATTTGGGGCACTACTCTTAGTGCCTCCACTCAACAAAGCAGCCTTAACAGCCGCGCCATAAGCAACAGCTTCATCGGGATTGATGCTCTTACAGAGTTCCTTTCCCTTGAAAAATTCTTGCAGCAACTCCTGCACTTTGGGTATCCTAGATGAGCCACCAACAAGAACTACATCATGTACACTTGCCTTGTCCACATTTGAATCAGTGATGCATCGATCTACCGTTTCCAAGCACTCTCGGAAGAGGTCCATATTAAGTTCTTCGAATCTAGCACGAGTGATTGACGAACAGAAGTCGATTCCTTCAAAGAAAGCATCTAACTCAATTGTGGCAGTAGTGGCGTATGATAAAGTCCTCTTCGCCTTCTCACAAGCAGTTCTAAGTCTCCTTAAGGCTCTAGGATTGCCACTAATGTCAACCTTGTTCTTTCTTTTGAATTCCTTAACAAAGTAAGTAACTATTCTGCTATCAAAATCCTCTCCACCAAGGTGAGTGTTTCCGGCAGTAGCCTTAACTTGGAAGACTTTACCCTTAATGGTAAGGAGAGATACATCAAAAGTACCACCACCAAGATCAAAGATGAAGATATTTCGCTTTCCAGCGCAATCGGATCTTTTGTCAAGTCCATATGCAATAGCAGCAGCCGTTGGCTCACTAATTATTCGCATCACATTGAGACCTGCAATGGCGCCAGCATCTCTGGTAGCTTTGCGCTGAGAGTCATTGAAATAAGCAGGCACTGTAATAACGGCGTCACAAACAGGTGACTCTAAGTACGCCTCCGCAATCTCTCGCATCTTAGTGAGAACCATAGATGAAATTTCTTCCGCAGAAAAGTGCATCTCCTTATCCTTGTATGTAACAACAATCATTGGTTTATCATCAATACCAGCAGTGACCTTAAACGGCCACATCAGGATATCATTCTTCACAATTGGATCACTATATTTTCTACCAATCAATCTCTTGACATCTGAAGAACAAAAGGAAATTAAATACAAGAAATCTTTAATCCTTTGAAGCCACCTATAAAATTCCGTATAGTTTAGTGCTATATATGTCAAATTTTGAATGAATTTACAGCAGAAAAATGTCACAGAACTATTAAAATTTATTATTTTTGTTTAATAATTAGTCATCAAATTTTAAAGTATATTATTAGATTACTAGAGATTAATAATTAAAAATAATAAAAAAATAATAAACTCCAACGACATTCTAATTTTTATTTTAGGAAACAAATTCTTCTATAATATGTACTAATACTATATTTTCAATAAAGTCGAGAAAAGCCAATTTTTAGTAGTCAATTTCTGCAGCTAAAATTCTTTTAAATAAATTTTTAATTTTATATTTACAGTTTTCTTATTCATATCCTTTTTCTTCCATCTAACGTCACTCTTAACTAAATCACCACAATTTCATCTAACGTCCTAAATTAAACTTTAAATCCTTTGAAGGATAATGGTTGACGACCGATTGCTGTACATTTTCTTTTCAATAAGACTCTAACTTCACTTTCACCAAACAGTGAAGATGGATGGAGCATAACAAACCAGCAAAAACACAGATTACAGCAAAACAAAAGAAAAGAAAACAAGAATAAGAAGTAAAAGTCAAAGACAACGTGGAGTTTCTTACGTTATTTTCTTTTTAATGTATCTAAAGATACAAAGAGATAAATAGTGTAATTTATAAAGGAAGAAAAAAACACATTCACAGATTGAAAGTAAGAAGTAAGAAGATTCTTATTACTGTACCGAAGACAGTGTTAGTTGGGTTAGCGGCAGCCTGGTTCTTAGCAGCATCTCCAATAAACCTCTGATTGGCAGTAAAAGCAACGTAGGAGGGTGTTGTTCTGTTGCCCTGGTCATTATGAATGATCTCCACGCGACAATGTTGCTCCTGCCATACGGCAACACACGAGTATGTTGTGCCAAGGTCGATTCCCACTGCATGTCCTTTGTACTTTCTTGCCATCGTCCTTGCCTCCTTGGATTCACAACAAGCTAATCGGAATAATGAAATCTTCTTAAACAAATCCATCCACAATCCCCACTCGCTGCATGAATAAGGAGAAATGCGAATAACGTGAACAATGTTCAAGCCCATTAACAAAAATTATATCTAATTAATTCAAAATTTAAATTTTAAAATTTAAATTAACTTTTTTTATAATTTATTATTTAAGTTGTTAAAAAAAATATTGTTCCCTATATTTTCTCATATACTTTCTCATCCACCTAATAGTAGGATTTGCAATTTAAAAGCCTTTTTTTTTTGGGTATTTGTTAAGTCATGGTTTAATCACGACATAATTAATTCTTCTATATGACTTAATTATCTTTATCACTTTCGCCGTTTCCGGACTTTAATCGAAAGTAAATATACTAATTTTTTTTATGATTTATATATGTTGTACCCTAAATGATAATCTTTGTTTAGTGAAAAAAATTTTAAATATTAATGTAAAATAAATACATTAAAAAATTAAATTTTTTATATTTTTAATATTTTTTTTTTATTTTTACACTTGATGACAATTAAATATACATTGCTATCCCTACCTACGCTCACCCTTATCTAGGGCTGGAAGTGAGTCGAGCTGAGCTAGACCAAGCTCAAGTTCGGCTCACAAAAATTAAGCTTGGCTCACGGCTCGACTCATTAACAATCAAGCTTATTTCTTAAGCTCAAGCTTGACTCACTAAAAACTCACGAGTTGGCTCGAGCTCACAAGCGGGCTCAAATAAGAGAAATATAAATACCTAATCTATAATTCTATATCAATAAATTATAACTTATATATTTTAAAAAATATTTGAAAAGATCAATTTTATATATTATTTATCTATCAATAAATTATAAATTTTTTATTTATGTCCTATATTAAAATTATATGTAAAAAATAAATATAAATATTAAATAACTAAGATATATATATGTGTGTGTGTGTGTGTATATAATTGAGCCAGCTCACGAACTAATGAGTTGAGCTTATCCAAGCTCAAACTCGGCTCATTTAATTTATGAGCTTAATTCCAGGCTCAAGCTTGGCTTCCCAGCTCACGAGTTTAGCTTATCGAGCTGTTAATGAGTCGAGCTCGAGCTGGTTCATGAGCTAGCTTAACTCACTTCCAGCCCTACCCTTATCGATTAATTATGTAACACCCTTATACTTTTAAACTGAGTTAAGCTTTATTTGGATTATATTTAGTAGCTGATATTCAAAACCTTGCGAAAATTTTTTTTTAAAATAAATGTGAAATATTTATATAAAATTATTTATAGATAAAAATATTGAATAATTAGTTTTTATTAGAATAGTTACTAGTTAAAAAATATAAGTGGATTTAAAAAATACTAAGATGAAAAACCGGTGTGTTAAACTATGAAGGCACAACAATGACAAGCTTTACTCATACCAAATAAAAAAGGAAACATAATAGTTACGATTGTAATCAGTCAATAAGGATAAAACAAGACACATAGGAAATCCTAATTCTCTTAATTTGTTTAACTATGACTAAAACAATCGCATATTCTTTCTTCTTAAGGTAAACGTTTAATGTTTCGTATCTATGTTCTCGATAGCTTGCTCCCACTAGTGCACCTGTCTTTTCACCTCAACTGTGTTGCTTCGTACTGCATCGTTCCTGAAGATGGTACGGAGAGAGGGGTGAGAAACAAAAGTTTCTTAGTAGTTTATCTTTATGGTGTCATCGTATCCATCCCCAGCCACTCCGAATTTTAAACTAAAAATAGTGATGATGCAATGTTGTTCAATTATTATTTTCAAAAGTCTTGATTAGTCGGAGTGGTGTGACTTTTAGATGCTTCTCATTTACTTATGTTATGACATGTGTAATGCATATAAAATGCCTATAGCGTTAAAACATATAAAGGTAACTCATAAACCTTGGTATGATGTTCTCATAGGTCATAAAGCAAGACGAAATAAATAATAAATAAGAGAAGAATAGTAACATTGCCATAGATAAGTCAAATCGAATAGATCTGAATAAAATAAAGATCTTAAACAATATCATACATCATATAAAAAGGGACTTTGGGAAAAGAAAGATCTTTGAATGCAATAATAAATATAATCATAAATAAAAAAAGATAAAAGAAAAGAACAATCATGATCACTCTCTTCATTGCACTTTTTATTACTTTTTCTCGTGGCTTTTATGGAATGTATTGAGCTCAAACCGGTATAAAAAGTGGGAGTCCCCTTCCCCTACCGAAGGTTCTTATCCCAAACGTTTTGGCGATCACCTTCCTTTACCGAAGGATCATATCGATATCTTGTCTTTGGGGGTCACATTCCCTTACCGAAGGATCATTTCCTCAGTTCTTTAATGCACATAAGATTGTTATTATAATGCATAATGCATATGAAGGAAAGAGACATTATATCATGACATTTAATGCTAACATCTATATATGACATATAAAAATTAGCATAAAACCCCTACCTCGAGTGAAGTTTCGCTAGGTATTCCGATGCAAATAGATGCGGTTTGTTAGTGAAGAGAGACTTGTTTCATGGCTAGACTTTGTGTATACTAGAATATTTTGTATAGAAAAAGGGAATAGAATGAGAAAGGAAGGATCAAATAGCTCTCAGATATGTGCAGATTATGTTAGGAGGCATTTAGGTGAAATCTTCAATCTGGATCGTCACTTTGTGAGCCTTATAACTTTTTCTACGTTTGGAATTTGGAATTAGCTATTAGATACAAATTTATAGAGAATTGAATTATCTTTAAAACGAATCTCAAACGAAGTCAATCGAATAATCACAGCTTGATATATTTTCGAAATACTGTTAGTATATCAGACTAGCTGATAAGAGCGCGATTTTTTACTCTGAACTCGTAACCGATTTATCTACCTAATTTAATTTGAATTTGATTTTATACTGAACTTAAGGAATAGAGCTAGTATTCTTATCTTTTCATATAACAAAATATCATTCAAATCTAATAAATGTAGAATTAGTTATGACTATATTTTAAAAAGTTGTTTACTGTCGATTAGAGATTTACTACTACTAGTGCTTTCATATGTTTAAATTTTAAATTCAAATCTTAAATCATTACCATTTTAATTAATTAATTAGTTATTAAAAAAATAACTTGATTCAAAAAGTTGGGATGTTACAAATTAGATTAAAGACTTCGTTGCATTCAGTGACGGACCCAGAAAATTTATGGTAAGGGGGCAAAAATAATTCACATTATTATCAAAAGATATATTAATTTAAATTTAAAAAGAGCTCTTTTATAAAAGCATTACTACTCGCACTATCAGATTTCATAAGATAATAATAGAGATAAAAAACAGCATCTTATGAAATACTATATTCCAATTAATTGCTAAATTCATCAAACCAATCAGCATTAAATTTACCAAAAAAAGTCCCAAAATATGTTTGTAGAAAATTATATTCTCTTGGTTGACAATGATCTTTTCACAAATAAATTTGTCTAATTTCATCTCTGTCATTTATATCATAATTTAAAATTTTGGGTCGTTGTTCAGGATCAACTATGAAACTTTTTACATTGAATTTTAAAAACTTTTTTTTATTAGAAGAGACTAATGAAGTGACTTCAGATTCTAGTGGTAGCTTTCTTTTAAAATATTTTTCCATTATTATTTCTAAAAATAAAAAATATATATTCTAAATTAGTAAATTGATCGATTCACTTTAGAAATTTATATGCAACATAATTATATATAATAGAATAGAATAAAAGATAAACAAATAAATAATAAGGATCACTAAATCAAAAATAAAATAAAATATATAAATTCATGAAGAGAATAAAAAAATAGATTAATACCTAAACTATAATTGTTTGAATTAAAATTTGCAATCGAAAATATGAAAAGAGAAACAATAAAATTGAAAAAAAACATAAAATCATAGAGAGCTGTATAAAACAAAATAGAGAATTTAAAATTTACCTGTTGATGAAGACAAGATGACCACTAAACAAGGAATAGAAAAAAAATGTTGAAAATATGAAACTAAGAAGAGAGTTTAAGAGAATAAATGAGTGACGACTAGGATTTGAGAATGAGAGAAGACTAAATTTAATTAGGTTAACTCATAATCAAAATGATAGCAAGATAAAATGGATTCAAGGTTTTAAATAATTAGTTTAATTTATTTGTAATGGGATCATTTAAAATTTAAAATGGGGGCATATTATATATGTATATATTTTTTTTTGTTTAAAAAAATTAAATGAGAGTGGGGGCAAGTGCCCCCCCATGGTTCCATGTAGGTCCGTGCCTGGTTGCATTACATTAACATATTATATGATAGTTTACTCTATGTTAAAATATGATATATAATTTTATCGAGTAAATTTTTATAATAGTTCTCGAGATTTAGGACTACTATTTAATGTGATGCTCAAAATTTCAATTTTACCATTATATTCCTCTAAATATAATTCCAAACATTATAGTAGTTCTGAACATCTTTTTAATAATAATTTAGCTGCTACAGTTGACGTAACATCACCTGGTCATATCTAATAGCTAGCTTAATTGATACGATTCTAATTTATATCCAATTTAGTCCCTCCTTCTGTATATAATCCTAACTTTCCAAATTTTTAGAAAAGTTAATTTCTTTTTCTTACTTTTTCGCAAAATCAGTCTAAGTTTAAAGGTGGGATTCAACACTATCTTGAGTCAATTGAATTTGGATGTTCAGATTCGAGTTTCCTAGCTGCGCTTGTTGATAAAAATGTTTTAACATTGACCTTAGACTTAAAGCATGATCTAGTGGACCTGGCTCAGGTGTCACTCGAACATGCCTTTCCGGTAGTAGTTATCCCTTTTGGTAGAAGAAGGCTTCCTTTTCCAAGTTGCTATTCATTGTGAGAGTTGCAGTATTCCTTGGCATTTGAATGGCTTGTGTCCATGTCTTTGCACTTTTTTGAAGTAATGATTCTAAGACCCGGTGGATACTTTATTATGTCGACTAAACATGACAGCGTTGAAGAAGAAGAAGGAGGAGGTTGATCAGTCTCACTTAGCTTTAAATCAAACTGTTTCTTGCAATTCATTATTTTCTTTACCCCATCTCTGTTTTTTTGTGGTGCATTCTTGCATTGTTATACAAGTAACACTGATGCATCTTTTTCTTTTCCAGTCATTGACTTTATTGACAGCATCTATTTGTTGGAATGTTCTGGCACATAAAAGTGATGACGTTGGTGAAGTTGGAGTTAAAATATATCAAAAGTCTCAAGAAAATGAGATATATGAATCGAGAAGGAAGAAATAAATTATTATATTCTAGTATATGTTTATACAAAAGTAGCTACCTAAGTGTTGTTAAAAGCAAAATCATGTTTTTTTATATTTTAGTAATATTTTTTTTGAGTAATGCTATATGTATATTAAAATTAGCCATTAAAGTCAGTTACCAGTATAAAATATACATTTGAATACAAATACACATTGAAAATAAATTAAACTACACATGTATTTATATACAAATACATTGGTGACTGATTTTAATAACTAATTTTAGTATACAAATAGTATTTTTTATTTTTTTAGCAACATTTTTTAAAAAATATTGTTTAACAATAAAAAATATATTTTAATTTTAGTAATATTTTTTGAAACACTATAATCACTGTAGCGTAATCATACTAAAATGAATATTTTTATGATATAATGTTATTTTATTATTTTGATTAATATAAATTGAGTATATACTAATAATGGTAATAAAAAATAAAGTTACGCTATCATTAATTATATTTGTTCTTTTAAATCATATATATATATATATATATAATTGTTTAGACCACATTGAAATATTTTTTCATTATTAAAACAAATATGTTAATTCAAAATTGGAATTTTTCATGAGTTGTGAACAAACATTTTCTTCAAACGGTAACAAAATGAAGATATTAAGTTTTAAACTAATAAGCGATTTTGTTGATTAATTGCGACAAAACTTGCTCAAATCCTTGTCCATCAAAGCATGGATTTCAGCCTTAAGAAGCAAAGGGTCTTCGCAAATCAAATCCCACACTGGAAAGTTCTTCTTTGGCATCATGAAATCTCTCTCTTTAAGCCTCAAGCTTGTGCAATAGTCACCACTTTCATCACCAAGACATATGATCCTTTTGTTCTCATCACCATTGTTGGATAGTGAATCTTGTGTACTCTCTATGATTAAACATTGAATTGATTGAAAAACATGATTTAATTTGAATTTTTACACATCTACTTGAATATAAAAGTTTAGAACCACGGATCATAATTCATAGATCTCCATAGCCAAGATAGATATCATACAATGTGCACGAAACATATACTATAATTTCATTTAAGAGTTTGCTGGCAAATGAATCACATACACAAAACGAGATTTGAACATTGACACTTCAAGTAAATGAGTGAACTCAAGTTATTTTTTACCAGGTTATTTAATAATAATGAAATCAGTTTTATAGTGCGTACAATTCAGTGAACACTTAACAAATTAGCGTTTACCACATTCAAAATCCACAAAATATGTCCATAAGATACCTTTACAGAATGTATCTATCAAAACTCAAATTCAACGCCAAATCTCCTTCAGATAATGCCTGTCATAAAGATTCGCATTACAAACAACATTAAAAATTCAAGAAAAGTAAGACCTGAACAAAACTATCTAGTCTTAGCTATAATGGGCTCAAAAATGAGCTTGGCTTCATTAAGATGCTCCACAAACACATGAGTTTCTATGTTCTCCTTGTTACCATCATCAAGCAGAGTTCTAGCCTTATCAATTGCAGAGTTTACCTTCTTCTTATCCTCAGGACAAAGCTTAGAAACGATTAAGGCTTTCTCCATGTCATAAACATAATCTTCCAAAGCACGTATTGCATTAGCTTTCTCAAGAAACTTCTCATCTTCAACCTTGTATCTCTCAGCTTCCTCAATTAGCCTTTCGATTTCTTCCTGCGACAATTTTCCCTTATCACTTGTTATGGTAATCTGGTTTTTATTGCCGGTGGTTTTCTCCTCAGCAGTTACACAAAGGATGCCATCAGCATCTAAATCGAAGCATGTGAAGATAGGATGGCCTTTAGGAGCAGGAGGGATTCTTGAAAGTGTAAATCGACCAAGCAAGTTGTTATCACTGGCTCTTGTCCTCTCACCCTCGTAAATCTCTTTAAGCACAGATGATTGGTTGTCATGGACTGTGAAGAAAGTTTCTGATTTCTTTACAGGAATGGTGGTATTCCTCGGAATCACAACACTCATGACATCTCCTCTTACCGCTTGACCAAGAGACAGAGGAGTAACATCCTGCAGCACCAAATTTGGGGCACTACTCTTAATGCCTCCATTCAACAAAGCAGCCGCAACAGCTGCACCACAAGCGACAGCTTCATCAGGATTGATGCTCTTACAAAGCTCCTTTCCCTTGAAAAATTCTTGCAACAACTCCTGCACTTTGGGAATCCTAGAAGAGCCACCAACAAGCACCACATCATGAATACTTGATTTGTCCACATTCGAATCAGTGATGCATCGATCTACCGTTTCCAAGCACTCTCTAAAGAGGTCCATATTAAGTTTTTCGAATCTAGCACGCGTTATTGATGAATACAAGTCAACTCCTTTAAAGAAAGCATCTAACTCAATGGTGGCAGTAACGGCATATGATAAAGTCCTCTTTGCCTTCTCACAAGCAGTTCTCAGTCTCCTCAAGGCTCTGGCATCGCCACCAATGTCAACCTTGTTCTTTCTTTTGAATTCATTTACAAAGTAATTCACTACTCTGTTATCAAAATCCTCTCCCCCGAGGTGAGTGTTTCCGGCAGTAGCCTTAACTTGGAAGACATTCCCCTTAATAGTAAGGAGAGACACATCGAAAGTACCACCTCCAAGATCAAAGATGAATATATTACGCTCTCCGCCGCAATTCGATCTCTTGTAAAGGCCATATGCAATAGCCGCAGCAGTTGGCTCGCTAATTATTCGCATCACATTGAGGCCTGCAATGGCGCCAGCATCTCTGGTAGCTTTGCGCTGAGATCCATTGAAATATGCAGGCACTGTAATAACAGCATTACAAACAGGTGACTCTAAGTATGCCTCCGCAATCTCTCGCATCTTAATGAGAACCATAGATGAGATTTCTTCTGCGGAAAATTGCTTCTCTTGATCCTTGTATGTAACAACAATCATTGGTTTGTCATCAGCACCAGCAGTGACCTTAAATGGCCACATCAAGAGATCATTCTTGATAACCGGATCACTATATTTTCTACCAATGAGTCTTTTAGCATCTGAAAAACGAAAGAAGGAAAATAAAGAAATCTTTTAAGTACAGTTTAGTGCTAAAACTCCTTCCATTTGAAAATAAATGGGACAAAAGAGTTATGACTATAGTAGAAGTGGCAGCATTTACAGCAAAAAAGACCTCTCTGGACTAATACTACAAACAATAAGTAGAGTTTCTTTATTTTTCAATAAGTTTCTAACTATAATTTCAACCAACAAGGGTAGTGACTAGTAAGGGTGGATGGAGCATAACAAACCAGCAAAAACACAACTTGAAATAAGAACAAGTAAAAGAAAAAAAAAAAAGGAACTAGGGCAAGCAAATTTATTAAATTTTGGTCAGCATGTAACTAGCAAAAGAAAAGTGAGTTATACCATTGAATAAAATCTCACACCGTTAAAAACATCATTAATGACTACTTGATAGCTATAAATCACAAAAGTTACTGGCCCTAACACTCCTCATAATTGTGTAAAGTAAGAAAGCAAGAAAAAGAAAAAAAAAACATGCAAAAATTGAAAGTAAGAAGATTACTATTATTACTGTACCGAAGACAGTGTTAATTGGGTTAGCGGCAGCTTGGTTCTTAGCAGCATCTCCGATTAACCTCTGATTGGCAGTAAAAGCAACGTAGGAAGGTGTTGTTCTGTTGCCCTGATCATTATGAATGATCTCCACTCGACAGTGTTGTTCCTGCCATACGGCAACACACGAGTAAGTTGTGCCAAGGTCGATTCCGACTGCATGTCCTTCATACTTTCTGGCCATCGTCTATTACTTGACAACAATGAAATCTTGTGGAAAAATCAAACTGATAGTAGGATTGCAATTGAAAAGCCATTTGAATATTTACATAGTAAGGGGTGGCAAAATGGGTTGAACCCGTCGGGCCGACCCGCTAAACCCACTAAAAAAGATAGGTCGGACTAGGATTTGGAGTCTGCCAAATTAAAAAAATTCGTCAAACCTGCATCGCCAAATTGACGGATTTTGACGGAGCGGGACGAGTCAGTCCGCGCGGATCAAAGATTTTTATTTTTTTTTTTATTAAATAAAAAAGTGATTACTATTATAAAATTAATAGTTATAAAATTTTCAAACACTTTTTTTTTGTTTTTATTATTCTTTTAGTTATTAATTTTATTTTATTTTATAATTTTATATATTTACTCAAATTATGTGACTTATTTTTTAAAATAAAAATAGTTCTATTGACAAATATTATTTTGAATAATTTTATTGAAGTTAAAATTTAAAAAAAAAGATAATGAAAAAATTATATTATAATTTGATGGTGTTGAGTAATAAAATTGGGATATTATAGATGGTTGAATTGGGAGAGAGGTGGTATGGACTTTGATGTTGTTTTGGTATTATATGGATTATGGTTAGTTTGGTTTTTGATGGTTTTCAGTGGCTAAGAGAAGGGGGTTGAATCTTAGCCCCTTTTTTACTTAAAAACACTTGTTGGTCTTTTGAAACAACTTATGGAGACTTTTTTATTTTTGTCTTGTGCCCAGCCACGAGACTTTTCTTTTTATCTCGTGACCCGACACGAGATATTTTTCAGTTTTATCTCTTGTGCAGCAGAAAAAGAAATGGAGTAGAAGAGAGAGAAGATTGCACCCAGATATATCCTGGTTCAGCTGCTAAGTGCAGTGCAGCCTACATCCAGTCTCCATCACAATGATGATAGAATTTCACTATAATCATTCTTGATTACAAACACCAATTCTCCCTAGGAACTACCCTTCCTATCCGGGACAAGTCCAGAATCTAATACCCCAATCCTGAACTTGACTTGGTCACTGCCAACCTTTCAATTGATAAGTACTAACCTAACTTGCAAGGGAATTCCCACAGAATTATGAAACACAACACAGATGTACAAAGGACCTCTAAGGACATCTATGACTTTTTCTTTTAATTTTGCACTCTTTGTCTTTTTCCGCTCTATGGTTTTTTCTTTACAAACCTCACTATGTGCCTTTTTTTCATGAGACTCAAGACAGACAAAATTAAACAGAAAAATACAAAATAAAGAACATTGAAGGAGAAGAAAATTCTGTTAGCTTAGGTAGCTATGTGAACACTGTGCCTTGCACTCTCACTCCTTGCTTCAAGCGCTGACTGTTCACCCTTATATAAAGGGGGAAGCCTCCACGGTTGAAACCAAATAAACCAAGCTAATCTTCTTCTTCTTCTTCTTCATGCAAACCGGTTCGGTCAGAGAGAGAGAGAAGAGATAACCAAATGCAAAACCCAACATGCAATTACCTCTAGTCCTTCCTTGATCACCAATCTTCATCAATCCGAGCCCTCCATCTTGCCTTGCTCTCCAAGACGGATTCCTAGCCCTTGATGAGTTATGATGATGACAACTTCATCTGCTCCAACTTTTGCCTCTTCCATCACGTAGCCACTGTAGCTACCTCCTGTGGTGGTTGAGCAAAATCAGAGACAAGCCATTCCTCCAAGGATATTTTTTCTCTGACTGAAATCTTCTTCTTCCATTTTTGGTATGGAGAAGTTGAGATCTCTTCACCAAATCTTACCATATGTGATGAAAATCTCAGCCACAACATACTTTTTGTTTTCTTTTTCTTGCCATTATTACAATGGTCTTGTTGCTTGCATCTTCTTCCCTACAGTAGCTTACCATAACTTCCATGGTTTCTACTGTGATATGACTGAATAGAGAAGAAAGATGAGAGAGAAGAGAGAGTTGAAAGAAAAGCAATTAAATGAATTTGAACAAATTAATTAAAAAATGAGTTGCTTTTACTTCCCTCTTTGTTGAGTAGCGTGCCTTCATTAAGGCCATCAATCAAATCAATGACAATTTCTCTCTCATGGTTCCCAATGTAAGTTAATTCAAGTTAATTGAATTTGAAATCCACAACATGAGATCCGTTGGAAGCATAAGGCAAAACTTTTGCGCTCTCTCTCTCTCTCAATTGGTTTCGGATCAAACATTCGGTAACCAACCAAAATTTGAGTTGGGCTAATAATAATATTAATAGAATCTGGCCCAACCAAGAATAATAATTCAGCCACACTTCTTTGAATGATTTTTGAACTAATGCTGAATATAAAATTCACATTTGGGCTTGCAACAATTTTCTTTTCTGTTTGGCCCAATACAAAAATATGCACACACAAAATTATTAATTAAGCAAGTATGATTTAAAATCAAATTAATAATTTTGTAATTAATTATTTTAATGAGTAAATTACTAATTATGTCCCTGAATTTGTAAAACGCTGACAATAATAACCCTAATTTTTGTTAACGACAATTATACCCTCGAAAATTTTAAAAACGCAACAAATCTTCCCAACTATGAAGAGAGCCCTTCTCCGTTAAACGGAGCTTGGTGATGTGGCAGATGGAATTCCAACATAGCATCTGTTAAGGCCTTCAGTCCCGTTTCTCCTTTATCCCTAATTCATGAAACCCTAATTGCCCAATTCCAAGTAAAATGAGGAACCCAATTTAGGAGACAACCATGAGACACACATTGAAGGCGAAGAGGGATAATCTCATCCTGAAGAAGCTGATAGCCGGGAAAGAAAATGCAGGCCTTTCCTATGTCTTGATGGAGCATTTTTGAAGGAGTACTGGGCTGATACAGAGGGACTGCCATGTCTCCTTCCACCTTACAAGAGGCCAACAGGAAAGCCTACAAAAAAAAGAAAGCTCGACATGAATCAGAGAGACAGAGTGGTAGCGAGTACAAACTTAAGAGAAGTTATAGCAAAACAAGTTGTAAATATTGCAAAAAGGTAAATATAAAATCTTTCCATCTCTGTGTATGGTCTCAGTCTCAGCACTGATAAATTTCCCTTTCAAGACTCCACATTTATTGCATATTAGTGTTCCATTCTTGGATGATTCTTCCAGCCCAACAGATTTTTCGTTGGTTTCGTCCATCCACTGAAAATAACGGCACCCACTATTCTTCGTCTGTCCAGCACAGAAGTCATTCATCAAGCTCAATTCTCAATAGGGAAGGGGGACAGATTCACTAGAAAATTCATACATACCTTCCATAGAGGACACCTGAGAAACCATCTCCCTGGATTTCTCCTCGTCTTCAACTTCAATGCCACCACCTGAAGACGACAGAAGCATGTCCCGTCATAGGGCTTGCTCCCGTGTTCTTCGAGCGCTTCAGAGCTACTATTTTCCATTAACTCTGTCCTTCGATTGTTATTGGACATGCCTTTGCTTCCACCATGCATGATAGTAGTTTGGGTTTATCTTTCTAGTGAATTGGGGAAAATGTTCTCTCTCATCTCCATATAAAGGAGAAACGGGACTGAAGGCCTTAACGCAGTGTTTGTTTTGTCATACATGTCCATCAAGAGATGGACACGGTGGTACATGTCCACCGTTTGGTTCATTAGACACAAATTTTCGATGGATATGGTGGCACACAGAAGCACATAAAATACGTGTCTTTAGTGTCTCTCCTTTACTCTAAGACACTGAGACACAAATTATAAGACACAAACTTTCTCAATATTATTCCTTCTTTTTTTCTTTAATTCCAATTTTATTCTTTATCCATTTCCTTTTCATCTTCTCCTTTTTCTTTCTCTGATTCACCTCCTTCCATTATACACTCTCATCTTCTTCTCCTACTCTTCCTTCATTCTACCACCGTCTCTCTCCTTTGCACTTCATCGTTGCCATCGCCACTACTGTCATCTCCTCCTTCACACGTCGCAACCACTGTCGCGTTCCTTTGTCATGCCGTCTTCGCCATCGTTGTCTCCTCCTTCATGTGTTGTTGCAGTCACTGTCGTTCTCCTTCTTTCTCGTTGTTATTGCCACTATCGTACCTCTCTTTTCAGATCTGCCTCCGTCTCTCTTCCACGCCTCTGCCTCTTCCACCATGTGGTCATCTATTTTGCTCTGGTTCTATTCCTGCTACTTTTCCTTTTCCAGTTCTTTGAGCTTTTTTTTGTGATGAGAATAATTTTTTGTTTTTAATTTCAATTTCAACTTTTTTGTTTGTGACTGTAACTAGATTGTGCTTTTCACATGCAAGATGAGAAGAAGAAAATCGAGGGAGAGCTATCTGTTTTTTTTTTTATTTGAATTTTGATTAACCTTGTTGTTATAGTGATTTTGTGTTAATTTGTTGATTTGTTGAATTAAATTTGTAATTGCGTTAAAAATTATTAATGGTGATAATCTGAGTTAATATAATAATAGTGATGGTGATAGAGATAGAAAGGTGATAATGGTGGTAGGGTTAATAGTGTCATTTTATTGGAATTGTAATTTGAATGCAGTGTCATGTACTTGAATACCAAACAAAGTTAAAAATTTATGTTCTATTGTGTCTGTGTCATTTTATGTCTTTATGTCTATGTCTTATGTATGGTCACCCACTAACCAAACGGAGCCTAACGAATGCCAGTTGAAATTCTATCTGCCACATCACCAAGCTCCGTTTAACGGAGAAGGACTCTCTTCAAGGTTGGGTAGATTTGTTGCGTTTTAAAAATTTTCGAGGGATAATTGTCGTTAACAAATATTAGGGTTATTATTGTCAGCGTTTTACAAATTCGGGGGCATAATTGGTAATTTACTCTTGTTTTAATAATGTTTGTTCATCATCAAATTAAATTAGAGTTTTTCAAACTCATCAGTTTTGAATTGTGAGACTTGGTGAAACTGAGATTTTGAGGTTTGTGGTGAAAAATAGATTTTTTGTGAACTTTCCTTGATCATAATTTTTGCCTCGACTTTCTAAATTGATTGAAATTTCTTTAGAATTAAAGATCTTTGAAAACCCTTTAAATCGATATAAAGTTTGTGAAAATTGGAAATTTGTAGAGGAAGTTATGATCATTCAAAGTTGGTGTTGAAAATCTAAAATTCTGCAAAGTGCAGAATTTCAGGATTTTTTGATATGTGCGGACGCACAACCTTGTGCGCACGAACAACCCTGCGAAAAGTTAGACCTGTGCGGACGCATAGACCTGTGCGGACGCACAGACCTGTGCGTACACGCAAGAGAAGGCTTACTGTTTTGAGCGCTGGCACGGCTGGTGCGCACGCACATCAGTGAAGTATTACGACCTCTGTGGACGCATAGCCCTGTGCGCACGCACAAGTTAGGAAGGGTTGTCTGTTGGGGGCACTCGCACAGCTTGTGCGAGTGAACAGACTTTATAAATTTTAGTACCTGTGCGTACGCACACTTTCAAAAATCTTTCTGGGCGTGCGCACGCACACCTCTGTACAGAGGCACACGCCCTGTTTCTCAAATTTTTCATTGTTTTCAACTATTCTAACTTCCCAACAAGGTTGTAAGCTACTCTAACACCATTTTAAGACTTTTGGGCAGTGAGGGTAGATGGAGCATAACAAACCAGCAAAAACACAACTTGAAATAAGAATAAGTAAATGAAAAAACAAAGTGGAGTTTCTTACATTATTGTTTTTCTTAATGTATCCGAAAATACAAAGAGACTAATAATAATTGTGGAAAAAGAAAAAACAAATGCAAAAATTGAAAGTAAGAAGATTACTATTATTACTATACCGAAGACAGTGTTAATTGGGTTAGCGGCAGCTTGGTTCTTAGCAGCATCTCCGATTAACCTCTGATTGGCAGTAAAAGCAACGTAGGAAGGTGTTGTTCTGTTGCCCTGGTCATTATGAATGATCTCCACTCGACAGTGTTGTTCCTGCCATACGGCAACACAAGAGTACGTTGTGCCAAGGTCGATTTCCACTGCATCTTCTTCATACTTTCTGGCCATCGTCTATTACTTGACAACAAGCTAAGCGGAATGATGAAATCTTGTGGAAAAATCAAACTGATAGTAGGATTTGCAATTGAAAAGCCATTTGAATATTTACATCGTAACTCAGCAAGTCTTGGCTTAATCACCGCATAATTAATTCTTCCATTTTTCCAATATACTAGTGCCTTTTGATTATTGCTTTATCCGTTTCGGGACTTCATCAAACGAAACTAAATGTACCTAGTTTTTCTTTAAGGAATAAAATAAGGTGTTTTTAGTCCATTCTTTCAAAAATAAAAAATTAATTATTTTCTATGATGACATGTTTAGTTATTGTTGGAAGAATTGAATTAAATCATCATAGTTAAAACTATGATCTTTAGAAAATCGTAAATGCCTATATTTCATTTAGTGATCTTCTTATCTCATATATGAACTTACTTTAAAAGAGAGCTATGAGCGAGAAAGGGGTGAGCCGGGATGAGAGCGGCCGTGAGAGTGGGAAACATGGTGAGGCAACCGGCTTTGCCGGCGAAAGTAACAAGGAGGAGAGCGTAAGAGGAGATGTATCTGGTGGCATGGAGGGTTCTAAAAGGATGAGAGTCTCCTTTAGGAATAAAGTGATTGACGTGTCTAATCCTAAATCTTTTGTAGTTGATTTATTGGATGGGGATAGTTTAGCCATTATGACCGATAAGCAAGGGGATCCAAATCCGCCAGCAGTAACGTTCTCGGAAGAGGCAAGACGAGTTTTATCTACACTGTATGAGGGTTATATTGTCATTAAAGCGCTTGAAAAGCATGTGAGTTATACAGCCATGAACCATGGTTCATAAACTCAAAAGCATTTGGCGAGTGCACAGCGGTTATGAGGTTATAGACGTTGTCTATGGATATTTCTTTGTGAATTGTGATCTCATAGAGGGTAGAGATAAGAATCATAGGATCCTCCTTAGTGGTGGTCAGTGGAGGTTAGGAGGACACTATCTGACGGTTAAGCCTTGGACATCTGACTTTCGCCTCTGTGAGGAGTTTTTTGGATCAACTCTTGTGTGGGTACGCATTGCGGGGTTGAATATATGGTACTATCAAAAAAGAGCAACGAAAAGAATTGTTCCGGCCATTGGCACACCTATAAAGGTAGATATGGTAACAAAGGACGCAGAACGCAAAAAATTTGCTAGGGTTTGGGTGCAGATTAACGTAGAACTGCCGGTGGTGACAAACATCGTCCTTGATGGACACAAATATCAAGTGTAATATGAGAACTTAGAATTAATATGTGAATAGTGCAAGTGTTTTGGATTTGAGAGAGTAGCTTGTACAAAAAAAACAAGTATCACAAATTGTAGTGCAGTCGGCCAATGATGGAACGCTGAGTGAAGAGATTGCACATACAAAACGGTAGAAATTTCAGAAGGTAAAGAGAGCACGATTCAAATTCAAAATTTAAAAATCTTGTTTAAATTTGGAAAGGAACAATTTGTTAATGAACCAAATAAGGAAGGTGAGAATTTCTCGCATGAGACGTTGCATGGGAGTGATGAGATCAAACAAGATAATCATACAAAAGAGAAGTGGATCCAGATAAATATAAAAAAAAAAGAGAGAGAGAGAGATTGGTAGTCAAGGGACTGAGTGGAGAGATTCTGGACTATAATCTAATGTTACAAAAGGGTTTGCAATTCATGGTGGGCCAAAAACAAGAAATGGGTTGGCAACATATGGTTTGAATCAAAGGAATAAGGTTTTGACTTTTTTGAGAAAGGAAGGCATGAATAATTTAAATGGAGCATATGGTCATCATGAGTGCGGAAGTGCTCATGTAAACAACCTCGAATTTTGCTTCTAATACAAAACGCATAAGGCCAAATTCCTTCCAAATGTGAAGTTGAAACAGGGGCCTCCCGGCTGGGGAAGGTGGGTATAATTTTAATAGGTGGTCCATTCCAGGCCATGATATTGGTATACTTTATTCTCATCTTTATTATTTATATTTATTTTTTTTTGGATAGTTGTGATTTTAATATTTTGTCTTGGAATATTAGAAAAGCCTCTAATAAGATGACTCGTGTTAACTGTAAAGTGTTTATCTGTAAATATCATCCATTTTTTATCTGTTTGTTAGAAACACATATTATTTGTGACAAATTGAAAATTTTCTAGAGTAATTTGAGTTATTTAACTAAAGCCATCTCTAAAGCGCAAGGTCAAAGATGAGGTATTTGGTTTTTATCCGATGTCCCAGTTAATCATTGCAAAGTGATCAATATTATGGAGCAATGCATTACAGTAAAAATATCTTTAGGAAGTAAATTATGATTGTATAGTACTATCAATGAGAGTTTAAACATAAAAATTAGACAGGATTTATGGGCTCACCTGATAAGCTTAATTAAGAAAATTCAAATACCATGGTTAAGAGTGGTGGATTTTAATGAGATTATGCACTATTGAGGTGAGAAAGGGTTTCTTTGATAGTAGAAGGAGAAAGAGATTTGCTGAAAAACTATAGACATGTGTGGCCTCTTTGACATTGGTTCCTTTGAAAGAGTTTATATTTGGTATAGAAGGATTTTTTGTGGCAGGGATGTGGCTAAGAAATTGGATACGACTTATGAAAATCAACAATAGCATCAACTCTGTGCAGGCTTCATTTAGAATTTTAGATCATTGTCCTTTTTTCATTCGGTATAAGGACCTAACCGCTCTAAGTATGAACCGAAACCGTTTCATTTTTAAGCTGTCTGGACAACCCACCCTACTTTTTTTGGTATAGTATTGGAGGTAATTTTTACTGTGCTCATATCAGAACTTTGCATAGAAAAAGCAAGAGAAAGAGGAGTAAGGAATGAGGTTGTCACCAACCAAGATCAATAACCAATGTAGTAAATACAATGATTTATTGAAATTTAAGAATATTTGTCTTACTTCATAATTCATTATGAATTTATGTATCTATATTTAAATTAGTTAGGGTTTAAGTGTCTCCTAAAATTTTTTTAGGGGTTTAATTGTCCTATTTTACTGTAGCGTACTGCTGACATGGCAGGAGGCGTTTTGTTTAACATGACACGTAGGCAAAATCCGTTAGCTCTGGACGTAGACATTAATGGAGGGGATAAAATTCTGACGAAATTAATTGTTAGGAGCTGCAATATTATTTTTCAATCGATGAGGTACGGAATGAGCGTTAGCAAAATGGTTAGGGTGACCAGGGTGGAGTTTTACTCTTTGATTTTCATTTTATCAGATTCGAGACTACAAAAGAAAGTAAATATACCGATTTAATTTAGGCGATAAGATAATGATTTATCTATCATGTGCTCTAAAGACATAAGTTAAGATTACAAATTAAAAAAAATTTTATTGAAAATATAAAAAACTTAAATTTAAGTTTTTAATACATTTATTTTGTATCTCTTAAATAAAAAAATTTAAAATCTTCTATTAATAATAAGCTTATCATGTGTCCTAAAGGCATATATTAGCTAATTAAACCCATAAGATAATTAGATTTTTAAAAGTTCTGCTATAAATTTGCTTTAATAAATAAATGTACACTAAAAATTAATTATTCGTATAAAATATATATAAACATATAAAATATAATCATATTAAATGAATACTAAAATTAACTATTAAAATTATTTACTAGTATAAAATATATATTAGAATATAAATACATATTAAAAATAAATTGAATAACACATATATTTATACACAAATAAATTAATAACTAATTTTAGTGGCTAATTACTTATTTTTGTATATAAATAATATTTTTTTATAAGATATATTTAAAAATACGTGCAACACATATTTTTATATGCAAATATAAAATAATTAATTTAGTAACTAATTTTTTTGTATGTATATAATTTTTTAAAATAAATTCTTGAAAACTTTTGCAATAAACACAATAATCCTCCTAGCTGATGTTTAAATTTAGTTACTGTAATTGTAGAACTCAAGTCAAACCTATTTTGAAGAGTTGATAAATTTCTCTTTTATTAATCACTAACTTTAAACATTTGTTTTTGGAGTGCTATAACGATTATTTTGAACAACATGAATAATTACCAATCAAATGAAAATATACTACACTCTAATTTAATGCTACTAATTAAATTTACTCTTTTAATCTATTAATTTACATTATTTATACATTATTCAAAAATATTATTGGTTATCTATACTTTTTCTTTTTTTTTTTTGGTCCAATATCTATTTAGCTAGGACCTAAGAATGACAACACCTTCGAAATCCAGATATACCTGCCACGCCGTAATCTAATAGAAGCATGTAACATCATCATTGTCTCTTTTAATTCAAAAAAAATGAATCAACTTCACTAATAATAATGGAGAATCCTAATTTCTTCAGTCACCAGCTCTTTTTATTTCAATTGGTTTCAATCATGGGAAGAAAATTGCCAATACGAAAAAGCTATCATTAGGAAAAATTCGAAGTTAAAATTTAACATATGAACTTGTGAAAATTTGATGTGTGAATAAAGAAGAACAAATAATCAGAGAAATTGAGATAAAAGTAAGTAATAAACTTACATTAACGAAGAATCACACTAATTACAATATTAATGACAACTATATATATGACTATACTATTCTAACTAACTAACTTTGTACAACTCAACAAAATTAATGATAACAGACCTCAACAAAAGCAAGAGAGTACTAAAGGAGTACTATTTCTAACTTCCTATTAAATAATTAATCAGCAACCATTATAATCAATGTTGATAATTCAGAGGTAGCAGGTGAAGATGTGGTTGCGGTGGCACGTGTAGAGGACGTGATGGCAGTACAGCCATGACTCGGAGGGAGAGTTTTCTACCATTGTTGCGAATCTGAGCACGTGCTTGAGGTGGTGAGGAAACTGCACCAGATTAAGATGTTGGCTTCTGATAAAAAAAATAACAAAAACATCAGTTACATACGGTTAGAGACAGAGCAAACACATAACAACAGAGTACCAAGATTTTTTATACATCTCTTCCGTTTGGTTCAGTTTGATTTGGTTGGTTTTAAATAACTGAGAATCTAGAAAAGATAAATTTAATCTGATTTTTATTTATTTTTAGATTGATATTGATCAGACTAATTTAAGTTAATCACTGTCAAATTATTCTTATCTCATGTGGAAGAAATGAAGAAACGGCGATAGAAAATTGAAACATGAATATCTTTTTTATTAGAGTAAAGTATCGTTTTTGTCCCCAACATTTGGGGTAAGTTGCAAAGTTGTCTCTAACGTTTCAATCGTCCTATTTAAGTCCCCTAACGTTTCAAAACTGATTCAATGTTGTCCTGCCGTAAGGATCAGAATTGACAGCGGGACAAAATTGAGACGATTTTGAAACGTTAGGGACTTAAATAGGACGAAAACGTTAGGGACAAAAATGATACATAGAAATAAATTTTAATTTAATTTTATCTTTCAATAATATCAATTTTTTACCATACATAGTATTCAATTATTTTTTCATCACATCTAAGTAAATTACACTTAATCATATTACTTTCATTTTAAATTAATTAATTTTTTTTATAATTTTACTCTTAAAGATTTTTAGTTATCATGAAATGTTTGTAAAATGACTAGTATATAAACTATACCTTTTGTCTCTAATGTATATAAATTACAAAAAATAAATTTATACCTTTTGTTTCTAATGTATCAAAATTCTTTAAAATTATAAAAAAATAAATTTATTTAAAATGAAAGTAATGTGATTAAGTGTAATTTTTTTTAGATGTAATTAAAAAATAATTGAATACTATGTACAGTAAAAAATTAATATTATTGAAAGATAAAATTAAATTAAAATTTATTTTTATGTATCGTTTTTGTCCCTAACGTTTTCGTCCTATTTAAGTCCTTAACGTTTCAAAATCGTCTCAATTTTGTCTCACCATCAATTCTGTTAACGGATCCCTACGGTAGGACAACATTGAGTCAATTTTGAAACGTTAAGGACTTAAATAGTACGATTAAAACGTTAAAGGCAACTTTGGGACGTATCCCAAACGTTGGGGACAAAAACGATACTTTACTCTTTTTATTATTATTTCCACTATGTAAGTTGTAAGCATTCAGATATTCACAAAATGTTAAGACACAGGGCAGAGCAAACAGTTATTTGTATTTGATATAAACCATGGCTGTGTCCATCTTGAACAACTTTTGGAGATAACAACCTTTAGAAAAGGTTGATTTAGGGTCAATAAGGGAAGGTCATGAACAAAAAAAAAGCGGGTGAATATGAAAAATTTCTATGACTTTATGGTACATATTTTTTTTGCACAAAAATGTTAGACTAAGGAATATAATCAAGGCCTAACTGGAAGAACTTTAGGTAAAGTCTCATGAGCAGTGACAGATAGAGAGTCTGCATTTTGCAATTTATTGAGATGAATTTTTGAAAGTCATTTAATTTAAAAACGTAATTTAAAAAATAAATTATTCACATATTTACATAATTATGAATTTATAATGTGATAAATATTTTTTAAAAAACTATTATAATGTTTGACTTTTAAATACCGAATTATTTATTTAAATAGTTTAATTTTTATTTAACCTAATATAATAAAATATGTTTAAATTATTGTAAATAATTTTATAAAATGTGAATATTTTTTAGAAGATTTTTTTAGTACTATAAAAATTTGTATAGTCAATTTATGGATACTTCTTATAATACTCATGGCATCTTTTAAGGAAGCTAAGTTTTATAAAAAAAAAATTATTGTAATTATTTATTTTGTAACGAGTACAACTAAAATTTTAATAACAGTTATTAAATTAAACATTGTTACAATGAGTACTATAAAAATTTGTAATGTATTCGTTACTAATCTATCAAATAATAAAAATTTTTAAACTTTATAAAATGCAATTTTTTTTCATAAACTCGTATTATGGAACTAATTGAATTCGATTTAGCATTGACTCCACATAGATATAATTGTTGGTATATTAAAATAATTGCATGGATTAAATTTATGTCATGAAATAATTACTTGATAATTCGAAACAGCCAACTTCAAACATACTCATGCATAATTCGAATCTATCTGATTCCAACTACCCTTAGCTACACGCTTCCATAATTTGAATCCCTCTCATTCGAACTATCATAAGTTACATTCATGTGTAATTCGAATCACTTTGATTCGAACTACACTATGACTGCAGGCATGAATAATTCAAATTGGCTTAATTCGAATTATTAGTAACCCAACTAAATCGAATTGGTCTAATTTAAATTATTATTTGTTTTTCTAATTCAAATTTAACTCATTCAAATTACATAAGATGGTGGTTTCAGAAAATTCAGGTAACATTTTTTATTTTAGTAAAATGATATAATTTACTCCTTCTTTTGATTTTTTTTTGTGATTTGTCTTAAAAGTAATGA
Source organism: Arachis hypogaea (assembly GCF_003086295.3). Lineage (NCBI taxonomy): Eukaryota > Viridiplantae > Streptophyta > Magnoliopsida > Fabales > Fabaceae > Arachis > Arachis hypogaea. The sequence continues at coordinate 7,289,391 of NC_092054.1, read as the reverse complement.
CAATGGTGAAGTTGGAGTGGAGTTAAAATATATCAAAAGCTTCAAGAAAATGAGATATATGAATTGAGGAGGAAAAAATAAATTATTATATTTTTGTATATATTTATACTACAATAACTACATAAGTGTTGTTAAAAGCAAGGTTATTTGACTTATTTCTTTATGTTTTAGTAATACTTTTTTCTTAACGACATTCTTAAAAAAAATTGTTTAAACGATATAAAAAAATATATTTTAATTTTAGCAATATTTTTTGAAATACTATAATCAATGGTAATAGAAAGCAAAGTTACGCTATCATTAATTATATTTGTTCTTTTGGATCATCTATGTTATAATATATTTAGGTGTTGTACCACATTGAAATATTTTTTCATTATTAAAACAAACTAGTATATGTTCCCACGGGATCATACATAAAATTATATAAAAAATTTTTATTAAAATTTAAATAAAAAATATCTATAGTAATTATTATTATTATAAATATTTTACAATTTAAAAATATTAAAAATAATTAATATTTATTTTAATCAATTTGGATTGGGTGAATGATCATCTCATTTGTCCGTTTAAGCAAGTATTTAGAGTTTGAATCTCGCCTTATATGTATAACAATCCATTAGTTAGCGACAGATCCTTAATAAATAGAGCATCAATATGTGGTGGATTAGTTATCGACTTACCGAGTTAGGAAATCTGTAGAAAAAAATTGTATTTATCTTTAAAATAAATTAATTTTCCATTAATAGCAATACTTATGGACTTTTGTTTTGTTGAAATTTACTTGGGACAATTTTATTTGTTGGTATCATATTCATTCTTGAAGTCAAAACAATATGATCAGAATTGTTACTTGTTAAAACTTCACATTTTATGAAATGATTTCTAAATTTTCAAATTTATAAACTTATGTCATTACAAAAGTTATTAGATTGATCGATTAATATTTCTTGGTAACATAATGTACTGAAACACCATCGTTAAGTATGAGTTAGTGTGAAGAGAAACCAATAACAACTTTTGTTATTCAATATATAATTCATTCTATTGAAAAATAAATTAATATTTTCTAAACTTGTAAATATATTTTTTTTAATTTCTTACACTATTTTATTTGACAATATTTACCATTAAAAATAACAAATGATCATACTATTTTACAATATATATGATGTACAAAGTAATTTCTTATCTTGAAATTAATTCTGGCTACTGAGATCAAATTTAAAATATTTTTTATTTTCTTACTCAAATTTAAATTTAAATTTAGAATTGATTAACAACTCATTTTTTTTAATTTCAATAAAAAAATAAATTAGTTCGATACAAAATATATTGAGCATTTAATCATTTCAATTATTTAAATTTTAATTACCAAAAATTGGATTAAAAATTAATTATAAACTTAATAATCGATAATATATATATATATATTAGTACGTAAATAATAATATCTAATGCATTAATTATTTATTTTTTTGATAGATTTAATGTATAATCTATTGAAAATTGATTTATTATCCAAATTTTTTTCATAAACTTTGTAATACGTAAAAATAGTGATCTTATTTTTTATTGTTATTAATGAAATTCTTCATAATTTTTTAACTATATAATTAACTTAATTCATAACCTTTATTATTGCTTTTATACTAAAAAAATATCAATTTATATTATTTACATATTTTTTCACTACTAATAAATAAATAAGTATTTGCCCTATTATACTTACTGTCCTAGATAATGACTTAAATTACTTATTTTATACGTTAAATAATATTTCATATGTTAAATTTATTAATATTAAGATGAAACAATTGTTCAATAAATTATATAAATAGTTATTACAGAAAAGAAAAAAAATTATATATCATATATAATAATCCTTGATATATATAGTGTCATGTATATATTAAGATTATCTATTTTAATTATGTGAGTAATTATTGTTATTTTCACTTTTTCGTTACATTAAAAAATAATATTTAAAACTAAAAAAGAGATAATTAATTTTTTTAATTTGAATTAAAAAATATCTTATAAATATATCCAACTTTTATATATACTAAGTGTTATAATATTAAATAGTATAGTATTTCTATAACAATGACTTAAAATATTAATCTAAGATATATTTGGGCCTAATAAGACCTCAATGCAAGCAAGATCAATTAAAATCCATTATTAGGGTCCCAAATCCGACTTAGGTTCATTACCTTAAATGTCCTATGCAGATGAAGTCCACGCGTTCCCTCTTAAATCAGCTCAGATTGGATCCGTTGCTAGTTAGATATGGTAATGAGTACTCAAGGGAGCGTGAAAAGCTCCTTCCTATCCCTTGCTCTTATTTAAAAACAAATGCTCCGTTCTTTCTCTGTCATTGCAAGTTCCTATTTAGTTACCCCTTAGGGAACGCAGATCTCCTCGAATATCTACGAATATTCTTTGAAAATTTTTGAAAAAAATTAACACAAAAAGACATAATATAATAATCATAAAATAATCGATTCAATATAATTCAATACAATTTATAACATATTCGTTATGAAAAATAACATTTCAAAAGGAGAAAACATAAAAACATATTCCAACATAATAACATAACATAATTTTTTGGGATGATACATACTGAGCGACATAGTGACAGACTTGAGAGACAGGGAAAGTGAGTTAGAGAGAGAGAGGATCGAGGCTAAGAATGAGTCTGGAAGAAAAACGAAGAATTTAAATTGGAGGCAGAAATTAGGGTTACTAAATTCAAGAAATAGATTTATGTATATATAAATTAGGATAAATTAATAATTTTATATTCACGTATATTTAATAGGTTCTATGGGGCAGGTACTTATGTCCATGTCCCATTAGAGTGACAAACAGAAAAGCCCGCCCTGTCTTGCCAAAAGCCCGCCATCTGGTGGGCTGGCCTGCCCCGCCTCGCCTAGTAAGGCGGTCCTAAATTTCTCTCCCGCCCCGCCTAATGGTATGCTGGTGGGTTAGCGGGTTCTCATTTTTTTTATAAACTATTAAATATTAAACAATATATATAATTTCACAACAATTTTAATAAATTTATAATTTCTAAAAATATAAAAAAAATTATAATTTTTAAACTCACACACATTAAAGTCTTTATAATTATAAATATGTAATAAACATAATTATAAACCAAATTTATTGAAACAAAATAATTAAACCAACATTGTCCAAAGTAAAATAAATATTGTCCAAAATATATAATTAAACATCTTCAAGTTTATAATCAATCAAACATAAAATATAATCCAAAATATAATTTAGAACATCTTCAATTATCATCTTCATCCTCTTGTAGATCAATAACATCATAAAAATTTGTAAAAAAATGGTCCTGACAAAATAAAAGCTTGGCCTAGTGGGGAAGTCTGCCCCGCCCCGCTGAAACTCGCCAAATCCCACGGATTAGGCGGTGCGGGGTAGGCAGGCTTTTTAAGTTTGGCAGTCTTAAATTCTCAGCCCAACCCGCCTTTTGGGGGGTTATGCGGGCTAACCCGAAGGGTTTCGGCCCGTTTACCACCCCTAGTCTTCATCTATTTTCGCGTGGCAGGTTGTGAGCATTTCACGAGTCCCCATCTAGTCCCAAAACGCAAGTAATTCCTACAAATACCCGTTTCGACTGTTTTTGTGATCATCCCTATTGCAAGCATCCATTGGTTCGTGACGTGGAGTTATTCTAACAACTCAATAAATTCTCAGATAATCAAAGTTAAGATTATATCATTTTTATAAAGTCACATATTCTTGTTATAACAATATTAATAGAAGATAAATGGATAAACACTAAGCTATTGTTTGGATATAAGATGAAAAATAAGAGGAAAGACAATGGAAAGAAAGAAAATAAGAGAAAAGAAAATGAAAAGAAAATAAGAGAAAAGAAAATGAAAAGAAAAGTATATTTTTGTATGTGTTGTTTAGATGAAGAAAAAATTGATGGAAAGAAAATAGAGAAATTTCTTTTTTACTTAGATGGAAAGAAAAGTAAAAATAGAAAAAATTATAATAGAGTAAAATTATATTAATGTTTTTATATATTATATATAAATTATAATTTAAATGGTAACTTTATATTTTTACCCATGTTTGCACTTCTGCATCAGTTTTTTTCGCAACTTTAAAGAGAAAAAATTTACGTGAGCTCCACATATACTTTTATGTTTTCCATTCAATTTCTTTGTTGATCCAAACAATGAAAGATTGATTTTTTTCGTCCATTTTCTTCTCCAGCATTTATTTTCCTATAAATTCTTCTAATCCAAACAATGCATAAATAAGTCACTTGTTCATATATATAACAATAACTAATATCATATATTAGGTTAATTTACGTTGATAAACCAAAGCCATCCTAAAATTATTTGAATCTCCCAAACTCAAAAACATTACCTGGTTGTCTCTATTTACATTTCTATATAAATCGAATTTAATAAATTTGAATTAGGGTAATAAGTAGTAAATCAAATCTATAGGATTCGAATTACTTGACATTGTGATTCGAAAGTAAATTGAATTCAAAGAATTCGAATTATGTCATCTCCTACTAAACCGAAGCAATAAGGTTCAATTTATACTCACTTAGTAGCAATCCAGCTCAATGTAAATCGAATCTCCTTCATTCGATTTAGTAGTGATATGACTGTTACAATCCGAAGATATAACTTGGCACTGTACGTTACTACGAAAACACATAATTCGAACTCTATAAATTTGATTTACATAGATATGTAAATTGAGACATGCACGTAGCTTTTTTTATTTTGGGGGATATACGTAAAATTGGTTTGTAAACGATTTATAAAGGTGATTTACCCCACATATTATAACTTGTGAAATCATAATATTTTGAGAAGTGATATATAGACAACTTAAATGTTGATAAGTATGAAAAATTTTAGAAAAAAAAAACAAAAATATCAAAAAATTACATGTTGACCCATAAGATTTTTTAAAAAAAAATTTGTCTATAGTCTATAATTAATAACTTTAAAATTATATATATGTTATTTATTTTATATATTTTTTTATTTAATAGAGACATATAATTTTGTTATCGGCGATGTTAGTGGTTATAAAGAGATTTTTACTTTTAAATAAATTATAGAGAAATTAAAAATAAAATTGGTTGTTATTTTTCTGATAATTTATTTATTTATTAGTTTAAATTAAAATTAAATTATAAATTTAATTTATATTTGTTTGTTTATCCTAATGATTGTATATAATAGATAATATATTTAAGCATGTTTTGAAAAAGAAACTATTGAATTTTATCTAATTAAAATTTAACTATGAAATTGAAATTAAGATGAACTCAAATACAATAAATATATAAGGAGTGAAAGTAAAATAAATAATTAAAAATAAGATAATAAAATAATTAAAAAATTAAAAAAAGACAGAAAAATAATGCATGTAATTGATAAAAATACACTATAAAAAAATTAGTATAATCAATGAATATATGAAAGACAAAAATTAAGATATATTTTTGTTAAAAAATTCAAGAAAAACATTGTGAAGAAGAACCTATTAATTAATCAAGTTTTATGAAAATATTATAAAAAATTTAAAATGTTAGTAAATAAAATAATAACTCCTTTAAGAATTATTAATCAAAATACATAAAAGTACATTTTGATTCATAGATATAGAAAATAATAAGAGAATAATTTAAATTAAATTCATTTATTTTATTTTTTATTTATTATTTATTAAATAATTTAATATTTATTTAATTTTAGTCAAATCAGATAATATAATTGATTAGTTATAATTAATTTTGTTCACCCTAATGGTATAATTGAAACATATTGAAACTCTAAAAGAAAAATTAGAATTAAATATTAAGAATAAAATTAAAATAAAGTTGCATTTACTTTTTTATTAATTTTTTTTAATAAAAATCTCATTTATACATTTTTAAAATGCATCATTTTAATACAATAATATTTTTATTAAAAATAAAAATTATAATAAATATCTCATATATTTGTTAGTAAATTATATATAAATATTTTTTAAAGCATATCACTTTTATTATATGAAAATAGCTTAAATATCTTTAAATGTGATTATGATAATTTATTAAGTATTATATTTTTTTTACTAATTTATATTTAATAATTTACCTCTAACTTTTAATTATAATAAAAATATAAGATATAATGCCAAAAAAAAAAAAGCTAAAGCGACATAAATTTTTTACTAACAAAAAAAATAAATATTTTTTCATTTTTTAGACATGTATCTATTTTTTTAAGTTATATATTTTAATTTATATAAATTAATGATGATTAAATATACAAAAAATATTAATTAATAAAGAAATAAAATTTAAGATAAACATATTCTGAACAAATTGAAATAAAATAAAGACTTTTAATTATGATCACATATATTTACTTTAAGATTTATACTTCGAAAATTCAGTATATTAATATTTTGTATCTCTATGTCTCAATTTTAGACTATCACAAATATTAGTTACTCTCCAATAATGGCAATACTTTTTAAAAAATAAACATAATGAAATGACCTTAAAATTATATAATAATTTTTAAAATAACAAAAAAAAATATACAATTACCTAAAATATAATATTTGTATAGTAACTGAAATTTAATTGCCAATATAAAAGTAACATATAATGTCATTTCGTAATCAAATAAGTGTTTAATCAAAGAATTGAATATTTATGTAATAATATGATAAAATAAATTAAAGTTTGAGTTTAACAATACCAAGCACTCAAGTTTAAATTTTCATAAATTAATTTATTTTTGATAAAGTGAATTGTGCAATAAAAAAATTCATATATTAAAATAGAAAATAATTTATTTATAAATACAAAATTAAAAAAATTATTCTTAAAAGTTGAATATGCAGGTAAAAAAATAAATTATAACTTGCAAAAATTATCTCTATAATTTATTACAATAAATAATAAAACTGTAAAAGTTACATATTTATATAAATTAAATTATATTAAATTATAAGATATCTAGATACTTAATCAACCTAATTAATTAGTTTGTAACTGATTTGATTAAATAATTAAAAAAATTGAATAACCTTTTTAGAAATATACCAATCTAAATAATATAGATTGAAGATAAGAAAAATATAACTAAATTATATAATACAACATTCTATTCCTAAAAATTTATTTTATAACAGATTTAATGCCAAAATATTTATCTATCATCTGTGGTATAATCTAATTTTATAATTATTTAAACGTTGTTTTTATAAAAAAATCGTATTTACTCACTATTATAATTTAAATAGAATATAAAATAGATATTAAACCAGTTTCTTTTAATAATCACTCAGTCACAAATATTCATCAAGAACATGAGATTTAAGAGCATACAAAATAAATATAATACCTACAACTTTTACACTACCACAATAAGATTATTATCATAAGTCTTTTTAGCATAAATTAAACAGAACAACATATAATAATAAAGAAACAATCATATCCAAAAAAGTTATAGAACACCTATCATACACTACGATTGTTAGTATTGAGGAAGTTTTAACTATTTTTTTTTTTTAGCTGTCTTTTTATCTACTTTACACTTTATCTACGAATATGTTAAGAATTAAACTTATGCTTCAATCTTTCAATATCCCATATATTCTTGCCAAACACAATATTATTATGTCTTTTTTTTTTATATAGAAACCATTGTATAGAAGAACCATTGGTAAAAAGATGAGGTTCTCTTATAATATGCATGACTTTTTATGATAATAAATTAAAAATAAAAAGCATAAAATAATATTGTGTATATTTAAGTTAATTTTAATCCTTTTTAATAACCAGATTTGTCATAATGTAATTGATAAATAATTACAGTTAATACGGATTGAATATGTTTTGAATATGCTATACATTTTATAATTCTGTACGAAACAATATTTGTTTTAATTTATATATTTATTATTGGGTATTAAAAATAAAAAAGTATTTGTATTGCTAGCATTTTTTATATTTTCATCAACTCGGACCGTGATTAGGCCTAAAAGATCATCTACCTGGTTGGAAATAAATGTAATCCAATTAATTTTCATCTAATAGTGCTATACATTAGCATAATCATAGGAGAATTAATTTTAGCGAGATAATTATATGGTATTTAGTTACTATATGAGTATTTTTATATATAGAATTATCAATTAATTATGTATGACTTCTGATAAAAATAATACAACATGGATATTGTTTGTTAGGTAAAAGATAATATATTGACAAAGAAAATTAATTACAATGGGTATATTCATTTTAAAAAATATTTTTCTATGTAATACTATAAAAAATATCATGGTCACCCTGAATTATTAGAGGTTCAACTTCCATCGACAACGGTAGAATGCCTAAATTGAGACATTTTCAGACTATAATATTTATCAAACAAACAATTAATGAAACACTCATCTATACCTTCTCATTTTGAGTATATTTATACATAAAAAAATTGAAACAGCAAAAGCAATAAAAATGATGATTTTTATAATTTTGTGTGGCTAACTGGCTATCTATATATAGAACACCAGAAGATCATGATTATCTAACAAAATTAATTTTATTTATTGCATTCAATTTGAATAATTAAAAAACATCTTATTTTAGTTTAGTCCCTAATTCACATGAATTAAATTTAGCTCAATAAATATAATTTGATTTGATTTAATTATTAGTTTAAAATATCTCAAGAACCTATTTTATTCATAGGTTTATTATTTTAATGATTAATTAATTAATCTAATCTAATTAATTAATACAGATAATTAGTATAATTAATTTAATTTAATAAATTAAAAAAATACTAATAGAACGTTAAAAGAAATAAATTAAAAAATAGAGTAAAGTATTGTTTTTGTCCTCAACGTTTGAGGTAAGTCCTATTTGTATCCCTAACGTTTAAATCGTCCTATTTATATCCTTAACGTTTATAAAAGTGATTCAATGTTATCCTACTATCAATTATACTAACAAATCAGATTATATTTTTCAATTATTCTCACTTGGATGTATTCATTCTCAATTAGGTCTCACTTAGATGTGGTCGATTTTAATATTATACCCACTATTTGTGTTTAGATTCAATTATGTCCCTAGAAAGTAAATTATGTAAATGTTGTAGGAATTAGTTTCAACATTTGATGAGCTATTTTTCGGAGTAGATCATCGATTCTATCCCAGACATTTGTATTCTAAGTTCAAGAAGAGATTTTTAAAACTCAAACTAAAGCGCTCATGATGTGTAATTGACGACAGGATAACATTGAATCACTTTTACAAACGTTAGGGATTCAAATAGGACGATTTAAACGTTAGGGATACAAATAGGATTTACCCCAAATGTTGGGAACAAAAACGATACTTTACTCTAAAAAATACTACCAAATCAAATTGATATAAATTATAATAAATTATGTGATATCTAAATATCTAATCAAATTAATTAGTTGATATAATTAATTTATCATAATAAATTGTATTTAATAAGTTAAAAGAAACAAATTGCTAAACACCCTCATAAGCATGTCACGTCAATTCCATCATTAAGTGCAGAAACCTGAGTTTTATATAATAGAATATATGAAAATATGATATGTGACATATTTCAATTATGAAATTGGTATTATATAATAGATTTTTTTTTGAATTCTTATTGCTTGTTCGTTGCTAATTTTTACGTAATTACTTAATAATTTTTGCCTATAAAACTATCAACTACCTAATATTATGATTTAATTAATAAAAATGATGACATTAATATTTTTTCATAAGTCTGGTTATTATTTATAATTAGAAAATAGTCATAAATAAATTTATTTCCTTAATGAATGTTAATTTTGTTGTCAAATTCTATATTACCTTTAAAATTTTAGCGTAATTGAGTCTAATTTCTACATTTTGAAATGAATTTACCTAAAAAAATTAATATATAAATCACATTATTATTACAAAATTATTTTTTTAATATAATTAGTGGTGCTTATTTGAACCATTAAATTTAGCTTCTAATGATATTAAAGTCAACGTATTTTATTATCTTGTGCCTTCAAAGAATTTACACGACTGACATAAAAATATAACAATTGAAAAAAATTCATTACAATGGGTATATTCATTTTAATAAATATTTTTCTATCTAATACTATAAAAAAATACATTGACCACTTTGAATTGTTACAGGTCAACTTCTATCCAGAGTAGTAGAATGCTCAAACTGAGATATATTAATCAAATAAACAATCAATAAAACACTCATCCGTACTTTCTCATTTTGGATACATTTATATATAAAATAAAGGGCAATTTACGCAACTAAATTGTTTGATCCTCAATATTACGCAAATACATTGTTTCAGTTTTTAATACGCAAATGCATTGTTTCTATATTTTATGTAAACCGCTACTGGCAGTAGCGGTTTATAGGTGTGCATAAACCGCTACTGCCTGCCGCGGTTTATGTGTGAGTGTGTGTGTGTGTGTGTAAATCGCTGCTGGCAGCAGCGGTTTACGTGAGTGTGTGTGTGTGTGTGTAAACCGCTACTGGCAGTAGCGGTTTACGTGTGTGTGTGCGTGTGTGTAAACCGCTACTGCCAGTAGCGGTTTACGTGTGATGCTTTGCCTATATAAACCGTGGTTGTAGCCGCGGATTATGTGTTTAGAAGGCTTGAGGAGTTTTCTAGAGAGAGGAAATTGTAGAGAGAAGTCAGAGCAAGTTGTGAGCGGGCCCGAGGTTCCTCAACAGCGACTTCTGGCGAGTTATCATGGCAGGCAGGAACCTGTACCGACTGAACGGTGTTGCGCATATTGCCGGTTCTATTGGTGACGAGGTTAGTTAATATTTATTTTTTTCTAGTCTTTGCATATCTTAGTCAGAAAAATTGTAGGTTAGGTAGACGAATTAGAATTTATAGATTAATTGTTGTAGTTTGAATTTACGATTCGCATGTTAGGATGTTAGTTCACTAATCTTGGTTTAGTGTTTTTAGTTTTTCTTGGTTAGTTATAGATATGCCTAGTTACCTGAAATTCAATTCCATTTAATGAATGTTATGCTAATTAATGTTGGTTTAGTTAAGGGAACGAGATAGTTGACATTAGTGAATTATTATAGTTTGTTTAGGATATTTGTATGATATGAAGTTTTAAATTTTAAATCTTTACAATATTTTAAAATTTCTGGATGTTAATAAGTAAATTATTTGTGTCGTCGATGCTTATCAGCGGCTTACAGTGGCGGAAAGCCTGAATACACGGAGGAAACGTCCAGAACATCCGATGAAAGAAGACTCTATCCTCGTCAACTTGGTCACCCACCCTAACCGGGGACGTCTTCAATAGAGCAATCGAACCTTCCATCGTGCATGTGACCCCAAGAATCCACCGAGGCAGATCAGCATATGACTCCTCCCAATCGCCATATATTTGCGCTACTGCCTTCTGCTTCGCCAACCACACCTTCCGATAACTAGGCATGAATCCATAAGTCGCCTCCGTTGCCTCTTGCAACACCTTAATAGACACCGACGCATCAGCTCGAACCAATGGATAGATTCTCGCACATATAACATGATAATCAAGCTGCTTGTGGTCGCTTGATATCGATGTGGCCATACACGTGTGCGGACCGTTGTACCTCCTAACCTCCCATGTGCTCTTCCTTTTCCGCATGACTATCCGAATCAACCATGTGCACCCGTTACCAAACTCCTTGCATCTCCCTTGGTATTTCAGGTTGTCGGACTCCATAACCTTGTACTCAACTCCACGCCGAATACTGTAATCCTTCACACTCAACACGGCTTCCTCTTTACTCTGGAAGGATTGGCCAATCTGAAATTCAGACATATTTGTCCCATCATGCATCCCCTGCCCATCAAATGTTGCATCAGCATTCTGCTGTTGGCCGATGGCTTCCAAGTTCAAAGAAGAGAGGTGGGGAGGGTACTCCTGTGTTGCAGAACCGGAACATCCATGGGCTGAACGTCCGCCTCTTGGAATATCATCATCACTGTCCCCACCAATATCGACAGGCTCCTCATCTAAATCATCGTCAAACAGTGCATTCTCAACCCGATCCGGTCCGGCATCGCATTCAAAATCAAGAACAACAGGACCAACATATGCATGAACAGCCCCAGCACGTTCGGGCTCCGGATTCGGAACTGCCACTGCTAACACAGACATCGATGTTGAGGCACCACCGGCTGGGGTCGACTGAGGATTAGGGGCCGATGCCCCTGAGCTATCCACACCATCTTCCAACTTTGCAAACAGCTCAGTTACCCTCACCTCCGGAAAACTACGCCTGCAGTGAAACAAGACATGCAAGTCTTCATCCGACCCGATCACGAAGGTCTCATATCTCACACCAGTTGAGACAATATCAATGGGAATCTTGTAAAATAATTTTTTTACCCACTTCGTCCCACACACACCGAGCTTCCGTAATATGCTTTGCTTAATCTCCGCCAACGTATTCGAAGATCGGATAAAAACACTAAGCGGTTCTCTATCTGTGAATTTTACACCATGCCTTTTGCTCTTTTGAATTTTTTCAGAGCAGTGAACCAGAGCCACAAAACTATCCCCCCCCTCCATTTGTGAATAACACTCTACTTTTCCACATTTGGCCCCTCTATGGTTTATATAGGCAGCCCCATTCAGACACACACACGTAAACCGCTACTGGCAGTAGCGGTTTACACACACGCACACACACACGTAAACCGCTACTGCCAGTAGCGGTTTACACACACACACACTCACGTAAACCGCTGCTGCCAGCAGCGGTTTACACACACACACACTCACACATAAACCGCGGCAGGCAGTAGCGGTTTACATAAAATATAGAAACAATGCATTTGCGTATTAAAAACTGAAACAATGTATTTGCGTAATATTGGAGATCAAACAATTTAGATGCGTAAATTGCCCTAAAATAAATTATACATAAAGAAAAAAAAAGAAGAAAAGAAGAGTTGAAATAGCAAGAGCGATAAAAATTACGATTCTTATAATTTTATGTGGCCATTTATATATAGTAGACCAGACAACTATGATTATCTATCAAAATTAATTTGAATTTATTGCACTCAACTTGAATAAGTAAGAAATTATCTTATTTTAATTTAGTCCTTAATTCATGATTTGAATTTAGCTCAATATATATGATTTGATTTTATTTGATTTAATTATTAGTTAAAAATATTTCAATTGCCTATTTTATTCATAAATTTAATATTTTAGTGACTAATAAATTAATCAAATTAATTAATTAGTACAAAGAATAAATTTGATTTAATAAATTAAAAGAAATAAATTAAAAAATACTAACAGAATATTAAAATAAATAAATTAGGAAATACTACCAAATCAAATTGATATAAATTATAATAAATTATATGATATTTAAATATCTAATCAAATTAATTAGTTGATATAGTTAGTTTATCGTAATAACTTGTATTTAATGCGTTAAAAAAAATAAATCGAGAAACACTCTTAGAAGCATGCCACATCAGCTCCATCATTAAGTATAAAAATCCGATTTTTATATAATAGAATAGATAGATGTTAACTCAAAACTAGAACTTTTCATGAGTTGTGAACAAAAATTTTCTTCAAACGGTAACAAATTGAAGATATTAAGTTTTAAACTAAGCAATTTTGTGGATTAATTGAGACAAAACTTGCTCAAGTCCTTGTCCATTCCTGCATGGATTTCAGCTCAGCCTTAAGAAGCAAAAGGTCTTCGCAAATCCAAACCCATACTGGAAAGTTTTTCCTTGACATCATGAAATCTCTCTCTTTAAGCCTCAAGTTTGGGCAATAGTCACCACTTCCATCACCAAGACATATGATCCTTTTGTTCTCATCACCATCGTTGGATAGTGAATCTTGTATACTCTCTATGATTAAATATTGAATTGATTGAAAAACATGATTTAATTTGAATTTTTAAACATCTACTTGAATATAAAAGTTTAGAACCCCATCTCCATAGCCAAGTTAAAAATTATACAATGTGCACGAAACATATACTATAATTTTATTTAAAGATCTGCTATTGATAAATGAGTTGCTGGATACATAAAACGAGATTCGAACCCTCAACACTTGTTTAAGCGAACGAGTGAGTTAGCTACTCGACCAATTCAAGTTGGTTTTTACCAGAATATATAATAATAATGAAATAAGTGATCTTTATAAAGGAACATTTTTATAGTGCGTCCAATTCAGTCTAACGGATTAGCATTTACCACATTCAAAATCTACAAGACCTGTGCATAAAAAAACCTTTACAGAATGTATCTATCATCAACTCCAAATCTCCTACAGAAAATGTCAGTCATAAAGATTTGCATTACAAACAACATTAAAAATTCAACAAAAGTAAGATATGAGCAAAACTATCTAGTCTAAGCTATAATGGGCTCAAAAATGAGCTTAGATTCATTAAGACACTCGACAAACACATGAGTTTCTATGTTCTCCTTGTTACCATCATCAAGCAGAGTTCTAGCCTTAACAATTGCAGAATTTAGCTTCTTCTTATCTGCAGGACAAAGCTTAGAACCGATTAAGGCTTTCTCCATGTCATAGACATAATCATCCAAAGCATTCATTGCTTTGACCTTCTCAAGAAACTTGTCATCTTCAACCTTGTATCTCTCGGCTTCCTCAATGAGCCTTTCGATTTCTTCCTGCGACAATCTTCCTTTGTCATTTGTTATGGTAATCTGGTTTTTGATGCCAGTGGTCTTCTCCTCAGAAGTTACACTTAGGATGCCATCGGCATCTAAATCGAAGCATATCGACACAGGATGGTCTTTAGGAGCAGGAGGGATTCCTGAAAGTCTAAATTGACCAAGCAAGTTGTTATCGCTGGCTCTTGTCCTCTCACCTTCATAAATCTCTTCAAGCACAGACGATTGGTTGTCACAGGTCGTCCAAAAAGTCTTTGACTTCTTTACAGGAATGGTAGTATTCCTTGGAATCACAATGCTCATTACATCTCCTATTGTCGCTATACCAAGAGACAGAGGAGTAACATCCTGTAGCACCAAATTTGGGGCACTACTCTTAATGCCTCCATTCAACAAAGCAGCCGCAACAGCTGCGCCATATGCAACGGCTTCATCAGGATTGATGCTCGTAAAAAGCTCCTTTCCCTCGAAAAACTCTTGCAACAACTCCTGCACTTTGGGAATTCTAGAAGAGCCACCAACAAGCACTACATCATGAATACTTGATTTGTCCATTTCCGAATCAGAGATGCACCTATCTACCGTTTCCAAGCAGTGTCTAAAGAGGTCCATATTAAGTTCTTCGAACCTAGCACGCGTGATTGACGAATAGAAGTCGATTCCTTTAAAGAAAGCATCTAATTCAATGGTGGCAGTAGCAGAGTATGATAATGTCCTCTTCGCCTTCTCACAAGCAGTCCTCAGTCTCCTTAAGGCTCTGGCATTGCCACTAATGTCAACCTTGTTCTTTCTTTGGAATTCCTTAACAAAGTAACACACTATTCTGTTATCAAAATCCTCTCCACCAAGGTGAGTGTTTCCCGCAGTAGCCTTAACTTGGAAGACTTTACCCTTAATGGTAAGGAGAGATACATCAAAAGTACCACCACCAAGATCAAAGATGAAGATATTCCGCTCTCCTGTGCAATCGGATCTTTTGTCAAGTCCATATGCAATAGCAGCAGCCGTTGGCTCACTAATTATTCGCATCACATTGAGACCTGCAATGGCGCCAGCATCTCTGGTAGCTTTGCGCTGAGAGTCATTGAAATAAGCAGGCACTGTAATAACGGCCTCACAGACAGGTGACTCTAAGAATGCCTCAGCAATCTCTCGCATCTTAGTGAGAACCATAGATGAAATTTCTTCCGCAGAAAAGTGGATCTCCTTATCCTTGTATGTAACAACAATCATTGGTTTATCATCAATACCAACAGTGACCTTAAACGGCCACATCAGGATATCATTCTTCACAATTGGATCACTATATTTTCTACCGATCAATCTCTTAACATCTGAAGAGCAAAAGGAAAGATGATACAAGAAATCTTTAATTCTTTGAAGCCAAATATAAAATTACATAAAATTTAGTGCTGTATATGTCAAATTTTGAATGAATTTACAGGACAAGAATATTAGAGAGTCATTAGACAATGTCGGAGTTGTTAAAATAAAAAGAAATTGATAAAGTGATAAAATGAAAAATTAGACTAAAATAATAACTAGCAAGACATATATTTCATAAAAGTTATAAAATTAGTAATAATTAATCTTTTACTTTACTACTTTTCCATTTTTTTACCTTAGAAAATCCAAATTCATTGTTAGGTTACTAAAAATAATAACTAAAAATAATTGCCAGAAATAATAAATTACAATGATACTCTAATATTTCTCTCTTTAAGGAAAAACCCTCAGATGTACTAAACTACTAATACTGTATTTTCAATAGAGTTCAACAAGGAACGAATTTTTAGTAGTCAATTTCTTCCGCTAACATTCTTTTAAATTAATTTTTTAATCTTATATCTACAATTTTCTTATTTATCTCCTTCTTTTCCTTCCATCTAACAGTACTCTTAACTAAATCCCCACATTTTCATCTTTGGCCGCCAACCACCACCGCCGACCACCTATGTCCTAAACTTTAAATCCTTTCAAGGATAACGGTTAAAAAAGTTTTTGTAACAATAAAAAAAATGGTTGACGACCGATTGCTGTACATTTTCTTTTCAATAAGATTCTAACTTCACTTTCACCAAACAGTGAAGATGGATGGAGCATAACAATCCAGCAAAAAACACAGATTACAGCAAAAACAAACAAAAGAAAATAAGAATAAGAAGTAAAAGTCAAAGACAACGTGGAGTTTCTTACGTTATGATCTTTTTCATGTATCTAAAGATACATTGAGAAAAATAGTGTAATTTATAAAGCAAGAAAAAAACACATTCACAGATTGAAAGTAAGAGCTAAGAAGATTATTATTAGTGTACCAAAGACAGTGTTAGTTGGGTTAGCGGCAGCCTGGTTCTTAGCAGCATCTCCAATTAACCTCTGATTAGCAGTAAAAGCAACGTAGGAAGGTGTTGTTCTGTTGCCCTGGTCATTATGAATGATCTCCACGCGACAATGTTGCTCCTGCCATACGGCAACACACGAGTATGTTGTGCCAAGGTCGATTCCCACTGCATGTCCTTCGTTCTTTCTGGCCATCGTCGTTGGATTCACAACAAGCTAAGCGGAATCATCAAATCTTCTTAAACAAATCTAACTAATAGTAGGATTTGCAATTTAGAAGCCATTTTTTGGATATTTTTATCGTAACTCGCAAGTCTTGGTTTAACCACCACTTAATTAATTCTTTCATATTTTTAATAGAAAAAGTCAGCAACTTTTGTATTTTATAACCAGCACTTAATATATGAATAATATTTTTGTATTTTGTATTTTGTATTTTAATATATGAATAATATTTTTGTTTTACCTTAGATAATAAGATAATTAAATTTTTCAAAAAAAAAATGTTAGAAATCTATAAAAATTTATTGTTTTTTATTATAAATTAGTTATCAATATTTAAAAGTATAAAATAAAATATATTATTAACCTAAAAAATAGATTAAAAAAATTGAATTAATAGTTAAGTGACTAAAAATAATCAATTTTAATAATCTTTAATATTTTTTTTAAAAATTTTTGTTATAAATTTTCTTTTATAAAATAAATAAAAAATTTAAATAATTTTATACGTACATATAATTATATAATATTATATCGACAAAAATAAGCTCTTCTAATATTAAATACATAAATAATTATATAAAAAATATAATTAAATAATTATACAAAATATTTTATATAATTAATATAAAAAATAATTATTTTTATTAATATAATATTAAATAATTAAATAAACGTATAAAATTATTTTGTTATTTTACTTTAGAGTTTAATCAAAATTAAATGAATTAAATAATCACCAATTAAATACGCATGGCCATCTTTATGTACACCCAGACGGCCAGACACTCACTCCTTGTCCATTAATTAGATTAAAGACTTTATTACAATACATTAATATTTTATGTTAAAAAGAAAGTATGAGGAACCAATGGAATATTTGTACAATGTGTATAATGGAGATTTAGAGAATATTAGAGATATAATTATTAGTGTTACATTTTCTTATTAGTTGAAATTTTTGGAATGAGTGATATCATAACATGGTATTAGAACGCTAAATTCAAAAAATTAATAATTCGATTCTTGGTGAATTTCAAAATCAGTTTAAGCAAACCATCTAGATAGTATGAGAGTTTTGTAACTCGATCGCTAGCGGGATCCTATGTTAAAATATATTGGTAGATTTCCAACTCAACTCAAGTGTGATTCACATCTTAAAAATAAAACAAAATAAATAAAAAAAAAAACTGGCCTTAAGCCACGGTGAGAGGGGGAGAGAGATTTGAATCTCTCATTTGTGAAAGAAAGAAAAGAAGAACCAAGAGTGGGAGAGAGGGTTCGTCGACGAGAAGAGAAGAAGAAAAGGAAGTGGTGCCATTTTTATTTTATTAATACAGTAAATTTATTTATTTTTTATAAAATTTTAATATGTTATTTTTAATGTAGCGATAAATATTAAAATATAACTTATTAGTTGTATTGTCTTTTTTTTGTTCGATTTGAGATACTTATTCTGTGAATGGAATTTAGATCCTCTAAATTTTAGATTTTTATTTTAGAAAATAAAGTGAAATCTCACCATTAAATATTTTCTCTTCTTTTATGTTTTCTCTTGGTCCCACCTATAAAATAAATGGTAATAGTAAAATTCAAAATTTAGAGAATCCAAATCCTTGTGGATGGTTTATGTTAATTTTATCGATTTTGATGATGTATTTTATTGATTGTTGGGGTGCTCTAGTATTACTAGAAAGACTGATTATATACCATTGGAAAGTTTTCAGATGTGCTAAACCACTTTATTGAAAATCTGCTATTCCATTATTTATAGGCGTCCAGATCTATATTAAAATATTGTAATGGACATGATTGCTTGCCTGAAATCTGCAATATACTCCATAAAAAGGGGGAGTGCAAGGAAAATCTTCAACCTGTAATACCCTTATCCAAAAGCACCATGTTGTCAATTACCCTTGTGTTTTCCTAAACGCATCAAGCCATTGTCGATAGTGGGAAGTCGGTTGCCTAATTGCCTGGGAGCCGACTGGAAAATATTGGGTTAAGAAATTTTTCTTTTAATGGTTTGATGGACCTTGGATATGGAAACAAAATACTGTGTGTAGATTATTGTAATTTGTAACAGTGATATGGGTGTATTGCAATATTTAATATTTTGTTAGATTTATTTTAAATATTCAAATTTTAGTCTAACTTAATATAAAAACAACAAGTGTTTTTTGGTGACAATTTAAAAACAACAATTTATATTAGGTCAATTCAATATATATAATTTTGTAAATTTTATATAATAAATTCATAAAATCTTATTTTTAAAGATTATATTTAATAATTATATAATATTTATATAAAAATTATTTTAAAATAAAAATAACATTATATATTATAAAAAATATCAATTACAATATAAAATATTTTTTTTATTAATTTCACTTTAAATGAGTATTTTATTTATAAATTATGTTTTCATGCCAAGTTAAGTCTACGTTAAACATGACTCAAATCCGATTCAAAAATTATATTGGATAATAAATTTATAAAAAAATAACTATATAAACATTTAAGATACCAAAGTATTTGTACAAGAAATAATACATATAAACACAAAAATTAAAAAAAAATAATCTTGAGTCTCAACTAAAATATTGGGCTAATATTTTTATTATTTAAGCTTTTAAGTTATTAATTTATATTATTTTTAATTATACACTACTCATAAATAGATAAAAATTATTATACTAATCCGTCATTATAGTACATTAACAAAAAATTTCATAAGACACTACATACTAACACACACTTACATATTAACATATAATTAAACTAATATTACTAACTACTAAAATACTTTTTAAAAATTTTGCTTGGGAGTCTATTGGCCACCTTAGGTCCCCAGTTTCCGATTTTTTTAGTGCTAAAGCTTATTAAAACAAGTGTTCATTGCTTTTTATTTTGTCATATCTAAATTGAAATATTTTTTTTATTTTATTAGAGGTTGAATAAAAAATGAACTAAAACGTAATAAATTTAATTAATGTTTTGATATAAAATTTTATAGTCATTTTTTATGTATAATTTAATATAAAAAATAAATTATAATTAATAGATAAATAATATATATAAATTATAATTATTTATATATAAAATTATTGATTATATTTATATTATTATTTAAATCAATTCGTGAGTTTGAACTTATAAATTTTTGATGACCTGAACTTAAATTTTGAAGTCAGGTTGACTTAATTTACTCTCATTTCTAATTTCAAATAAAATGTGTAAAGACTTTATAAATGATTTTAAGTGGTTAATTCAGTAAGAATTATTGTATATATTTATTTTCTTACATAAATATACTAAATAATGAGAATCTATTATTATGGTTTAGTAGCTATGTCATATTGTCATTTCTTATTAAATCTTGGTGATTGGTTAGAACTTAAAATTTCTATTTTCTTACTAAATGGTGATGATTGATTTAACGTAATTTGTGTTATTAAATTGTGGTACTATTATGGATCTTTATGATAAATTCAGTATCCAGCCACTTATTACAATTTATCTATAAAAAAGTTTTGGACAAGATAAATCTAAAATTTTACTAGAAAAAGGATCAAAAATTAATTTTTTTACAATCAAATATAATATTATATATTTAATAATAATATATATATAAGGGATAAAAAGCTTGCTATGTATGAAAAGAGTTGAATTTTTATCGATAAAAATGTGTCAAATTTTTTTTGCTACATAGGTGAGAACTGGATAAGTACACTTGTTAAGGAGAAAAAATGTAATAGGTAGTTGTCTAAATTTTGCTATCTTTTAGAGCGCTTGACTGAAAATAAATAACAGAATCTTTAGGAATCAAGAAGTAGGTGTTGTAGAGGTAGTTAACAAATCGATTAGAAATTACAAAGAGTGGAGTAGTATTTGATCTTTTGAATTGTTGATGGTTTTGCCGAAAATAACTAAGAGTTTGGTTTATTTTATTTGTCTAATATTTTTGCATTGTTACTCCACCTTGATTAGTTGAGATTTTTGTTTCAAAAAAAAAAGGTTTAACTTTAAAGGTAGAAATGTCAGTAAACAGTAAATCGATTTAATCTGATTCAATTTACTATATATATGTTGCATAAATACTCTAACTAAATTGAATTCAATTAATTCAATTTACATAGAATATGTATCTCTTTTTTGTTTTAAGACATTGGTGTAATATTGAAGTGCATTTGAATTATTTATGTGAAATACCCTACATATTTAAATTTTATTATTTTATTTGTGTAGTATTATTTTAAGAGTTTTACTAATTTGTGCCCTAAAAATATAAATTAAGTATACTATACAAATTAAAAAATATATTTTATAAAAATTATTACAAAAATTATTTATTTTTATATTTTCAATGCATTAAATACATCAAAAATATTAAAAAAAATTCTATTGTTATCTTTTTAAAATGTGTCTTTATTTTTTAGAATACAAGTTAACTAAATCCTTATTTTAATTGTTCCGGATGATAAAAGTACCATATTAATAAATGTGTATTGACTTTTGAAAATTGTTAGACCGTTAGAAGGTAATTAAAATTTATTATTTTTTATCATTATTTTTAGTTATTAACTCAATTCTTTTAGTTTAGTAATCTAATAACGTGTTTTATTTTACAAATTAATGATAAAAAATAATAAATTTTAATAGTATTCTAGTATTTCTTTTGAATTTTATTTAGAGGATAATTGTATTGTAAAAAAAGTATGATTGGGCACAACTAAAAAAAAATGCTGAAATTATGGCCAAATAATTTGCAATAATTTTTTCAGGATTTGTCCAGCTTCTACAAATCCGAAATGCCATCCAATAATTTCAAGCCATTGAAACAATAGTTTGGCTCAATTCGCCGCAGACTCAATTCAACGAATCATGAAAGCCGCTTATTAGATTAGCCTTTTTTTTATCATTTTAGGGATTCTTTGGTAATTTGATGTATAATAAAAAAATAAATGATTAACTTGAAAACGGACCGTACATGCAATAGCAGATTTCCACTAAAATAGTGTGGTATATGTGAAAGCTTTCCTATACCATTATTTTGATAGTGGAAGATTTGACTGGACTAGATCTCGTAGATTTTTTGTCCCTCTTTTGAAGATTTTTCAACGAAATTTTTTTTTTATATTTGATTATTTAATTTCTGTCATTATATTTGCTACTTAGAGTATTTTTGAAGTTGCCTATTTAATTGCACAAATTGTGAAAAAATTATTTTTGGTGCTTCCGCTATTAGACAGATTTTGATTGAACCTAAATTTTTCCAACAAAGTGGTATCAGAATTTTGGTTGTTTATTTTGGTGATGATTAAATAGAAGAAAATACTCATGAACCAAATATGGTCATATTAAATTCTAAAAATTACTCGATTTGAAAGACTCTCATAGAAGATATGTTGTATAGGAAGGATTTGTATAATTCTGTGGAGGGGGATAAATTCAAAGGAACTAAATCCGACGCTAAATGGAAGAAGTTGAATCGAAAAGCAGTTGCTTTGATTAGGCAATGACTCGATCTTAGCGTGTATTCACATGTTGACACCAAAACGAATGTCGAGAGAATGTGAAAAAAAAATTGAAGGAGTTATATAGGAAGAAAAATGTGCAAAACAAAGTATTCTTGATTAGAAAGCTAGTTAATATGAAGTATATTAAAGGTAAATCAATGCCGGAATACTTGAGCATTTTTCAGGAGACAGTGAACCAACAGACAAATAATGAAATCACTTTAAATGATGAGTTACAAGTCTTGTTGTTGTTGAGTTCTTTGCTTAAAAGTTGGGAAGTTCTGGTTATGACACTGACTAACTCAACTCCAAAAGAGAAGTTGACATTAGCAATGGTTAAAGAAAGCATGTTAAATGAAGAAGCCAGAAGAGAGCGATGTTTGATTAATGCCTCCTCCCAATCAAAAGCACTTATTTCAGAGTCACGGGAGAGAATTTAAAGTAGAAAACTTCACAGTTCTAACATGTCAGAGAGTCGAAACAAGTCAAGAAAAAAGTAAAAACCAAGAATAGAGCTCATTTGTCACCACTATAAAAAGCCGAAACACATCAAGAGGTATTATAGGTTCTTAAAAAGAGAACATTTAAGGAGAAGAACCAAAGACAAAGGTAAAGATAGTAATAAAGAATTGTTGCTATTGTTTATGAAGATATTCTTATCACCTATGATGAAAATTATATTAATATTGTCTGCGATGATTTCACTTAGATTATAGATTCTGGTGCCTCGTGTCATATCATTCCGAGGCGTGAAATTTTCACTTCTTACACTACTGAAAATTTTGGTAAGATCAAATTGGGAGATAAAAGAGTGTGTGATATTATTAGTATGGGTGATGTGTGGCTTGAAACAAACATGGGATGCAAGTTGCAGTTGAACAATGTTAGGCATGCGCCAGATATGCGATTCAATCTGATTTCAGCGAAGACATTGGATCAAGAGGGATATTGCACTTCTTTTGGAAGTGAAAATTGTAAGATTACCAGAGGAGCTCTCATTATTGTAAAGAAGACAATAGTCTCACTACTCTTTACCGATTGCAAGAAAAGTTGTGCAAAAAAGAGGTAAATGTAGCTGATGATTTCTCTTCTGATTTGTGGCATATGCGTCTTGGTCACTTGAGTGAAAAAGGACTAAGTGTCTTAGCCCAGAAGCATTCACTTTCAGTGAAAGGTACAACCTTAAATACTTGTACTTATTGTTTTGTTGGTAAGCATGTTAGAGTATCATTTCATAGTTCTGGACCTTATAGAAAATTATATGTTCTAGATTTAGTTTACACTGATATTTGTATTATGAATTCTAAGATAATAGGCGGTGCATCATACTTTGTTACCTTTATTGATGATTATTCTCAAAAAATGTGGGCTTTTGTTTTGAAATCTAAAGATCAGGTGCTTGATATTTCCAAAGACTTTCATGTAAGTTGAAAGAGAAATAGGAAGAAAATTGAAATGTGTTCGAGTAGATAATAGTGCTGAATATAGAGATCCGTTTGAAAAGTATTGTAAAGGACATGGAATCAAATTTGAGAAGACGGTTCCTAAGAATTCTCAGCATAATAGAATTGCAGAGAG
The DNA here is from genome assembly GCF_003086295.3 of Arachis hypogaea. Classification (NCBI taxonomy): domain Eukaryota; kingdom Viridiplantae; phylum Streptophyta; class Magnoliopsida; order Fabales; family Fabaceae; genus Arachis; species Arachis hypogaea. The sequence goes on along the minus strand of NC_092054.1, from coordinate 7,264,951 downwards.
AATCAATCGCGACATCAACGATAGAGTCAGGTGTATGCTCTCTCGTGTAAAATTGTCTAAATTCTTTTGGGGTGAAGCGATGTGGACTGCAGTAGATTTAATCAACCTTTCTCCTTCAGTTTCACTAAATGGTGATGTTTTAAAGAAAGTTTGAAAAGGGAAAGATGTCTCCTATAGTCACTTGTAAGTATTTGGCAGCAGGATTTTTGTTCACATTCTAAGAGATGAAAGGTCCAAATTTGATAGAAAGCTAAAGCAGTGTATCTTCATGGGTTATGGTCACGAAGACCTTGGTTACAGATTATATCCAGTGAGCAAAAAAATAATTAGAAGTCGATATGTGATTATTCTTGAAGACCAAACTATTAAAGACCTTGAGAAGATAGGTATGCCAACAATAATTGTTAGACGTTCTGCTGATGATGAACCTGGTCATTCGATTAGACCTCCTGTTGATGGGGGAGATGTACAAGTTGATAATGATAGTGATGATTTGCATGATGAACCTACACCTCAACCTGAGGTGTCAAATGCAAAAGCTTTACCAGATGTTGAAGGGTTTATGGTTTAGGGTTTAGGGTTGAGCCTAAATTGTGAATTCTACTAGAAAGCGTCACCCTTCTCAGAGATACTCTTCTCATGAGTATGTGATGAATACTGAAATTGGAGAGGCAGATAGCTACCAAGATGCTATGTCTAATGAGCATAAACAAGATTAGTTGAAGGCCATGCAAAAAGAAATAAAATCCTTGCATGAGAATCATAGGTTTGAATTGGTGATGCTGTCAAAGGGTAAAAGAGTATTCAAGAATAAATGAGTGTTCAAATTAAAAACGGATGAAAATGTCTCACGATCAAGGTACAAAACTCGGTTGTTTGTGAAAGATTTTGAGCAAAAAAAAGGTATTAATTTTGAGGATATTTTCTCTCCAGTTGTAAAGATATCCTCTATTCGAGCTGTTTTTGGATTGGCAGATAACTTGAATTTAGATGTTGAACAGCATGATATGAAGACTGCATTCCTTCACGGTGATATAGATAAAGAAATTTATATGGAGTAATCAGAGGGTATTGAGGTTAAAAGAAATGAGCACCTTGTATGCAAGTTAAAAAAGAGCTTATATGGGTTGAAGCAACCACTAATGCAGTGGTACAGGAAGTTTGATTCTTTCATAGAAGGTCATGGATATAGTAAGACTTCTTCTGACCATTGATGTATGTTAAAAAAAATTCTCTTGTGGTGATTTTATAATTCTCTTACTTTATGTTGATGACATGTTGATTGTTAGTTATGACACTAAGAAAATTGAAAGTCTTAAGAAAGACTTGAACAAATTTTTTGCTATGAAGGATTTGGGTCCTGTAAAGAAAATTCTTGGCATGAGTATCACTCGTGACAGGAAGAATGGAAAACTATGGTTGTCACAGCAGAAATATATTAGAAGGTTTTAGAGAGGTTTAGCATGAGCAATTCTAAATCTGTTAATATTCCACTTGCTAGTCATTTCAAGATGAGTTCGCAACAATATCCTAGAAGTGAGAAAGAAAAAGCAGAAATGAAAAAAAATCCATATACATCTGTGGTTGGCAGTTTGATGTATGCTATGATTTACACCAGGCCGAATATTGCTCTTGCCATTGGAGTTGTTAGTCGATTTCTCTCTAATTCTAGCAAAGAACACTGACAAGCAGTGAAATAGATTCTCAGATACTTTAATGGTACTTTCAGAGTTTGTTTATGTTTTGGGAGTGGTCAACGTGTGTTGGATGGTTACACAGATGTAGATATGGTTGAGGATCTTGATTCAAGAAAGTCTACTTCTGGTTAAATGATGAATTTTGTAGTGGGAGCTGTGTAATGGCAATTCCGACTTTAGAAATGTGTTGTTTTGTCTACTACAGAGGCAGAATACATTACTGTTGTTGAAACTTCTAAGAAAATTTTGTAGATGAAGAAATTTTTACAAAAATTAGGCATCAATCAAGAGAAGTTTGTGTTATTTTGCGACAGTCAGAATGCTATCCATCTCAGCAAGAATCCGATGTTTCATTCTAGATTGAAGTACATAGAGGTGAGGTATCATTGGATACGTCAAGCGCTTGAGATGAAATTATATACACTTGAGAAGATTCATATTGATGACAATGATTCAGATATGATGACTAAGAGTTTATCTACAGTGAAGTTTGATTCCTAAAAAAAGAAGGCGTGCTTAGTGGAACAGCCTATTCCAACTTGAGTCGGGAAGAGGGAGATTTGTTGGTGGGGCCCCAACTCAAGTAGCCACCTGTTGGCCCTCTTCTAGTGCTCTTCCTCCTTCCCATCCACTTGACTTCAGGTTTGATTTTCTCTCCTATGTATCTGAAGCAATTAGACATATAGGGTTTATAATTATGAAATAGTTAGGGTTTGATTTTGTTAATTATAATTTCTGTGATTCTGAGTTGCTGGATTTATTTAGGGTTTTGTTAATTTCTTATTAATAACTCTGATTCTATGCTGAACATATAGGAGTATAGGACTTATAATTATGAAATACTTAGGGTTTGATTTTGTTAATTATAACTTCTAAGATTCTAAGTTGTTGAATTTGTTTAGGATTTTGTTAATTTCTTGTTAATAACTCTGATTCTATGCTTCTGAGTTGTTGGGTTCAAATTTGCTTGTTTTACTTAGTTCAAATACTGTGATGCTGTGGTTTTGATTCTGTGAGTATATGATTCTGAATTATTTTTGGTTTTCTGCACTTATTTTGCCTATTTTAAAACTTTGTTAATAATACTGATGAGTTATTGTGCTTGTTTATTGATTTTGTTAATTTCAGTTGCTTGTTTTGAGTTGATTTTATGATTTAATTTATTAATAATTCCGATTCTGTGATTCTGATCTGCTGGGTTGAATTTATTTTTACTTGTTTTGAGCTGATTTTGTGATTCAATTTGTTAATAACTCCAATTCTGTGATTCTGAGTTGCTGGTTCATATATTTAAGTTTATGTTGTTTTAACTCTAATTTGTTAATAACTCTAATTTTTTTATTTAATTTATGATGTATGTTAACATATTTATTTTTGTGTTATTTTAAGGGGTTAAGTTCGATTTTGGTCCCTAACGTAGAGGTCGAAAATCGATTTCGTCCCCAGCTTTTTTTTTCGCTACAAAATGGTCCCCAAAGTTTCTGTTTGTTTTAAAATCGTCCTTCGGACGAAAATACCCCTCCCTCCCTCCCCTCTTCTTCCCCTTCTTCCTCAAAATTATGCAGAAGCACAAGCAGAAACAGAACCAAAAGTAACAACAACAATTAATCAAACAGAAGCAGCAGCAGGACAACAACAACAACAATGAATTACCAATGAATCAACAATGGAATCAAGTAGAAATAGAAGAAGCAGGAGTAAAAACAGAAACAGAACAACAACAACAATAATAATGAAATAATATAATCAATCAGAAGCAGAATGAAAGAAGAAGAAGAGGAAGAAGAAGAATGGAAGCAAAAGCAGAATCCGGCGAGCCACCCGAACGACGATGAGCAACGGCCATCGAGCAAAGAAGAGCAGCAGTGGCAGCGGCGGCGACGACGAAGACCCTTCCCCCTCTTCTTCCCGAATCCCTCCCCCCCCCCTCTTCTCCCTTCGCAAAAAACGCATAAAACCCCTCCCCTCTTCTTCCTCGACACCTCTCCCTCCTCCTTTTTCTCTTCCCTCCCCCCTCCCCCCGTTTCTCTTCGCATAACCCCCCTTCTTTCTCTCCCCCCGATTCTCTGTATCCCTTTCTTTCTTTTTTTATTTATTTTATTTTATAATTTTTTAATGAGAGGTAATTTGATAATAAAAAAAATAAGATTGGTAAAAGGGATGATTTTAAAATAAACTGAAACCTTGGGGACCATTTTGTAGCAAAAAAAAAAGTTGGGGACGAAATCGATTTTCGGCCTCTATGTTGGGGACCAAAATCATACTTACCCTTATTTTAACATAGAATATGGAGATATTTGGTGTAAGTTGTATCGTGACAATGAAAGAATATTTGATGTTGAAGACTTTATTTTATTGTTTTTTTTAGAATGAAAATTTTATTTTAAGATTTTGTTTTATGGATTATGATTTACTATGTTGTATTTCTGGATTTATAATCTTGAATAAGATATGATTGTGTGTTTGTAATTAATAATATTTTGTAATTTATTTTTTATTTTTTTTTATTTTTTAGTATAATTTTCATATAAATGTTAAATATAGGGAAACAAAGAATGGAACCCGCGAATGGGGATTAATTTTGAGGGCGAAAATGGGGAGCAAGGAGGCATCCCCGCCCCATTGACGTCCCTACCCACATCTTAAAAACAAAACAAAATAAATAAATAAATAAAAGAAAGTGGTGAGGGAGAGGGAGAGAAAAAGATTTGAATCTCTCATTTGTAAAAGAAAGAAAAGAAGAACCGAGAGTGAGAAACAAGGTTCGTCGATGAGAAGAGAAGAAGAAAAGGAAAAAATGGTGGTGTCATTTTGATTTCATTGTGTTGGGAATAAGGAGTATGACCACAATTCAATCAATCATGTGTCAAATAATTTGTTATTGTTATTATATTAAAATGTTAATATAATAAGGTCCTTGATTAAATTTAGACATTTATCATTGTGATAGTTATCATAATATTGAGAGATAAATCTTTTATAATTTAATCTAAATTGTTCTTGGTCATAGGATTATTAAAAAGGACATTAATAATTCGGAAAGATCAATATATATATATATATATATATATATATATATATATATATATATATATATATATATATATATATATATATATATATATATATATAATGGTCTTCATTGGATGAATATTAATAGATCTCATTTATTAAATTATATATATATATGGTGCATATAGAGATATGATCATTGAACTGACTCACTTTGAGAATTCCTAATGGTTATAATTACCATATATTTGTCAATAGGATATTCTCAAGATGAACATGGTAATAGAGTTTCCTTTGACCTACGGTTGTCATAGTAATAAACAATGTATTTATTATACTTTGATTCCGGACACCTAATACCCTAGGATGCTAGTTGAATGGATATTGGGTATGATTTAAATACTTGTAGAATTAATTATTAGTCAATAAGGAATCCGTCAACTCTCGGTAAAGAGTTTGAGCTCTATGATTATAATGACTGAGATGAATAAAACCTTGGCCAAGGAGATTGAATGAATGAAGAAATGAGTTTCTTAGGTCATTCGCAATTCATTATAATAATGATAACAAGTTAGAGTTTGACAATTAAACCATACACTAAGGGTTAACCAAGAGCTAGAAAGATTGAAGGAATTATACTTTGTTCTTCTAAGGTTCTTAGTAAAAATATATTACTTCATACTATCGGGTCGTTGAGGAGTGTTGCTAGACGCCAACCTTGATTAGTAAATTTAGTATGACTAATTTACTACCCGTTTAGTATTGAACCTATAGGGTCACACACTAACGAGTGTTTTAATCTTTCCTATAGAATTATTTAATTATTATTTTGATTTGATCAAATAAATAATTATATTAATTCAAATGGAATATTATTATATTCTTTGCTAGCACCAAGAATATAATAATAGTATGATAATTGAGAATATTAAATAAGATTTGAGAATAATTAGTTATTCTATTTCTAAATTTGGATGAGATCCTAACTGATTCTGTTTTCAAATTGAGTTATGATATGATTCATAAATTTGAAGGATTCAAATTTAGAATTTCAAGATATGATTTAAATTTTAATTGAGATTCAAATTTAAAATCAATAACAAATCTCATACTATATATATGTACGTCAAGAGTACAGGAAACAGATAAGAATAAAACAGAATGGTTTTATTCCTTTACCTCTACACACATAAATGTATGTGAGCCTCATTCTTGGAGAAGAATTTTATGGTGTGCAAAGAGTTGCAAGAGGTTTCTCAATTTAGATCAGATGTCCATTGGTCAAGGAGTTGACAGCAAATGTTGGTCTCGGTGTGGATACGCATAAAGTCTTCGTACAATCGAAGAATAAAGTTTTTACTAAAGCGTCTAAAGGTATTTAGATCTGATCTATATATATTATTGGAATAAAGTTTAAACACAAAAATAGATCTTTAGGATTACCTTCTTTTCTTCCGTTGCGTGTTATGAACACACGGTAATCCTTCACATTAACCTGATAAACTTGTTCTATCTTTTATGAAATTTTAGTATGTTATTTCTGGTATAGAGATGAACATTATATATAACTTGCTAGTTGTATTGCTTTCTCTTTTATTCGATTTGAAATACCCACTTTGTGGAGAGTTTATGTTGATTCTATCCGTTTTGATTATGTATTTTGTTGATTATTGGGATGTCTTAGTACTTCTAGGAAGACTGATTGTGTACCTATTATTTTGATAGTGGAAGATTTTACTGGAATAGGTCTCGTGGATTTTTTTTTTTGTCCTTCTTTTGGAGATTTTTCCACGATAAAAAATTTTTAGTATTTGATTATTTAATTTGTGTCACTATATTTGGGGAACGGATCCTCTCCAGTGGAGGAAAAAATTGACCCTGTCTAGTGGAAGATCTCAACCTTTAATAAAATCAATTGTCCTAATTATAACTATAATTATGGCTATCACTTTCTTTTTCTAGTATTCTCACGTTCCAGCTTCTTTTATTTTTATTATCTTCCCGCGCTTATTTTCTCTTTGCCATCTTCTCTGAAAAATTAAACTTTTGAACTTCTATTATATTCTTCTTTTCAAGCATTGATGTCTTGTGATGCTAATAGAAGGCCATTACAAACTTATTTTGAGGATAACGATTCTTCTCCTTTGACATTGAGGTTTTGTGTTTTCATTCTCATTCTCATTCTCTTTTATCTAATTTCTTTACTCAAGTCTTCCTTTCTAATCATTTGCTAATATATTCAGTTTGATATTATTTTTTTTTCAAGCTATAAGTTTTCTGATTGAAAATTAGTAAACCGTATTATATGAGTACTTTTGTTTTTTAATATTCATATTCCTATAATTGAATCTTTAAATTAGTTTTTCTGTTAACAATAAAAAAAAGTAATTTTTTAATATTTTTTCTTTTGGGTTTTTTATCTTAGGATGTCCAACGATTCTAATATTTTCTTGAATGTCCAAAATATGGACGTAGAATTTGATTGGCTACCTAAATTAGACAAAACCTTTGATACTGTAGAAGAGGCATGGCAATTTTGGATTAATTATGGTAGGAGGATTAGCAACACTTCACAACAACAACAAGACAAGGTAGTTTAGTAATTTATTAAATAGTAGGAGGTATGAGTACAATATTAAATACTTTAAATTTTTATATTTTTTTTATATTTATTTTA